>NW_028225180.1:20023214-20194912 GCF_052327205.1 Somniosus microcephalus
CTGTCCAACATCGAGGTGTCCTGTCGGCAGAGAGATATGAGGAGGTGAAAGATCACCCTAAGTACTGCCCCTCCGACACTGCAGCGCTCCACAATACTGCCCCTCCGACAGTGCAGCACTCCCTCAGTACTGACCCTCCGACAGTGCGGCGCTCCCTCAGTACTGCCCCTCCAACAGTGCAGTGCTCCCTCAGTACTGCAGCTCCGACAGTGCGGCGCTCCCTCAGTACTGCCCCTCCAACAGTGCAGCACTCCACCTCAGTACTGCCACCCTCCGACAGTGCAGCGCTCCCTCAGTACTGCCCCTCCAACAGTGCAGCGCTCCCTCAGTACTGCCCTCCGACAGTGCAGCTCTCCCTCGGTACTGCCTCTCCGACAGTGCGGCTCTCCCTCAGTACTGCCCCTCTGACAGTGCAGCTCTCCCTCAGTACTGCCCCTCCGACAGTGCAGCTCTCCCTCAGTACTGCCCCTCCGACAGTGCAGCACTCCCTCAGTACTGCCCCTCCGACAGTGCAGCTCTCCCTCAGTACTGCTCCTCCGACAGTGCAGCGCTCCCTCAGTACTGCCCCTCCGACAGTGCAGCTCTCCCTCGGTACTGCCTCTCCGACAGTGCGGCTCTCCCTCAGTACTGCCCCTCCGACAGTGCAGCTCTCCCTCGGTACTGCCTCTCCGACAGTGCGGCTCTCCCTCAGTACTGCCTCTCTGACAGTGCAGCTCTCCCTCAGTACTGCCCCTCCGACAGTGCAGCGCTCCCTCAGTACTGACCCTCCGACTGTCACACACCTCCAAGAAAGAGAAGTCGAGTTTCTCAGCTTCTGCGCTCTCTCTGGACGGACTCTCTGGTTCCTCGTGCGGGAGCGAGGAGGGCTCGGTCTCCTCCTGTGCCTCTGCCAGACCCCCGCCCGCCTGCTCTCCAGTGAGACGTCCCGCGGAGTCCGGGTCGCTTCGGTCACTCGTCCCGCCATCCCGCTCCAGGTCAGAGGTCGACAGTCCCGCCTCCTCTGGGGTCAGAGAGCGGGTGCTGCAAAGGATGGTGGGAGATGCATCAGTAGAGGTCAAGAGAAACGCAGTGATTCCCCAACACACAGGGTCCCTGACGGAGAGACTCCCTCTTTAAACAGGGTCCCTGACGGAGAGACTCCCTCTTTAAACAGGGTCCCTGACGGAGAGACTCCCTCTTTAAACAGGGTCCCTGACGGAGAGACTCCCTCTTTAAACAGGGTCCCTGACGGAGAGACTCCCTCTTTAAACAGGGTCCCTGACGGAGAGACTCCCTCTTTAAACAGGGTCCCTGACGGAGAGACTCCCTCTTTAAACAGGGTCCCTGACGGAGAGACTCCCTCTTTAAACAGGGTCCCTGACGGAGAGACTCCCTCTTTAAACAGGGTCCCTGACGGAGAGACTCCCTCTATAAACAGGGTCCCTGACGGAGAGGCTCCCTCTTTAAACAGGGTCCCTGACGGAGAGACTCCCTCTTTAAACAGGGTCCCTGACGGAGAGACTCCCTCTGTAAACAGGGTCCCTGACGGAGAGACTCCCTCTTTAAACAGGGTCCCTGACGGAGAGACTCCTTCTTTAAACAGGGTCCCTGACGGAGAGACTCCCTCTTTAAACAGGGTCCCTGACGGAGAGACTCCCTCTTTAAACAGTGTCCCTGACGGAGAGACTCCCTCTTTAAACAGGGTCCCTGACGGAGAGACTCCCTCTTTAAACAGGGTCCCTGACGGAGAGACTCCCTCTTTAAACAGGGTCCCTGACGGAGAGACTCCCTCTTTAAACAGGGTCCCTGACGGAGAGACTCCCTCTTTAAACAGGGTCCCTGACGGAGAGACTCCCTCTTTAAACAGGGTCCCTGACGGAGAGACTCCCTCTTTAAACAGGGTCCCTGACGGAGAGACTCCCTCTTTAAACAGGGTCCCTGACGGAGAGACTCCCTCTTTAAACAGGGTCCCTGACGGAGAGACTCCCTCTTTAAACAGGGTCCCTGACGGAGAGACTCCAGTTGCCCCTCCGAGGACACTGACTCAGGGTAGAGGGGTCCGGTTAAGCTGTGTTTACCTTGGCTCCGATTCCAGAATCACGTCTGGTGTGCTCAGTCTGGTGAGGTCCTTCGAGCGCCGTTGCGCGCTGCGGATTAGCATTTCGGTGGGACTGAATCTCGCCTGTACCCGCTCCTGTCCCTCGCCATCCGTTCTCGGGTAGCCCAACTCGGGAGCAGAATCCTGGATCGATTCAGCCAGGTCAGGCTGGAGACAAGCAAGTCAGAGGTTAACCTTGTGCCCTTCACACAGCGCAGGAAAGGTTCCAACCCCGGCCTGTGCTGAGTGAGCTGCCCGGTGTCTAACTGGTGAGAGGTGGGTGAGAGGGTTAATCCCCTCCGATAGGGATAGGCTGCCCGGTGTCTAACTGGTGAGAGGTGGGTGAGAGGGTTAATCCCCTCCGATAGGGAACAGGCTGACCGGTGTCTGTAAATGGGGAGAGGTGGGTGAGAGGGTTAATCCCCTCCGATAGGGACAGGCTGCCCGGTGTCTGTAAATGGGGAGGGGGGGGTGAGAGGGTTAATCCCCTCCGATAGGGAACAGGCTGCCCGCTGTCTGTAAATGGGAAGAGGTGGGTGAGAGGGTTAATCCCCTCCGATAGGGAACAGGCTGACCGGTGTCTGTAAATGGGGAGAGGTGGGTGAGAGGGTTAATCCTCTCCGATAGGAACCCGCTGCCCGGAGTCTGTAAATGGGGAGAGGTGGGTGAGAGGGTTAATCCCCTCCGATAGGAACCCGCTGCCCGGAGTCTGTAAATGGGGAGAGGTGGGTGAGAGGGTTAATCCCCTCCGATAGGAACCCGCTGCCCGGTGTCTGTAAATGGGGAGAGGTGGGTGAGAGGGTTAATCTCCTCCAATAGGAACTCGCTGCCCGGAGTCTGTAACTGTGGAGAGGTGGGTGAGAGGGTTAATCCCCTCCGATAGGGACAGGCTGCCCGGAGTCTGTAACTGGGGAGAGGTGGGTGAGAGGGTTAACCCCCTCCGATAGGGACAGGCTGCCCGGTGTCTGTAAATGGGGAGAGGTGGGTGAGAGGGTTAATCCCCTCTGATAGGGAACAGGCTGCCCGGAGTCTGTAAATGGGGAGAGGTGGGTGAGAGGGTTAATCCCCTCCGATAGGAACCCGCGGCCTGGTGTCTGTAAATGGGGAGAGGTGGGTGAGAGGGTTAATCCGCTGTGATAGGGAACAGGCTGTGGAAAGGTGGGTGAGAGAGGGTTAATCCCCTCCGATAGGGAACAGGCTGCCCGGTGTCTGTAAATGGGGAGAGGTGGGTGAGAGGGTTAATCCCCTCCGATAGGGACAGGCTGCCCGGTGTCTGTAAATGGGGAGGGGGGGGTGAGAGGGTTAATCCCCTCCGATAGGGAACAGGCTGCCCGCTGTCTGTAAATGGGAAGAGGTGGGTGAGAGGGTTAATCCCCTCCGATAGGGAACAGGCTGACCGGTGTCTGTAAATGGGGAGAGGTGGGTGAGAGGGTTAATCCTCTCCGATAGGAACCCGCTGCCTGGAGTCTGTAAATGGGGAGAGGTGGGTGAGAGGGTTAATCCCCTCCGATAGGAACCCGCTGCCCGGAGTCTGTAAATGGGGAGAGGTGGGTGAGAGGGTTAATCCCCTCCGATAGGAACCCGCTGCCCGGTGTCTGTAAATGGGGAGAGGTGGGTGAGAGGGTTAATCTCCTCCAATAGGAACTCGCTGCCCGGAGTCTGTAACTGTGGAGAGGTGGGTGAGAGGGTTAATCCCCTCCGATAGGGACAGGCTGCCCGGAGTCTGTAACTGGGGAGAGGTGGGTGAGAGGGTTAACCCCCTCCGATAGGGACAGGCTGCCCGGTGTCTGTAAATGGGGAGAGGTGGGTTAGAGGGTTAATCCCCTCTGATAGGGAACAGGCTGACCGGTGTCTGTAAATGGGGAGAGGTGGGTGAGAGGGTTAATCCCCTCCGATAGGAACCCGCGGCCTGGTGTCTGTAAATGGGGAGAGGTGGGTGAGAGGGTTAATCCCCTCCGATAGGAACCCGCTGCCCGGTGTCTGTAAATGGGGAGAGGTGGGTGAGAGGGTTAATCCCCTCCGATAGGGACAGGCTGCCCGGTGTCTGTAAATGGGGAGAGGTGGGTGAGAGGGTTAATCCCCTCCGATAGGGAACAGGCTGCCCGGTGTCTGTAAATGGGGAGAGGTGGGTGAGAGGGTTAATCCCCTCCGATAGGGAACAGGCTGCCCAGTGTCTGTAAATGGGGAGAGGTGGGTGAGAGGGTTAATCCCCCTGATAGGGAACAGGCTGCCCGGTGTCTGTAAATGGGGAGAGGTGGGTGAGAGGGTTAATCCCCTCCGATAGGGACAGACTGTCCGGTGTCTGTAACTGGGGAGAGGTGGGTGAGAGGGTTAATCCCCTCCGATAGGGAACAGGCTGCCCGGTGTCTGTAAATGGGGAGAGGTGGGTGAGAGGGTTAATCCCCTCCGATAGGGAACAGGCTGCCCGGTGTCTGTAAATGGGGAGAGGTGGGTGAGAGGGTTAATCCCCTCCGATAAGGATAGGCTGCCCGGTGTCTGTAAATGGGGAGAGGTGGGTGAGAGGGTTAATCCCCTCCGATAAGGATAGGCTGCCCGGTGTCTGTAAATGGGGAAAGGTGGGTGAGAGGGTTAATCCCCTCTGATAGGGACAGGCTGCGTAAAGGTGGGTGAGAGGGTTAATCCCCTCCGATAGGGAACAGGCTGCCCAGTGTCTGTAAATGGGGAGAGGTGGGTGAGAGGATTAATCCCCTCCGATAGGAACCCGCTGCCCAGTGTCTGTAAATGGGGAGAGGTGGGTGAGAGGGTTAATCCCCTCCGATAGGGAACAGGCTGCCCGGTGTCTGTAAATGGGGAGAGGTGGGTGAGAGGGTTAATCCCCTCCGATAGGGAACAGGCTGCCCGGTGTCTGTAAATGGGGAGAGGTGGGTGAGAGGGTTAATCCCCTCCGATAGGGAACAGGCTGCCCGGTGTCTGTAAATGGGGAGGGGTGGGTGAGAGGGTTAATCCCCTCCGATAGGGAACAGGCTGCCCGGTGTCTGTAAATGGGGAGAGGTGGGTGAGAGGGTTAATCCCCTCCGATAGGGAACAGGCTGCCCAGTGTCTGTAAATGGGGAGAGGTGGGTGAGAGGGTTAATCCCCTCCGATAGGGACAGGCTGCCCGGTGTCTGTAAATGGGGAGAGGTGGGTGAGAGGGTTAATCCCCTCCGATAGGGACAGGCTGCCCGGTGTCTGTAAATGGGGAGAGGTGGGTGAGAGGGTTAATACCCTCCGATAAGGATAGGTTGCCCGGTGTCTGTAAATGGGGAGAGGTGGGTGAGAGGGTTATTCCCCTCCGATAGGGACAGGCTGCGTAAAGGTGGGTGAGAGAGGGTTAATCCCCTCCGATAAGGAACAGGCTGCCCGGCGTCTGTAAATAGGGAGAGGTGGGTGAGAGGGTTAATCCCCTCCGATAGGGAACAGGCTGCCCGGTGTCTGTAAATAGGGAGAGGTGGGTGAGAGGGTTAATCCCCTCCGATAGGGAACAGGCTGCCCAGTGTCTGTAAATGGGGAAGAGGTGGGTGAGAGGGTTAATCCGCTGTGATAGGGAACAGGCTGTGGAAAGGTGGGTAAGAGAGGGTTAATCCCCTCCGATAGGGAACAGGCTGCCCGGTGTCTGTAAATGGGGAGAGGTGGGTGAGAGGGTTAATCCCCTCCGATAGGGACAGGCTGCCCGGTGTCTGTAAATGGGGAAAGGTGGGTGAGAGGGTTAATACCCTCCGATAAGGATAGGCTGCCCGGTGTCTGTAAATGGGGAAAGGTGGGTGAGAGGGTTAATCCCCTCCGATAGGGAACAGGCTGCCCAGTGTCTGTAAATAGGGAGAGGTGGGTGAGAGGATTAATCCCCTCCGATAGGGAACAGGCTGCCCAGTGTCTGTAAATGGGGAGAGGTGGATGAGAGGGTTAATCCCCTCCGATAGGAAACAGGCTGCCCAGTGTCTGTAAATGGGGAGAGGTGGATGAGAGGGTTAATCCCCTCCGATCGGGAACAGGCTGCCCGGTGTCTGTAAATGGGGAGAGGTGGGTGAGAGGATTAATCCCCTCCGATAGGGAACAGGCTGCCCAGTGTCTGTAAATAGGGAGAGGTGGGTGAGAGGGTTAATCCCCTCCGATAGGGAACAGGCTGCCCGGTGTCTGTAAATGGGGAGAGGTGGGTGAGAGGGTTAATCCCCTCCGATAGGGAACAGGCTGCCCAGTGTCTGTAAATAGGGAGAGGTGGGTGAGAGGGTTAATCCCCTCCGATAGGGAACAGGATGCGGAAAGGTGGGTGAGAGAGGGTTAATCCCCTATCATTACTCACCGGACCCGCACTCTCCCTCAGGTATCGATCGGGCGTGTCTGGGGATCCAACGTCACTCCCAATCCCGGAGTCATTGCATTCTGAGTTGCCGCTGTGCCGGAGACTCAGCTTGTCCAGGAGGGACGCGATCGAAACGCATCCCGCATCCTCGTCCCCCAGCGCCATACGCTCAACGCACCCCTTCCCCTCGGGCACAGTCCGATCCCGGGCTCTTCCTGTCCCCGTCTGTCCCGCGCCCTGTCTGCCCGAGCCTCTCGCACATCCCTCCGAGATGCTGTGTGTGTTTTTTCAGTGTGCCGGCGCGCTGGAGGGAACTTGCCGAAACCTGTTCGACTGCCTGCCCGCCGGCCGGCCGGCCACTCCTCTCCCGGCTGTTGTGAGGTCCGCGTGCTCCACTCCCTGTTCATCACTGCCGTACCCGCGACACTCCCTGCGCTCAAACACCGCGCCTCAACTCACAGACACAGGCCTTAAAGGGACAGGGCAACCACCCCCCCCCCCCAACACCGGCCTTAAAGGGACAGGACAGCCCCAGCACAGGTCTCCCAAGGGACAGGATCTGCTCATCGGCACAGTTAAAGGGACAGGACATGCTAACCAGCACTGTTAAAGTGATAGCACACCCTCACCAACAGTTAAAGGGACAGGACACTCTCACCAGCACAGTTAAAGGGACAGGACACCCTCACCAGTTGAATTAAAGGGACAGCACATCCTCACCAACACAGGCCTTAAAGGGACAGCACACTCTCCAATAACAGTTAAAGGGACAGTACACACTCCCCAACACAGTTAAAGGGACAGTACACACTCTCCAACACAGTTAAAGGGACAGTACACACTCTCCAACACAGTTAAAGATACAGTACACACTCTCCAACAGTTAAAGGCACAGTACACATGCTCCAACACAGTTAAAGGGACAGTACACACTCTCCAACACAGTTAAAGGCACAGTACACACACTCCAACACAGTTAAAGGCACAGTACACACTCTCCAACACAGTTAAAGGCACATTACACACTCTCCAACACAGTTAAAGGGACAGTACACACTCTCCAACACAGTTAAAGATACAGTACACACTCTCCAACAGTTAAAGGCACAGTACACATGCTCCAACACAGTTAAAGGGACAGTACACACTCTCCAACACAGTTAATGGCACAGTACACGGTCCAACACAGTTAAAGGGACAGTACACACTCTCCAACACAGTTAAAGGCACAGTACACACTCTCCAACACAGTTAAAGGCACAGTACACACTCTCCAACACAGTTAAAGGCACAGTACACACTCTCCAACACAGTTAAAGGCACAGTACACACTCTCCAACACAGTTAAAGGCACAGTACACACACTCAAACACAGTTAAAGGCACAGTACACTCTCTCCAACACAGTTAAAGGGACAGTACACTCTCTCCAACACAGTTAAAGGCACAGTACACACTCTCCAACACAGTTAAAGGCACATTACACACTCTCCAACACAGTTAAAAGGACAGTACACACGCACCAACACAGTTAAAGGCACAGTACACACACTCCAACACAGTTAAAGGCGCATTACACACTCTCCAACACAGTTAATGGCACAGTACACGCTCCAACACAGTTAAAGGGACAGTACACACTCTCCAACACAGTTAAAGATACAGTACACACTCTCCAACACAGTTAATGGCACGGTACACGCTCCAACACAGTTAAAGGGACAGTGCACACTCTCCAACACAGTTAAAGGCACAGTACACACTCTCCAACACAGTTAAAGGCGCATTACACACTCTCCAACACAGTTAATGGCACAGTACATGCACCAACACAGTTAAAGGGACAGTACACACTCTCCAACACAGTTAAAGGCACAGTACACTTTCTCCAACACAGTTAAAGGGACAGTACACACGCACCAACACAGTTAAAGGGACAGTACACACTCGCCAACACAGTTAAAGGCACAGTACACACTCTCCAACACAGTTAAAGGCGCATTACACACTCTCCAACACAGTTAAAGGGACAGTACACACTCTCCAACACAGTTAAAGGGACAGTACACACTCTCCAACACAGTTAATGGTACCGTACACGCTCCAACACAGTTAAAGGGACAGTACACACTCTCCAACACAGTTAAAGGGACAGTACACACTCCAACACAGTTAAAGGGACAGTACACACTCTCCAACACAGTTAAAGGCACAGTACATGCTCCAACACAGTTAAAGGGACAGTACACACTCTCCAACACAGTTAAAGGGACATTGCCACGACCCCCCAACGGCAGTTACCTGGGTCACCTCGTCGCCGGCGCCCTCTCCTCTCGCTCCGCGCTTGACTCGCTGTGAAGCTGTCGACCCCTCGCTCCGTCCGCTGATCGTCTCTCCCCCCTGGCCTTCGACCTCGCCATAACTCCCGGGAGTCTGAGCGCCCCCATCCTCTGCCGCCGGCTGCTCCAGGCCCCTGTCGTTCCCGGACTCTGCCACCTCTCCCGACGGCGTAGATCGTCCATCCGTGATCTCCGTCATTTCCTCCTGGCCGGAGGTGACCACTGACCCGGCTCCCGTGCGGTCTGGCTCCTTTCCGTCCTCCGGGTCACCGTGAGACCGCCATTCACCCTGCTCTCCGTCTCTGGGGATCTCCGTCTCCCCCTGTCTGGGGAACTCCATCTCCTCGTCTCTGGGGCTCACCATCTCCCCCTGTCTGGGGATCTCTGTCTCCCCCTGTCTGGGGAACTCCATCTCTCTGTCTCTGGGGCTCTCTGTCTCTCCCTGTCTGGGGCTCTCTGTCTCTCCCTGTCTGGGGCTCTCCGTCTCCCCATCTCTGGGGCTCTCCATCTCCCCCTGTCTGGGGCTCTCCGTCTCCCCCTGTCTGGGGCTCTCCGTCTCCCCATCTCGTGGGCTCTCCCTCTCCCCGTCTCCGGCGCTCTCCGTCCAGACAGCAGGGCGGAGGGGCGGTGAGAGGCCGGTTTGCAAAGCGCGGCCGCCATCTTGCGCCCGTCTGGCTCTCTCCAGCGCCCCGGGAGTCGACCATTCAAAGGACTCCGAGAGGCCCCAGTCAGAGGTCGTGGAGACGTCTGAGTCAAGGCAGGACGGCTGCTCGCGCTCAGTCGCCAGACGCTCCTCGGCCGGCAGAATTTCAGCCGCCAGACGCTCATGTTTTGTCAGACGCTCCTGTTCCAGCAGACGCTCCTGTTTTGCCAGACGCTCCTGTTCCGCCAGACGCTCTTCAGCAGCCAGACGCTCCTGTTCCGCCAGACGCTCTTCAGCAGCCAGACGCTCCTGTTCCGCCAGACGCTCTTCAGCAGCCAGACGCTCCTGTTCCGCCAGACGCCCTTCAGCAGCCAGACGCTCCTGTTCCGCCAGACGCTCTTCAGTAGCCAGACGCTCCTGTTCCGCCAGACGCTCTTCAGCAGCCAGACGCTCCTGTTCCGCCAGATGCTCTTCAGTAGCCAGACGCTCCTGTTCCGCCAGACGCTCTTCAGCAGCCAGACGCTCCTGTTCCGCCAGACGCTCTTCAGCAGCCAGACGCTCCTGTTCCGCCAGACGCTCTTCAGCAGCCAGACGCTCCTGTTCCGCCAGACGCTCTTCAGCAGCCAGACGCTCCTGTTTTGCCAGACGCTCCTGTTTTGCCAGACGCTCCTGTTTTGCCAGACGCTCCTGTTCCGCCAGACGCTCCTGTTCCGCCAGACGCTCCTGTTCCGCCAGACGCTCTTCAGCAGCCAGACGTTTCTGTTCCACCAGACGCTCCTGTTCCGCCAGACGCTCTTCAGCAGCCAGACGCTCCTGTTCCGCCAGACGCTCCTGTGCCACAAGACGCTCCTGTTCCGCCAGACGCTCCTGTTCCGCCAGACGCTCCTGTTCCACCAGACGCTCCTGTTCCGCCAGACGCTCTTCAGCAGCCAGACGCTCCTGTTCCGCCAGACGCTCCTGTGCCACAAGACGCTCCTGTTCCGCCAGACGCTCCTGTTCCGCCAGACGCTCCTGTTCCGCCAGACGCTCCTGTTCCGCCAGACGCTCCTGTTCCGCCAGACGCTCGGCCTCCAGATGTTCCTGGGCCGCCTCCTCTCCGGCCCGCGCTCGCTCCACCAGCGCCCACAGCCTGGGGCTCAGGTCAGCGGTGGGAGGGGGTGAGATGCGGGCGTTACCGGGTGGCGAGGAGGGTGGGACGGGCGGAATCGGCCCAGCGGAGTCGTCATCTCCCATGGGATCGGACTCTGCGGTGGGCGGGGCCAGGAGGAGGAATAGACTGGATCCCTGCCCCTCCCTCACTAAACCTCCCTCCCCAATACCCGACCCCACTGAACCTCCCTCTCCGACCCCTGACCCCACTGAAGCTCCCTCTCTGACCCCCGAACCCACTGAACCTCTCTCCCCGACCCCCGACCCCAGTGATGCTCCCTCCCCAATACCCAACCCCACTGAACCTCCCTCTCCGACCTCTGACCCCACTGAACCTCCCTCTCTGACCTCCGACCCACCTGAACCTCCCTCTCTGACCCCCGACCCCACTGAACCTCCCTCTCCGACCCCCGACCCCACTGAACCTCTCTCTCCAAACCCCGACCCCACTGAACCTCTCTCTCCGACCCCCGACCCCACTGAACCTCTCTCTCCGACCCCCGACCCCAGTGATCCTCCCTCCCCAATACCCAACCCCACTGAACCTCCCTCTCCGACCTCTGACCCCACTGAACCTCCCTCTCTGACCTCCGACCCACCTGAACCTCCCTCTCTGACCCCCAACCCCACTGAACCTCCCTCACCGACCCCCGACCCCACTGAACCTCTCTCACCAAACCCCGACCCCACTGACCCTCCCTCTCTGACCCCCGACCCCACTGAACCTCCCTCTCCGACCCCCGACCCCACTGACCCTCCCTCTTCGAACGCCTCACCTGCTGACCCTCCACCTCCGACCACTGACCCTCTCTCTCCGACCCCTGACCCCAAGGACGCACTCTCTCCGACCTCCGGCCCCATTGATCCCAGTTCTCTGACCTCCAACTCCGTGGGCGCTCTCTCTCCGACCCGCTCCTCAGACAGCCCTGGCTGGGGTCGGGGGTCGGGGGCGGCACGTCCTCTGGCTTCGATATCCCTGCTCTCCGAGACCTGGCGGGGGGAGAGGGGGAGCGGAGTCAGTGATCGGACAACACGAACCCCCCTCCGTAAACCCCCACACCGCGAAACAGCGCCCCCCGCCACCGTACCCCCTGAACCCGGTCACCACCGTACCCCCTGAACCCGGTCACCACCGTACCCCCTGAACCCGGTCACCACCGTACACCCTGAACCTTGTCACCCCCCCGTACCCCCTGAACCTTATCACCCCCGTACCCCCTGAACCTTGTCACCCCCGTACCCCCTGAACCTTGTCACCCCCCCGTACCCCTGAACCTTGTCACCCCCGTACCCCCTGAACATTGTCACCCCCATACCCCCTGAACCTTGTCACCCCCGTACACCCTGAACCTTGTCACCCCCGTACCCCCTGAACCTTGTCACCCCCGTACCCCCTGAACATTGTCACCCCCGTACCCCCTGAACATTCTCACCCCCGTACCCCCTGAACCTTGTCACCCCCCCCGTACCCCCTGAACCCTGTCACCCCCCCCGTACCCCCTGAACCTTGTCACCCCCGTACCCCCTGAACCTTGTCACCCCCATACCCCCTGAACCTTGTCACCCCCGTACACCCTGAACCTTGTCACCCCCGTACCCCCTGAACCTTGTCACCCCCGTACCCCCTGAACCTTGTCACCCCCGTACCCCCTGAACCTTGTCACCCCCGTACCCCCTGAACCTTGTCACCCCCGTACCCACCGAACCTTGTCACCCCCGTACCCCCTGAACCCTGTCACCCCCCCGTACCCCCTGAACCTTGTCACCCCCGTACCCCCTGAACCTTGTCACCCCCATACCCACCGAACCTTGTCACCCCCGTAACCCCTGAACCCTGTCACCCCCCCCGTACCCCCTGAACCTTGTCACCCCCGTACCCTCTGAACCTTGTCACCCCTGTACCCCCTGAACTTTGTCACCCCCCGCACTCCATTGCCCCCATACTGGTCGACTCCCCATGCCCAGTCACCTCCGTACCCCGTCACCCCATAAACCCCATCACCCTCCCACTCTTCTCTCCCGCCATGCTCCCCAACCCCTCTTCCCCTTCCTCCCCCTCTCCCTCCCCTGCCTTTCCCTCCTCTCCCCCCCTCCACTGCCCTCTCCTCCCTTCGCCTCTCCCGCTTTTCCACTCCATTCTCCCCCAACCCCATCCCCCTCTTCCCCCTCTCCCATTCCCTTCCCTCCTCTACTACCCCATTCTCCCCCTCACGCCTTCTCCCCCCTCCATCTCCCTTCCCTCCCAATCTCCCCCTCACACCTCCTCTCCACCTTCTCCAGCCTCCTCCCCTCCTCCATTCTTCCACTCCCACCTCCGCTCTCCCTCCCGCCTCACCCGCCCCACCCCCTCTCACCTGGGTCTGGCTCTTCACGACGGTCTGCTCCCCTTCACTGGGAAATGGACTGTGAATCAGAAAGAATGAGGGAGAGATCAATCAGACTGACACCGACCCCCGTCATTCCTGCCCCGCTCCCCTCCCTCACTGCTGACCCTCACTCGGGTTCATTATCCACCCTGAGAGTCACCACAGTACAGCCCTCTGGTCTCTATCTACCCCGTGCTGTACCTGCCCTGGGAGTGTTTGATGGGACAGTGTAGAGGGAGCTTTACTCTGTATCTAACCCTGTGCTGTACCTGCCCTGGGAGTGTTTGATGGGACAGTGTAGAGGGAGCTTTACTCTGTATCTAACCCGTGCTGTACCTGCCCTGGGAGTGTTGATGGGACAGTGTAGAGGGAGCTTTACCCTGTATCTAACCCGTGCTGTACCTGCCCTGGGAGTGTTTGATGGGACGGTGTAGAGGGAGCTTTACCCTGTATCTAACCCGTGCTGTACCTGCCCTGGGAGTGTTTGATGGGACAGTGTAGAGGGAGCTTTACTCTGTATCTAACCCGTGCTGTATCTGCCCTGGGAGTGTTTGATGGGGCAGTGTAGAGGGAGCTTTACTCTGTGTCTAACCTGTGCTGTACCTGCCCTGGGAGTGTTTGATGGGACAGTGTAGAGGGAGCTTTACTCTGTATCTACCCCGTGCTGTACCTGCTCTGGGAGTGTTTGATGGGACAGTGTAGAGGGAGCTTTACTCTGTATCTAACCCATGCTGTACCTGCCCTGGGAGTGTTTGATGGGACACTGTAGAGGGAGCTTTACCCTGTATCTAACCCGTGCTGTACCTGCCCTGGGAGTGTTTGATGGGACAGTGTAGAGGGAGCTTTACTCTGTATCTAACCCGTGCTGTACCTGCCCTGGGAGTGTTTGATGGGGACAGTGTAGAGGGAGCTTTACTCTGTATCTAACCTGTGCTGTACCTGCCCTGGGAGTGTTTGATGGGACAGTGTAGAGGGAGCTTTACTCTGTATCTAACCCTGTGCTGTACCTGCCCTGGGAGTGTTTCATGGGACAGTGTAGAGGGAGCTTTACTCTGTATCTATCCCGTGCTGTACCTGCCCTGGGAATGTTTGATGGGACAGTGTAGAGGGAGCTTTACTCTGTATCTAACCCATGCAGTACCTGCCCTGGTAGTGTTTGATGGGACAGTGTAGAGGGAGCTTTACTCTGTATCTAACCTGTGCTGTATCTGCCCTGGGAGTGTTTGATGGGACAGTGTAGAGGGAGCTTTACTCTGTATCTACCCCATGCTGTACCTGCTCTGGGAGTGTTTGATGGGACAGTGTAGAGGGAGCTTTACTCTGTATCTAACCCATGCTGTACCTGCCCTGGGAGTGTTTGATGGGACACTGTAGAGGGAGCTTTACTCTGTATCTAACCCGTGCTGTACCTGCCCTGGGAGTGTTTGATGGGACAGTATAGAGGGAGCTTTACCCTGTATCTAACCCGTGCTGTACCTGCCCTGGGAGTGTTTGATGGGACAGTGTAGAGGGAGCTTTACCCTGTATCTAACCCGTGCTGTACCTGCCCTGGGAGTGTTTGATGGGACAGTGTAGAGGGAGCTTTACTCTGTATCTAACCCGTGCTGTACCTGCCCTGGGAGTGTTTGATGGGACAGTGTAGAGGGAGCTTTACTCTGTATCTAACCTGTGCTGCACCTGTCCTGGGAGTGTTTGATGGGACAGTGTAGAGGGAGCTTTACTCTGTATCTAACCCGTGCTATACCTGCCCTGGGAGTGTTTGATGGGACAGTGTAGAGGGAGCTTTACTCTGTATCTAACCCGTGCTGTACCTGCCTTGGGAGTGTTTAATGGGACAGTGTAGAGGAAGCTTTACTCTGTATCTAACCTGTGCTGTACCTGCCCTGGGAGTGTTT
This sequence comes from Somniosus microcephalus, assembly GCF_052327205.1. Taxonomy (NCBI): domain Eukaryota; kingdom Metazoa; phylum Chordata; class Chondrichthyes; order Squaliformes; family Somniosidae; genus Somniosus; species Somniosus microcephalus. The sequence continues at coordinate 20,037,980 of NW_028225180.1, forward strand.
AATGGGACACTGTAGAGGGAGTTTTACCCTGTATCTACTCCGTGCTGTACCTGCCCTGGGAGTGTTTCATGGGACAGTGTAGAGGGAGCTTTACTCTGTATCTAACCCGTGCTGTACCTGCCCTGGGAATGTTTGATGGGACAATGTAGAGGGAGCTTTACTCTGCATCTAACCCATGCAGTACCTGCCCTGGGAGTGTTTGATGGGACAGTGTAGAGGGAGCTTTACTCTGTATCTAACCTGTGCTGTATCAGCCCTGGGAGTGTTTGATGGGGCAGTGTAGAGGGAGCTTTACTCTGTATCTAACCTGTGCTGTACCTGCCCTGGGAGTGTTTGATGGGACAGTGTAGAGGGAGCTTTACTCTGTATCTAACCCGTGCTGTACCTGCCCTGGGAGTGTTTGATGGGACAGTGTAGAGGGAGCTTTACTCTGTATCTAACCCGTGCTGTACCTGCCCTGGGATTGTTTGATGGGACAGTGTAGAGGGAGCTTTACTCTGTATCTAACCTGTGCTGCACCTGTCCTGGGAGTGTTTGATGGGACAGTGTAGAGGGAGCTTTACTCTGTATCTAACCCGTGCTGTACCTGCCCTGGGAGTGTTTGATGGGACAGTGTAGAGGGAGCTTTACTCTGTATCTAACCCGTGCTGTACCTGCCCTGGGAGTGTTTGATGGGACAGTGTAGAGGGAGCTTTACTCTGTATCTAACCCATGCTGTACCTGCCCTGGGAGTGTTTGATGGGACAGTGTAGAGGGAGCTTTACTCTGTATCTAGCCCCGTGCTGTACCTGCCCTGGGAGTGTTTGATGGGGCAGTGTAGAATGAGCTTTACTCTGTATCTAACCCGTGCTGTACCTGCCCTGGGAGTGTTTGATGGGACAGTGTAGAGGGAGCTTTATTCTGTATCTAACCCATGCTGTACCTGTACTGGGAGTGTTTGATGGGACAGTGTAGAGGGAGCTTTACTCCGTATCTAACCCTGTGCTGTACCTGCCCTGGGAGTGTTTCATGGGACAGTGTAGAGGGAGCTTTACTCTGTATCTATCCCGTGCTGTACCTGCCCTGGGAATGTTTGATGGGACAGTGTAGAGGGAGCTTTACTCTGTATCTAACCCATGCAGTACCTGCCCTGGGAGTGTTTGATGGGACAGTGTAGAGGGAGCTTTACTCTGTATCTAACCTGTGCTGTATCTGCCCTGGGAGTGTTTGATGGGGCAGTGTAGAGGGAGCTTTACTCTGTATCTAACCTGTGCTGTACCTGCCCTGGGAGTGTTTGATGGGACAGTGTAGAGGGAGCTTTACTCTGTATCTACCCCGTGCTGTACCTGCCCTGGGAGTGTTTGATGGGACAGTGTAGAGGGAGCTTTACTCTGTATCTAACCCATGCTGTACCTGCCCTGGGAGTGTTTGATGGGACATTGTAGAGGGAGCTTTACTCTGTATCTAACCCGTGCTGTACCTGCCCTGGGAGTGTTTGATGGGACAGTATAGAGGGAGCTTTACCCTGCATCTAACCCGTGCTGTACCTGCCCTGGGAGTGTTTGATGGGACAGTGTAGAGGGAGCTTTACCCTGTATCTAACCCGTGCTGTACCTGCCCTGGGAGTGTTTGATGGGACAGTGTAGAGGGAGCTTTACTCTGTACCTAACCCGTGCTGTACCTGCCCTGGGAGTGTTTGATGGGGACAGTGTAGAGGGAGCTTTACTCTGTATCTAACCTGTGCTGTACCTGCCCTGGGAGTGTTTGATGGGACAGTGTAGAGGGAGCTTTACTCTGTATCTAACCCTGTGCTGTACCTGCCCTGGGAGTGTTTCATGGGACAGTGTAGAGGGAGCTTTACTCTGTATCTATCCCGTGCTGTACCTGCCCTGGGAATGTTTGATGGGACAGTGTAGAGGGAGCTTTACTCTGTATCTAACCCATGCAGTACCTGCCCTGGGAGTGTTTGATGGGACAGTGCAGAGGGAGCTTTACTCTGTATCTAACCCGTGCTGTACCTGCCCTGGGAGTGTTTGATGGGACAGTGTAGAGGGAGCTTTGCTCTGTATCTAACCTGTGCTGCACCTGTCCTGGGAGTGTTTGATGGGACAGTGTTGAGGGAGCTTTACTCTGTATCTAACCCGTGCTATACCTGCCCTGGGAGTGTTTGATGGGACAGTGTAGAGGGAGCTTTACTCTGTATCTAACCCGTGCTGTACCTGCCTTGGGAGTGTTTAATGGGACAGTGTAGAGGAAGCTTTACTCTGCATCTAACCTGTGCTGTACCTGCCCTGGGAGTGTTTAATGGGACACTGTAGAGGGAGTTTTACCCTGTATCTACTCCGTGCTGTACCTGCCCTGGGAGTGTTTCATGGGACAGTGTAGAGGGAGCTTTACTTTGTATCTAACCCGTGCTGTACCTGCCCTGGGAATGTTTGATGGGACAATGTTGAGGGAGCTTTACTCTGCATCTAACCCATGCAGTACCTGCCCTGGGAGTGTTTGATGGGACAGTGTAGAGGGAGCTTTACTCTGTATCTAACCTGTGCTGCACCTGTCCTGGGAGTGTTTGATGGGACAGTGTAGAGGGAGCTTTACTCTGTATCTAACCTGTGCTGTATCAGCCCTGGGAGTGTTTGATGGGGCAGTGTAGAGGGAGCTTTACTCTGTATCTAACCTGTGCTGTACCTGCCCTGGGAGTGTTTGATGGGACAGTGTAGAGGGAGCTTTACTCTGTATCTAAGCCGTGCTGTACCTGCCCTGGGAGTGTTTGATGGGACAGTGTAGAGGGAGCTTTACTCTGTATCTAACCCGTGCTGTACCTGCCCTGGGAGTGTTTGATGGGACAGTGTAGAGGGAGCTTTACTCTGTATCTAACCTGTGCTGCACCTGTCCTGGGAGTGTTTGATGGGACAGTGTAGAGGGAGCTTTACTCTGTATCTAACCTGTGCTGCGAGTGTTTGATGGGACAGTGTAGAGGGAGCTTTACTCTGGATCTAACCCGTGCTGTACCTGCCCTGGGAGTGTTTGATGGGACAGTGTTGAGGGAGATTTACTCTGTATCTAACCCGTGCTGTACCTGCCCTGGGAGTGTTTGATGGGACAGTGTAGAGGGAGCTTTACTCTGTATCTAACCCATGCTGTACCTGCCCTGGGAGTGTTTGATGGGACGGTGTAGAGGGAGCTTTACTCTGTATCTAACCCATGCTGTACCTGCCCTGGGAGTGTTTGATGGGGCAGTGTAGAATGAGCTTTACTCTGTATCTAACCCGTGCTGTACCTGCCCTGGGAGTGTTTGATGGGACAGTGTAGAGGGAGCTTTATTCTGTATCTAACCCATGCTGTACCTGTACTGGGAGTGTTTGATGGGACAGTGTAGAGGGAGCTTTACTCTGTATCTAACCCGTGCTGTACCTGCCCTGGGAGTGTTTGATGGGACAGTGTAGAGGGAGCTTTACTCTGTATCTAACCCGTGCTGTACCTGCCCTGGGAGGGTTTGATGGGACAGTGTAGAGGGAGCTTTACCCTGTATCTAAACCGTGCTGTACCTGCCCCGGGAGTGTTTGATGGGACAGTGTCGAGGGAGCTTTACCCTGTATCTAACCCGTGCTGTACCTGCCCTGGGAGTGTTTGATGGGACAGTGTAGAGGGAGCTTTACTCTGTATCTAACCCGTGCTGTACCTGCCCTGGGAATGTTTGATGGGACAGTGTAGAGGGAGCTTTACTCTGTATCTAACCCATGCAGTACCTGCCCTGGGAGTGTTTGATGGGGCAGTGTAGAGGGAGCTTTACTCTGTATCTAACCTGTGCTGTACCTGCCCTGGGAGTGTTTGATGGGACAGTGTAGAGGGAGCTTTACTCTGTATCTAACCCGTGCTGTACCTGCCCTGGGAGAGTTTGATGGGACAGTGTAGAGGGAGCTTTACTCTGTATCTAACCCGTGCTGTACCTGCCCTGGGAGTGTTTGATGGGACAGTGTAGAGGGAGCTTTACTCTGTATCTAACCTGTGCTGCACCTGTCCTGGGAGTGTTTGATGGGACAGTGTAGAGGGAGCTTTACTCTGTATCTAACCCATGCTGTACCTGTACTGGGAGTGTTTGATGGGACAGTGTAGAGGGAGCTTTACTCTGTATCCGTGGTGACCATCTCACTCACCCATTGACCGAGGTCCGAATGATGTCGTGCTGCCGCCATTTTTGCGTCGATTCCACGAGTCCCCATTCGGGCCCCGAGCTTGCTTCCTCCGTGCGGCTGGTTCCCACCTCCGTCTCGCAGGCCGGCAGGCCCGCGGTCCCGTCCCCCGGAGGCGTGGCCAGCACGGGCGCCGAGGGGGTGGCGGTGCGGACGGGCGCGGAGGGCCGATTCTCCTTCCCCTCCCCCCCTGCAGTCGACGTGACGCCGGCCGGCTCCCGGTTGAAGAAGGCGAAGGCGGTGGAGCCGAATCGCGGGGAGGCCTCGCCGGCCGAGAGCTCGCGGCTGCGCCTCCTCCCCCCTCCCCCACCCGCCTCCCCCTCCCGCCGCGGCTCCTCCATCTTGGCCAGGATCTCCTCCACCGTGGTGCCGGGGAAGCGCTTGAGCGGCGCGCGCACCGGGACCGGCCTGACCCGGAAGGTGGTAGGCGGCTTGGCCGGCGGCTGCTCGACCTGGGGAAGCGGCGCATGCCGCTCTGCCAGGGGCGGCGTTGCCAGCGGCTGCGCAACCGAGGGTGGCAGCTGCGCCGGGCTCCTCAGGGCATCCGCCAGCAGCTCCAGCAAAGGGGGCGTGGTGGTGCCGCGGGGGGAAGTGGGCGAGAGGCAGGGGGAGCAGGAAGAGGATGAGGAGGAGGGGCGGCGTACGGGCTGGTGGGGCCGGGCCGCCGGGGCCCCGTAGGGCCTGGGCCCGGCCAGCGAGTTCACCTTGCGCAGTGATGGCAATTCGGCCAAGGGGGGCTTCGCGGCAGTGGCGGCATGGGGCTTGGGGGGGACGGCAGGCTTGGGTTTGATGGGGGGCTTATCGACACCTGGATGGGACAGACAGAGAGAGACAGAGACTCTGGTTACAGTTACCCCACTCCGACACATAGAAACATAGAAGATAGGAGCAGGAGTAGGCCATTCGGCCCCTTGAGCCTGCTCTGCCATTCAATGCGATCATGGCTGATCATCCAAATTCAGTACCCTGTCCCTGCTTTCTCCCCATATCCCTTGATCCCTTTAGCCTTAAGAAATATATCCAACTCCTTCTTGAATATATTTAATGAACTGGCCTCCACCACCCTCTGTGGCAGAGAATTCCACAGGTTCACCACTCTCTGGGTGAAGAAATTCCTCCTCATATCAGTCCTAAATGGCTTACCCCTTATCCTTAGACTATGACCCCTGGTTCTGGACTCCCCGGCCATCGGAAACATCCTTCCTGCATCTAGTCTGTCCAGGTCTGACAGAATTTTATAGGTTTCGATGAGATCCCCTCTCAATCTTCTAAACTGCAGTGAGTAGAAGCCCAATCGACACAATCTCTCCTCATACGTCATTCCTGCCATCCCAGGTATCAGCCTGGTGAATCTTCGCTGCACTCCCTCCATGGCAAGAACGTCCTTCCTCAGGTAAGGTGACCAAAACTGCACACAACACTCAAGGTGCGGTCTCACCAAGGCCCTGTACAACTGTAGCAAGACATCCTTGTTCCTGTACTCGAACCCTCTTGCTACGAAGGCCAACATACCATTTGCCTTCTTAACCGCCTGCTGCACCTGCATGCTTACCTTCAGCGACTGGTGCACAATAACACCCAGGTCTCTTTGCACTTCCCCTTCTCATAATCTATTGCCATTCAAATAATAATCTGCCTTCCTGTTTTTGCCACCAAAGTGGATAACCTCACATTTATCCACATTATAGTGCATTTGCCATGTTTCTGCCCAATCACCCAAACTGTCCAAATCGTACTGGAGTTTCACAACATCCTCCTCACAGCATACCCTCCCACCCAGCTTTGTGTCGTCTGCAAATTTGGAGATATTACATCCAATTCCCTCGTCCAGATCATTAATATATATTGTGAACAGCTGGGGTCCTAGGACCGATCCTTGCGGTACCCCACTAGTCACTGCCTGCCACTTGGAAAACGACCCGTTTATTCCAACTCTTTGCTTTCTATCTGCCAACCAGTTCTCTATCCAAGTCAATACTTTACCCCCAATCCCATGTGCCTTAATTTTGCACGCTAATCTCTTATGTGGGACCTTATCGAAAGCCTTCTGAAAGTCCAAATACACCACATCCACTGGTTCTCCCTTATCTATTTTACCAGTTGCATCCTCAAAAAATTCCAGTAGATTAGTCAAGCACGATTTACCTTTTGTAAATCCATGTTGACTTTGTCCGATCCTGTCACTGTTTTCCAAGTGCTCTGCTATTACATCTTTTATAATGGACTCTAGCATTTTCCCCACTACCGATGTCAGGCTTACCGGTCTATAATTCCCCGCTTTTTCTCTACCACCTTTTTTGAATAGTGGGGTAACATTAGCTACCCTCCAATCCATGGGCACTATTCTAGAGTCTATCGAGTTCTGGAAGATGACCAGCAATGCATCTACTATTTCTAGGGCCACTTCCTTAAGTACCCTGGGATGTAGATTATCAGGCCCTGGGGATTTATCGGCCTTCAGTCCCATCAATTTTCCTAACACCATTTCCTTACAAATACTGATTTCATTCAGTTCCACCCTTTCATCAGACCCTATGTGCCCCGGCATCTCTGGGAGGTTATTTGTGTCCACCTTTGTGAAGACAGAACCAAAATATGTATTTAGTTGGTCTGCCATTTTTTTGTTCCCCATTATAAATTCCCCTGATTCTGACTGCAAGGGACCTACGCTTGACTTCACCAATCTTTTTCTCTTCACATATCTATAAAAGCTTTTACAGTCAGTTTTTATGTTCCCTGAAAGCTTACTCTCATATTCTATTTTCCCCTTCTTAATTAATCCCTTTGTCCTCCTTTGTTGAATCCTAAACTGCTCCCAATTCTCAGGATTATTGCTTTTTCTGGCCAATTTATATGTCCTCTCCTTGGATCTTATGCTATCCCTAATTTCCCTTGTTAGCCACGGTTGAGTCACCTTTTTTGTTTTATTTTTATGCCAAACTGTGATGAACAAATTCTGTAGTTCATCCATTCGGTCTTTGAATGTTTGCCATTGCCTATCCACCGTCAACCCTTTGAGTGACATTCCCCAATCAATCCTACCCAACTCGCACCTCAGACCATCGTAGTTTCCTTTATTTAAATTTAGGACCCTAGTCTCTGAGTCAACTACTTCATTTTCCATCTTAATGAAGAATTCGATCATATTATGATCGCTCCGACCCAAGGGGCCTCGTACAACAAGATTGCTAATTAATCCTTTCTCGTTACATAATACCCAGCCTAAGATGGCCTGATCTCTGGTTGGTTCCTCGACATATTGGTCTAGGAAACCATCCCGTAAACAGTCCAGGAATTCCTCCTCCACAGTATTGTTACTAATTTGGTTGGCCCAATCTATATGTAGATTAAAGTCACCCATGATGACAGCTGTGCCCTTATTGCACGCTTCTTTAATTTCTCTTTTAATGCCATCCCCAACCTCTGCCTTACTGTTTGGAGGTCTATATACCACGCCCACTAACGTTTTCTGCCCCTTAGTATTTCTCAATTCTACCCATACAGATTCCACATCATCAGAGCTAATATCCTTCCTTACAATTGTGTTAATCCCTTCTTAAACCAGCAAAGCTACTACACCTCCCTTTCCTTTTTGCCTATCTTTCCTGAATATCGAATACCCCTGGATGTTGAGTTCCCAGTCCTGGCCTTCCTTGAGCCACGTTTCCGTAATCCCAACCAAATCGTATTCGTTTACCTCTATTTGCGCAGCCAATTCATCCACCTTATTACGAATGCTCCTCGCATTAAGACATAAAGCCTTCAGGCTTGTTTTTTTAACACTCTTAGACCTATTAGAATTATTATTTACTGTGGCCACGTTTGATTTAAACTGTTGATTTCTCTGACTGCCACTTTTGTTTTTCTCCTTCCTATCTTTTGCTTTTATCCTTGTTTCCCTTTCCTCTGTCTCCCTGCTCAGGTTCCCAACCCCCTGCCATTTTATTTTAAACCCTCCCCAAGAGCACTCGCAAACACTCCCCCTAGGACATCGGTTCCAGCCCTGCCCAGGTGCAAACCGTCCGGTTTGAACTGGTCCCACCTCCCCCAGAACCGGTTCCAATGTCCCAGGAATTTGAATCCCTCCCCCTTGCACCATTCCTCTAGCCACGTATTCATTTGAAATATCCTTCTGTTTCTACTCTGACTAGCACGTGGTACTGGTAGCAATCCTGAGATTACTACCTTTGAGGTCCTATTTTTTAATTTACCTCCTAACTCCCTATATTCCGTTTTTAGGACCTCATCCCGCTTTTTACCTATATCGTTGGTGCCTAAATGCACCACGACAACTGTCTGTTCACCCTCCCCTTCCAAGATGTTCTGCAGCCGCTCTGAGACATCCTTGACCCTTGCACCAGGGAGGCAACACACCATCCTGGAGTCTCGTTTGCGGCCGCAGAATCGCCTATCTATTCCCCTTACAATAGAATCCCCTATTACTATAGCTCTACCCCTCTTTTTCCTCCCGTCCTGTGCAGCAGAGCCACCCCTGGTGCCAGGAAGTTGGCTGCTGCTGCTTTCCTCTGGTAAGCCATCCCCCACAACAGCACACAAAGTGGTGTATCTGTTTGAGAGGGGGATGTCCACAGGGGATCCCCTGCACTACCTGCCTGCGCCTAGTACTCTGCCTGCTGGTCACCCATTCCTTTTCTGCCTGTTCAAACTCTACCTGCGGTGTGTCCAACTCCGTAAACGTGCTATTCACGACGTCCCAAGCATCGCAAACGCTCCAGTATGCATCCAATCGCAGCTCCAGCGCCGCAATGCGGTCTGTCAGTAGCTGCAGCTGGATACACTTCCTGCACATGTAGTTGTCAGGGACACAGGAAGTGTCCCTGAGTTCCCACATATCGCAGGAAGAGCATAGAACGGGGCCCGGCTGTCCTGCCATGACTTACCCTTTAATTAATTGAATTTAAATTAAATCAATCAATCCCACTAATTACACTACAGTTAAGTGGTTTACCAACAGACACCCCGTGCTCCCCTCAGTCACCCAGACCCGTCACACTCACCTGGGCTCAAGGCTGCTTTATTGCATGTGTCCACCAGGGGAGCCAGAGGTCGCCGGTCAGCGAGGGGCTCGGACACGGGAGGAGGCGTCGGGGCAGAGATCTGCGTCTCCGCCATTCTCCGCGATGCTCACAGTCTCCGTCAGATCCCGGCCTCCGATCTCATCCTCAGAGCCTGCGGTTACAAGAGATTGGGATTAATATCCGACAGTGCGACGCTCCCTCAGTACTGCCCCTCCGACAGTACAGTGCCCCCTCAGTACTACCCCTCCGACAGTGCAGTGCTCCCTCAGTACTGCCCCTCCGACAGTGCAGCGCTCCCTCAGTACTGCCCATCCGACAGTGCAGCGCTCCCTCAGTACTGCCCCTCCGACAGTGCAGCGCTCCCTCAGTACTGCCCATCCGACAGTGCAGCGCTCCCTCAGTACTGCCCCTCCGACAGTGCAGCGCTCCCTCAGTACTGACTCTCCGACAGTGCAGCGCTCCCTCAGTACGACCCCTCCGACAGTGCAGCGCTCCCTCAGTACTGCCCCTCCAACAGTGCGGCGCTCCCTCAGTACTGCCCTTCCCCCTCCGACAATGCGGCGCTCCCTCAGTACTGCCCCTCCGACAGTGCAGCGCTCCCTCAGTACTGCCCCTCCGACAGTGCGGCGCTCCCTCAGTACTGACCCTCCGACAGTGCAACGCTCCCTCAGTGCTGCCCCTCTGACAGTGCAGCGCTCCCTCAGTGCTGCCCCTCCGACAGTGCAGAACTCCCTCGGTAATACCCTCTGAAACTGTAGCACTTCCTCAGTACTACCCCTCCAACAGTGCAGCGTTCCCTCAGTACAGCCCCACCGGTCCTTTAATAGTGATTTCAGTGTGTGTGTGAGCCTGGGTGTGAAGGAACGCTCCTTTAATAGTGATTTCAGTGTGTGTGCGAGACCGGGAGTGAAGGAACGCTCCTTTAATAGTGATTTCAGTGTGTGTGTGAGCTCGGGTGTGAAGGAACGCTCCTTTAATAGTGATTTCAGTGTGTGTGAGAGTCCGGGTGTGAAGGAACGCTCCTTTAACAGTGATTTCAGTGTGCGTGAGGCTGGGTGTGAAGGAACGCTCCTTCAATAGTGATTTCAGTGTGTGTGTGAGCCCGGGTGTGAAGGAACGCACCTTTAATAGTGATTTCAGTGTGAGTGAGAGCCCGGGTGTGAAGGAACGCTCCTTTAAAAGCGATTTCAGTGTGTGTGTGAGCCCGGGTGTGAAGGAACGCTCCTTTAATAGTGATTTCAGTGTGTGTGAGCCCGGGTGTGAAGGAACGCTCCTTTAACAGTGATTTCAGTGTGTGTGAGCCCGGGTGTGAAGGAACGCTTCTTTAATAGTGATTTCAGTGTGTATGTGAGCCCGGGTGTGAAGGAACGCTCCTTTAATAGTGATTTCAGTGTGTGTGAGCCCAGGTGTGAAGGAACGCTCCTTCAATAGTGATTTCAGTGTGTGAGAGAGCCCGGGTGTGAAGGAACGCTCCTTTAATAGTGATTTCAGTGTGTGTGAGCCCGGGTGTGAAGGAACGCTCCTTTAATAGTGATTTCAGTGTGTGTGAGCCCGGGTGTGAAGGAACGCTCCTTTAATAGTGATTTCAGTGTGTGTGAGCCTGGGTGTGAAGGAACGCTCCTTTAATAGTGATTTCAGTGTGTGTGTGAGCCTGGGTGTGAAGGAACGCTCCTTTAATAGTGATTTCAGTGTGTGTGAGCCCGGGTGAGAAGGAACGCTCCTTTAATAGTGATTTCAGTGTGTGTGTGAGCCCGGGTGTGAAGGAACGCTCCTTTAATCGTGATTTCAGTGTGTGTGAGCCCGGGTGTGAAGGAACGCTCCTTTAATAGTGATTTCAGTGTGTGTGAGAGCCCGGGTGTGAAGGACCGCTCCTTTAATAGTGATTTCAGTGTCTGTGAGCCCGAGTGTGAAGGAACGCTCCTTTAATAGTGATTTCAGTGTGTGTGAGCCCGGGTGTGAAGGAACGCTCCTTTAATAGTGATTTCAGTGTGTGAGAGCCCGGGTGTGAAGGAACGCTCCTTGAAAAGTGATTTCAGTGTGTGTGAGCCCGGGTGTGAAGGAACGCTCCTTTAATAGTGATTTCAGTGTGTGTGTGAGCCCGGGTGTGAAGGAACGCTCCTTTAATCGTGATTTCAGTGTGTGTGCGAGCCCGGGTGTGAAGGAAAGCTCCTTTAATAGTGATTTCAGTGTGTGTGAGCCCGGGTGTGAAGGAACGCTCCTTTAATAGTGATTTCAGTGTGTGTGTGAGCCCTGGTGTGAAGGAACGCTCCTTTAATAGTGATTTCAGTGTGTGTGTGAGCCCGGGTGTGAAGGAACGCTCCTTTAATAGTGATTTCAGTGTGTGTGAGCCCGGGTGTGAAGGAACGTTCCTTTAATAGTGATTTCAGTGTGTGTGTGAAGGAACGCTCCTTTAATAGTGATTTCAGTGTGTGTGTGAGCCCGGGTGTGAAGGAACGCTCCTTTAATAGTGATTTCAGTGTGTGTGCGCCCGGGTGTGAAGGAACGCTCCTTTAATAGTGATTTCAGTGTGTGTGTGAGCCCGGGTGTGAAGGAACGCTCCTTTAATAGTGATTTCAGTGTGTGTGTGAGCCCGGGTGTGTAGGAACGCTCCTTTAATAGTGATTTCAGTGTGTGTGTGAGCCCGGGTGTGAAGGAACGCACCTTTAATAGCGATTTCAGTGTGTGTGTGAGCCCGGGTGTGAAGGAACGCTCCTTTAATAGTGATTTCAGTGTGTGTGTGAGCCCGGGTGTGAAGGAACGCACCTTTAATAGCGATTTCAGTGTGTGTGTGAGCCCGGGTGTGAAGGAACGCTCCTTTAATAGTGATTTCACTGTGTGTGTGAGCCCGGGTGTGAAGGAACGCTCCTTTAATAGTGATTTCAGTGTGTGTGTGAGCCCGGGTGTGAAGGAACGCTCCTTTAATAGTGATTTCAGTGTGTGTGAGCCCGGGTGTGAAGGAACGGTCCTTTAATAGTGATTTCAGTGTGTGTGTGAGGCCGGGTGTGAAGGAACGCTCCTTCAATAGTGATGTCAGTGTGTGTGTGTGAGCCCGGGTGTGAAGGAACACTCCTTTAATAGTGATTTCAGTGTGTGTGTCAGCCCGGGTGTGAAGGAACGCTCCTTTAATAGTGATTTCAGTGTGTGTGTGAGCCCGGGTGTGAAGGAACGTTCCTTTAATAGTGATTTCAGTGTGTGTGTGAGCCCAGGTGTGAAGGAACGCTCCTTTAATAGTGATTTCAGTGTGTGTGTGAGCCCGGGTGTGAAGGAACGCTCCTTTAATAGTGATTTCAGTGTGTGTGTGAACCCGGGTGTGAAGGAACGCTCCTTAAATAGTGATTTCAGTGTGTGTGAGCCCGGGTGTGAAGGAACGCTCCTTTAATAGTGATTTCAGTGTGTGTGTGAGCCCAGGTGTGAAGGAACGCTCCTTTAATAGTGATTTCAGTGTGTGTGAGCCCGGGTGTGAAGGAACGCTCCTTTAATAGTGATTTCAGTGTGTGTGTGAGGCTGGGTGTGAAGGAATGCTCCTTTAATAGTGATTTCAGTGTGTGTGCGAGCCCGGGTGTGAAGGAACGTTCCTTTAATAGTGATTTCAGTGTGTGTGAGCCCGGGTGTGAAGGAACGCTCCTTTAATAGTGATTTCAGTGTGTGTGAGAGCCCGGGTGTGAAGGACCGCTCCTTTAATCGTGATTTCAGTGTGTGTGAGAGCCCGGGTGTGAAGGACCGCTCCTTTAATAGTGATTTCAGTGTCTGCGAGCCCGAGTGTGAAGGAACGCTCCTTTAATAGTGATTTCAGTGTGTGTGAGCCCGGGTGTGAAGGAACGCTCCTTTAATAGTGATTTCAGCGTGTGTGAGCCCGGGTGTGAAGGAACGCTCCTTTAATAGTGATTTCAGTGTGTGTGAGCCCGGGTGCGAAGGAACGCTCCTTTAATAGTGATTTCAGTGTATGTGTGAGCCCGGGTGTGAAGGAACGCTCCTTTAATAGTGATTTCAGTGTGTGTGAGCCTGGGTGTGAAGGAACTCTCCTTTAATAGTGATTTCAGTGTGTGTGTGAGCCCGGGTGTGAAGGAACGCTCCTTTAATAGTGATTTCAGTGTGTGTGAGCCCGGGTGAGAAGGAACGCTCCTTTAATAGTGATTTCAGTGTGTGTGTGAGCCCGGGTGTGAAGGAACGCTCCTTTAATAGTGATTTCAGTGTGTGTGAGAGCCCGGGTGTGAAGGACCGCTCCTTTAATAGTGATTTCAGTGTCTGTGAGCCCGAGTGTGAAGGAACGCTCCTTTAATAGTGATTTCAGTGTGTGTGAGCCCGGGTGTGAAGGAACGCTCCTTTAATAGTGATTTCAGTGTGTGAGAGCCCGGGTGTGAAGGAACGCTCCTTTAATAGTGATTTCAGTGTGTGTGAGCCCAGGTGTGAAGGAACGCTCCTTTAATAGTGATTTCAGTGTGTGTGAGCCCGGGTGTGAAGGAACGCTCCTTTAATAGTGATTTCTGTGTGTGTGTGAGCCCGGGTGTGAAGGAACGCTCCTTTAATAGTGATTTCAGTGTGTGTGTGAGCCCGGGTGTGAAGGAACGCTCCTTTAATAGTGATTTCAGTGTGTGTGAGCCCGGGTGTGAAGGAACGCTCCTTTAATAGTGATTTCAGTGTGTGTGAGCCCGGGTGTGAAGAAACGCTCCTTTAATAGTGATTTCAGTGTGTGTGTGAGCCCGGGTGTGAAGGAACGCTCCTTTAATAGTGATTTCAGTGTGTGTGTGAAGGAACGCTCCTTTAATAGTGATTTCAGTGTGTGTGTGAGCCCGGGTGTGAAGGAACGCTCCTTTAATAGTGATTTCAGTGTGTGTGTGAGCCCGGGTGTGAAGGAACGCTCCTTTAATAGTGATTTCATTGTGTGTGTGAGCCCGGGTGTGAAGGAACGCTCCTTTAATAGTGATTTCAGTGTGTGTGAGGCTGGGTGTGAAGGAACGCTCCTTTAATAGTGATTTCAGTGTGTGTGTGAGCCCGGGTGTGAAGGAACGCTCCTTTAATAGTGATTTCAGTGTGTGTGTGAGCCCGGGTGTGAAGGAACGCTCCTTTAATAGTGATTTCAGTGTGTGTGTGAGCCCGGGTGTGAAGGAACGCTCCTTTAATAGTGATTTCAGTGTGTGTGAGAGCCCGAGTGTGAAGGAACGCTCCTTTAATAGTGATTTCAGTGTGTGTGAGCCCGGGTGTGAAGGAACGCTCCTTTAATAGTGATTTCAGCGTGTGTGAGCCCGGGTGTGAAGGAACGCTCCTTTAAAAGTGATTTCAGTGTGTGTGAGCCCGGGTGTGAAGGAACGCTCCTTTAATAGTGATTTCAGTGTGTGTGTGAGCCCGGGTGTGAAGGAACGCTCCTTTAATTGTGATTTCAGTGTGTGTGAGCCTGGGTGTGAAGGAACGCTCCTTTAATAGTGATTTCAGTGTGTGTGTGAGCCCGGGTGTGAAGGAACGCTCCTTTAATAGTGATTTCAGTGTGTGTGAGCCCGGGTAAGAAGGAACGCTCCTTTAATAGTGATTTCAGTGTGTGTGTGAGCCCGGGTGTGAAGGAACGCTCCTTTAATAGTGATTTCAGTGTGTGTGTGAGCCCGGGTGTGAAGGAACGCTCCTTTAATAGTGATTTCAGTGTGTGTGTGAGCCCGGGTGTGAAGGAACGCTCCTTTAATAGTGATTTTAGTGTGTGTGAGTCCGGGTGTGAAGGAACGCTCCTTTAATAGTGATTTCAGTGTGTGTGTGAGCCCGGGTGTGAAGGAACGCTCCTTTAATAGTGATTTCAGTGTGTGTGTGAGCCCGGGTGTGAAGGAACGCTCCTTTAATAGTGATTTCAGTGTGTGTGTGAGCCCGGGTGTGAAGGAACGCTCCTTTAATAGTGATTTTAGTGTGTGTGAGTCCGGGTGTGAAGGAACGCTCCTTTAATAGTGATTTCAGTGTGTGTGAGCCCGGGTGTGAAGGAACGCTCCTTTAATCGTGATTTCAGTGTGTGTGAGCCCGGGTGTGAAGGAACGCTCCTTTAATAGTGATTTCAGTGTGTGTGGGAGCCCGGGTGTGAAGGACCGCTCCTTTAATAGTGATTTCAGTGTGTGAGAGCCCGGGTGTGAAGGAACGCTCCTTTAATAGTGATTTCAGTGTGTGTGAGCCCGGGTGTGAAGGAACGCTCCTTTAATAGTGATTTCTGTGTGTGTGTGAGCCCGGGTGTGAAGGAACGCTCCTTTAATAGTGATTTCAGTGTGTGTGAGCCCGGGTGTGAAGAAACGCTCCTTTAATAGTGATTTCAGTGTGTGTGTGAGCCCGGGTGTGAAGGAACGCTCCTTTAATAGTGATTTCAGTGTGTGTGTGAAGGAACGCTCCTTTAATAGTGATTTCAGTGTGTGTGTGAGCCCGGGTGTGAAGGAACGCTCCTTTAATAGTGATTTCAGTGTGTGTGCGCCCGGGTGTGAAGGAACGCTCCTTTAATAGTGATTTCAGTGTGTGTGTGAGCCCGGGTGTGAAGGAACGCTCCTTTAATAGTGATTTCAGTGTGTGTGTGAGCCCGGGTGTGAAGGAACGCTCCTTTAATAGTGATTTCAGTGTGTGTGAGAGCCCGAGTGTGAAGGAACGCTCCTTTAATAGTGATTTCAGTGTGTGTGAGCCCGGGTGTGAAGGAACGCTCCTTTAATAGTGATTTCAGCGTGTGTGAGCCCGGGTGTGAAGGAACGCTCCTTTAATAGTGATTTCAGTGTGTGTGAGCCCGGGTGTGAAGGAACGCTCCTTTAATAGTGATTTCAGTGTGTGTGTGAGCCCGGGTGTGAAGGAACGCTCCTTTAATAGTGATTTCAGTGTGTGTGAGCCTGGGTGTGAAGGAACGCTCCTTTAATAGTGATTTCAGTGTGTGTGTGAGCCCGGGTGTGAAGGAACGCTCCTTTAATAGTGATTTCAGTGTGTGTGAGCCCGGGTGTGAAGGAACGCTCCTTCAATAGTGATTTCAGTGTGTGTGAGCCCGGGTGTGAAGGAACGCTCCTTTAATAGTGATTTCAGTGTGTGTGTGAGCCCGGGTGTGAAGGAACGCTCCTTTAATAGTGATTTCAGTGTGTGTGAGCCTGGGTGTGAAGGAACGCTCCTTTAATAGTGATTTCAGTGTGTGTGTGAGCCCGGGTGTGAAGGAACGCTCCTTTAATAGTGATTTCAGTGTGTGTGAGCCCGGGTGTGAAGGAACGCTCCTTTAATAGTGATTTCAGTGTGTGTGAGCCCGGGTGTGAAGGAACGCTCCTTTAATAGTGATTTCAGTGTGTGTGAGCCCGGGTGTGAAGGAACCCTCCTTTAATTGTGATTTCAGTGTGTGTGAGCCCAGGTGTGAAGGAACGCTCCTTTAATTGTGATTTCAGTGTGTGTGTGAGCCCGGGTGTGAAGGAACGCTCCTTTAATAGTGATTTCAGTGTGTGTGAGCCCGGGTGTGAAGGAACGCTCCTTTAATAGTGATTTCAGTGTGTGTGAGCCCGGGTGTGAAGGAACGTTCCTTTAATAGTGATTTCAGTGTGTGTGAGCCCGGGTGTGAAGGAACGCTCCTTTAATAGTGATTTCAGTGTGTGTGAGCCCGGGTGTGAAGGAACGCTCCTTTAATAGTGATTTCAGTGTGTGTGTGAGCCCGGGTGTGAAGGAACGCTCCTTTAATAGTGATTTCAGTCTGTGTGAGCCCGGGTGTGAAGGAACGCTCCTTTAATAGTGATTTCAGTGTGTGTGAGCCCGGGTGTGAAGGAACGCTCCTTTAATAGTGATTTCAGTGTGTGTGAGCCCGGGTAAGAAGGAACGCTCCTTTAATAGTGATTTCAGTGTGTGTGTGAGCCCGGGTGTGAAGGAACGCTCCTTTAATAGTGATTTCAGTGTGTGTGAGAGCCCGAGTGTGAAGGAACGCTCCTTTAATAGTGATTTCAGTGTGTGTGAGCCCGGGTGTGAAGGAACGCTCCTTTAATAGTGATTTCAGCGTGTGTGAGCCCGGGTGTGAAGGAACACTCCTTTAATAGTGATTTCAGTGTGTGTGAGCCCGGGTGTGAAGGAACGCTCCTTTAATAGTGATTTCAGTGTGTGTGAGAGCCCGGGTGTGAAGGAACGCTCCTTTAATAGTGATTTCAGCGTGTGTGAGCCCGGGTGTGAAGGAACGCTCCTTTAATAGTGATTTCAGTGTGTGTGTGAGTCCGGGTGTGAAGGAACGCTCCTTTAATAGTGATTTCTGTGTGTGTGAGCCCGGGTGTGAAGGAACGCTCCTTTAATAGTGATTTCAGTGTGTGTGTGAGCCCGGGTGTGAAGGAACGCTCCTTTAATAGTGATTTCAGTGTGTGTGAGCCCGGGTGTGAAGGAACGCTCCTTTAATAGTGATTTCAGTGTGTGTGAGCCCGGGTGTGAAGGAACGCTCCTTTAATAGTGATTTCAGTGTGTGTGTGAGCCCGGGTGTGAAGGAACGCTCCTTTAATAGTGATTTCAGTGTGTGTGAGCCTGGGTGTGAAGGAACGCTCCTTTAATAGTGATTTCAGTGTGTGTGTGAGCCCGGGTGTGAAGGAACGCTCCTTTAATAGTGATTTCAGTGTGTGTGAGCCCGGGTAAGAAGGAACGCTCCTTTAATAGTGATTTCAGTGTGTGTGTGAGCCCGGGTGTGAAGGAACGCTCCTTTAATCGTGATTTCAGTGTGTGTGAGCCCGGGTGTGAAGGAACGCTCCTTTAATAGTGATTTCAGTGTGTGTGGGAGCCCGGGTGTGAAGGACCGCTCCTTTAATAGTGATTTCAGTGTGTGAGAGCCCGGGTGTGAAGGAACGCTCCTTTAATAGTGATTTCAGTGTGTGTGAGCCCGGGTGTGAAGGAACGCTCCTTTAATAGTGATTTCTGTGTGTGTGTGAGCCCGGGTGTGAAGGAACGCTCCTTTAATAGTGATTTCAGTGTGTGTGTGAGCCCGGGTGTGAAGGAACGCTCCTTTAATAGTGATTTCAGTGTGTGTGTGAAGGAACGCTCCTTTAATAGTGATTTCAGTGTGTGTGTGAGCCCGGGTGTGAAGGAACGCTCCTTTAATAGTGATTTCAGTGTGTGTGCGCCCGGGTGTGAAGGAACGCTCCTTTAATAGTGATTTCAGTGTGTGTGTGAGCCCGGGTGTGAAGGAACGCTCCTTTAATAGTGATTTCAGGGTGTGTGTGAGCCCGGGTGTGTAGGAATGCTCCTTTAATAGTGATTTCAGTGTGTGTGTGAGCCCGGGTGTGAAGGAACGCTCCTTTAATAGTGATTTCAGTGTGTGTGTGAGCCCGGGTGTGAAGGAACGCTCCTTTAATAGTGATTTCAGTGTGTGTGTGAGCCCGGGTGTGAAGGAACACTCCTTTAATAGTGATTTCAGTCTGTGTGAGCCCGGGTGTGAAGGAACGCTCCTTTAATAGTGATTTCAGTGTGTGTGAGCCCGGGTGTGAAGGAACGTTCCTTTAATAGTGATTTCAGTGTGTGTGTGAGCCCGGGTGTGAAGGAACGCTCCTTTAATAGTGATTTCAGTGTGTGTGTGAGCACGGGTGTGAAGGAACGCTCCTTTAATAGTGATTTCAGTGTGTGTGAGCCCTGGTGTGAAGGAACGCTCCTTTAATAGTGATTTCAGTGTGTGTGAGCCCGGGTGTGAAGGAACGCTCCTTTAATACTGATTTCAGTGTGTGTGAGCCCGGGTGTGAAGGAACGCTCCTTTAATCGTGATTTCAGTGTGTGTGAGCCCGGGTGTGAAGGAACTCTCCTTTAACAGTGATTTCAGTGTGTGTGTGAGCCCAGGTGTAAAGGAACGCTCCTTTAATAGTGATTTCAGTGTGTGTGTGAGCCCGGGTGTGAAGGAACGCTCCTTTAATAGTGATTTCAGTGTGTGTGTGAGCCCGGGTGTGAAGGAACGCTCCTTTAATAGTGATTTCAGTGTGTGTGTGAGCCCGGGTGTGAAGGAACGCTCCTTTAATAGTGATTTCAGTGTGTGAGAGCCTGGCTGTGAAGGAACGCTCCTTTAATAGTGATTTCAGTGTGTGTGAGCCCGGGTGTGAAGGAACACTCCTTTAATAATGATTTCAGTGTGTGTGTGAGACCGGGTGTGAAGGAACGCTCCTTTAATAGTGATTTCAGTGTGTGTGTGAGCCCGGGTGTGAAGGAACGCTCCTTTAATAGTGATTTCAGTGTGTGTGAGAGCCCGGGTGTGAAGGAACACTCCTTTAATAGTGATGTCAGTGTGTGTGAGAGCCCGGGTGTGAAGGAACACTCCTTTAATCGTGATTTCAGTGTGTGTGTCAGCCCGGGTGTGAAGGAACGCTCCTTTAATAGTGATTTCAGTGAGTGTGAGCCCGGGTGTGAAGGAACGCTCCTTTAATAGTGATTTCAGTGTGTGTGTGAGCCCGGGTGTGAAGGAACGCTCCTTTAATAGTGATTTCAGTCTGTGTGAGCCCGGGTGTGAAGGAACGCTCCTTTAATAGTGATTTCAGTGTGTGTGTGAGCCCGGGTGTGAAGGAACGCTCCTTTAATAGTGATTTCAATGTGTGTGAGCCCGGGTGTGAAGGAACGCTCCTTTAATAGTGATTTCAGTGTGTGTGTGAGCCCGGGTGTGAAGGAACGCTCCTTTAATAGTGATTTCAGTGTGTGTGTGAGCCCGGGTGTGAAGGAACGCTCCTTTAATAGTGATTTCAGGGTGTGTGTGAGCCCGGGTGTGTAGGAATGCTCCTTTAATAGTGATTTCAGTGTGTGTGTGAGCCCGGGTGTGAAGGAACGCTCCTTTAATAGTGATTTCAGTGTGTGTGTGAGCCCGGGTGTGAAGGAACGCTCCTTTAATAGTGATTTCAGTGTGTGTGTGAGCCCGGGTGTGAAGGAACACTCCTTTAATAGTGATTTCAGTCTGTGTGAGCCCGGGTGTGAAGGAACGCTCCTTTAATAGTGATTTCAGTGTGTGTGAGCCCGGGTGTGAAGGAACGTTCCTTTAATAGTGATTTCAGTGTGTGTGTGAGCCCGGGTGTGAAGGAACGCTCCTTTAATAGTGATTTCAGTGTGTGTGTGAGCCCGGGTGTGAAGGAACGCTCCTTTAATAGTGATTTCAGTGTGTGTGAGCCCTGGTGTGAAGGAACGCTCCTTTAATCGTGATTTCAGTGTGTGTGAGCCCGGGTGTGAAGGAACTCTCCTTTAACAGTGATTTCAGTGTGTGTGTGAGCCCAGGTGTAAAGGAACGCTCCTTTAATAGTGATTTCAGTGTGTGTGTGAGCCCGGGTGTGAAGGAACGCTCCTTTAATAGTGATTTCAGTGTGTGTGTGAGCCCGGGTGTGAAGGAACGCTCCTTTAATAGTGATTTCAGTGTGTGTGTGAGCCCGGGTGTGAAGGAACGCTCCTTTAATAGTGATTTCAGTGTGTGAGAGCCTGGCTGTGAAGGAACGCTCCTTTAATAGTGATTTCAGTGTGTGTGAGCCCGGGTGTGAAGGAACACTCCTTTAATAATGATTTCAGTGTGTGTGTGAGACCGGGTGTGAAGGAACGCTCCTTTAATAGTGATTTCAGTGTGTGTGTGAGCCCGGGTGTGAAGGAACGCTCCTTTAATAGTGATTTCAGTGTGTGTGAGAGCCCGGGTGTGAAGGAACACTCCTTTAATAGTGATGTCAGTGTGTGTGAGAGCCCGGGTGTGAAGGAACACTCCTTTAATCGTGATTTCAGTGTGTGTGTCAGCCCGGGTGTGAAGGAACGCTCCTTTAATAGTGATTTCAGTGAGTGTGAGCCCGGGTGTGAAGGAACGCTCCTTTAATAGTGATTTCAGTGTGTGTGTGAGCCCGGGTGTGAAGGAACGCTCCTTTAATAGTGATTTCAGTCTGTGTGAGCCCGGGTGTGAAGGAACGCTCCTTTAATAGTGATTTCAGTGTGTGTGTGAGCCCGGGTGTGAAGGAACGCTCCTTTAATAGTGATTTCAATGTGTGTGAGCCCGGGTGTGAAGGAACGCTCCTTTAATAGTGATTTCAGTGTGTGTGTGAGCCCGGGTGTGAAGGAACGCTCCTTTAATAGTGATTTCAGTGTGTGTGTGAGCCCGGGTGTGAAGGAACGCTCCTTTAATAGTGATTTCAGGGTGTGTGTGAGCCCGGGTGTGTAGGAATGCTCCTTTAATAGTGATTTCAGTGTGTGTGTGAGCCCGGGTGTGAAGGAACGCTCCTTTAATAGTGATTTCAGTGTGTGTGTGAGCCCGGGTGTGAAGGAACGCTCCTTTAATAGTGATTTCAGGGTGTGTGTGAGCCCGGGTGTGTAGGAATGCTCCTTTAATCGTGATTTCAGTGTGTGTGTGAGCCCGGGTGTGAAGGAACGCTCCTTTAATAGTGATTTCAGTGTGTGTGTGAGCCCGGGTGTGAAGGAACGCTCCTTTAATAGTGATTTCAGTGTGTGTGTGAGCCCGGGTGTGAAGGAACACTCCTTTAATAGTGATTTCAGTCTGTGTGAGCCCGGGTGTGAAGGAACGCTCCTTTAATAGTGATTTCAGTGTGTGTGAGCCCGGGTGTGAAGGAACGTTCCTTTAATAGTGATTTCAGTGTGTGTGTGAGCCCGGGTGTGAAGGAACGCTCCTTTAATAGTGATTTCAGTGTGTGTGAGCCCTGGTGTGAAGGAACGCTCCTTTAATCGTGATTTCAGTGTGTGTGAGCCCGGGTGTGAAGGAACTCTCCTTTAACAGTGATTTCAGTGTGTGTGTGAGCCCAGGTGTAAAGGAACGCTTCTTTAATCGTGATTTCAGTGTGTGTGTGAGCCCGGGTGTGAAGGAACGCTTCTTTAATAGTGATTTCAGTGTGTGTGAGCCCGGGTGTGAAGGAACGCTCCTTTAATAGTGATTTCAGTGTGTGTGAGCCCGGGTGTGAAGGAACGCTCCTTTAATAGTGATTTCAGTGTGTGTGTGAGCCCGGGTGTGAAGGAACGCTCCTTTAATAGTGATTTCAGTGTGTGTGTGCCCGGGTGTGAAGGAACGCTCCTTTAATAGTGATTTCAGTGTGTGTGTGAGCCCGGGTGTGAAGGAACGCTCCTTTAATAGTGATTTCAGTGTGTGTGTGAGCCCGGGTGTGAAGGAACGCTCCTTTAATAGTGATTTCAGTGTGTGTGAGCCTGGGTGTGAAGGAACGCTCCTTTAATAGTGATTTCAGTGTGTGTGATCCCGGGTGTGAAGAAACGCTCCTTTAATAGTGATTTCAGTGTGTGTGTGAGCCCGGGTGTGAAGGAACGCTCCTTTAATAGTGATTTCAGTGTGTGTTTGAAGGAACGCTCCTTTAATAGTGATTTCAGTGTGTGTGTGAGCCCGGGTGTGAAGGAACGCTCCTTTAATAGTGATTTCAGTGTGTGTGAGCCCGGGTGTGAAGGAACGCTCCTTTAATAGTGATTTCAGTGTGTGTGTGAGCCCGGGTGTAAAGGAACGCTCCTTTGATAGTGATTTCAGTGTGTGTGTGAGCCCGGGTGTGAAGGAACGCTCCTTTAATAGTGATTTCAGTGTGTGTGAGCCCGGGTGTGAAGGAACGCTCCTTTAATAGTGATTTCAGTGTGTGTGAGCCCGGGAGGGAAGGAACGCTCCTTTAATAGTGATTTCAGTGTGTGAGAGCCCGGGTGTGAAGGAACGCTCCTTTAATAGTGATTTCAGTGTGTGTGAGCCCGGGTGTGAAGGAACGCTCCTTTAACAGTGATTTCAGTGTGTGTGTGAGCCCAGGTGTGAAGGAACGCTCCTTTAATAGTGATTTCAGTGTGTGTGAGCCCGGGTGTGAAGGAACGCTCCTTTAATAGTGATTTCAGTGTGTGTGTGAGCCCGGGTGTGAAGGAACGCTCCTTTAATAGTGATTTCAGTGTGTGTGTGAGCCCGGGTGTGAAGGAACGCTCCGTTAATAGTGATTTCAGTGTGTGTGTGAGCCCGGGTGTGAAGGAACACTCCTTTAATAGTGATTTCAGTGTGTGTGTGAGCCCGGGTGTGAAGGAACGCTCCTTTAATAGTGATTTCAGTGTGTGTGTGAGCCCTGGTGTGAAGGAACGCTCCTTTAATAGTGATTTCAGTGTGTGTGAGCCCGGGTGTGAAGGAACGCTCCTTTAACAGTGATTTCATTGTGTGTGTGAGCCCGGGTGTGAAGGAACGCTCCTTTAATCGTGATTTCAGTGTGTGTGAGCCCGGGTGTGAAGGAACGCTCCTTTAATTGTGATTTCAGTGTGTGTGTGAGCCCGGGTGTGAAGGAACGCTCCTTTAATAGTGATTTCGGTGTGTGTGTGAGCCCGGGTGTGAAGGAACGCTCCTTTAATCGTGATTTCAGTGTGTGAGAGTCCGGGTGTGAAGGAACGCTCCTTTAATAGTGATTTCAGTGTGTGAGAGTCCGGGTGTGAAGGAACGCTCCTTTAATAGTGATTTCAGTGTGTGTGTGAGCCTGGGTGTGAAGGAACGCTCCTTTAACAGTGATTTCAGTGTGTGTGTGAGCCCGGGTGTGAAGGAACACTCCTTTAATAGTGATTTCAGTGTGTGTGTGAGCCCGGGTGTGAAGGAACGCTCCTTTAATAGTGATTTCAGTGTGTGTGTGTGCCCGGGTGTGAAGGAACGCTCCTTTAATCGTGATTTTGTGTGTGTGTGAGCCCGGGTGTGAAGGAACGCTCCTTTAATAGTGATTTCAGTGTGTGTGTGATCCCGGGAGTGAAGGAACGCTCCTTTAGTAGTGATTTCAGTGTGTGTGTGAGCCCGGGTGTGAAGGAACGCTCCTATAATAGTGATTTCAGTGTGTGTGAGAGCCCGGGTGTGAAGGAACGCTCCTTTAATAGTGATTTCAGTGTGTGTGAGCCCGGGTGTGAAGGAACGCTCCTTTAATAGTTATTTCAGTGTGTGTGTGATCCTGGGAGTGAAGGAACACTCCTTTAATAGTGATTTCAGTGTGTGTGAGCCCGGGTGTGAAGGAACGCTCCTTTAATAGTGATTTCAGTGTGTGTGAGCCCGAGTGTGAAGGAACGCTCCTTTAATCGTGATTTTGTGTGTGTGAGTCCGGGTGTGAAGGAACGCTCCTTTAATAGAGATTTCAGTGTGTGTGTGAGCCCGGGTGTGAAGGAACGCTCCTTTAACAGTGATTTCAGTGTGTTTGTGAGCCCGGGTGTGAAGGAACACTCCTTTAATAGTGTTTTCAGCGTGTGTGTGAGTCCGGGTGTGAAGGAACGCTCCTTTAATAGTGATTTCAGTGTGTGTGTGAGCCCGGGTGTGAAGGAACGCTCCTTTAATCGTGATTTCAGTGTGTGTGTGAGCCCGGGTGTGAAGGAACACTCCTTTAATCGTGATTTTGTGTGTGTGTGTCCGGGTGTGAAGGAACGCTCCTTTAATAGTGATTTCAGTGTGTGTGTGAGCCCAGGTGTGAAGGAACGCTCCTTTAACAGTGATTTCAGTGTGTGTGTGAGCCCGGGTGTGAAGGAACACTCCTTTAATAGTGATTTCAGTGTGTGTGTGAGCCCGGGTGTGAAGGAACGCTCCTTTAATCGTGATTTCAGTGTGTGTGTGTGCCCGGGTGTGAAGGAACGCTCCTTTAATCGTGATTTTGTGTGTGTGTGAGCCCGGGTGTGAAGGAACGCTCCTTTAATAGTGATTTCAGTGTGTGTGAGAGCCCGGGTGTGAAGGAACGCTCCTTTAATCGTGATTTTGTGTGTGTGTGATCCTGGGAGTGAAGGAACGCTCCTTTAACAGTGATTTCAGTGTGTGTGTGAGCCCGGGTGTGAAGGAACGCTCCTTTAATAGTGATTTCAGTGTGTGTGAGCCCGGGTGTGAAGGAACACTCCTTTCATAGTGATTTCAGTGTGTGTGTGAGCCCGGGTGTGAAGGAACGCTCCTTTAATAGTGATTTCAGTGTGTGTGAGCCCGGGTGTGAAGGAACGCTCCTTTAATAGTGATTTCAGTGTGTGTGAGCCCGGGTGTGAAGGAACGCTCCTTTAATAGTGATTTCCGTGTGTGTGAGCCCGGGTGTGAAGGAACGCTCCTTTAATAGTGATTTCAGTGTGTGTGAGCCCGGGTGTGAAGGAACGCTCCTTTAATAGTGATTTCAGTGTGTGTGTGAGCCCGGGTGTGAAGGAACGCTCCTTTAATAGTGATTTCAGTGTGTGTGTGAGCCCGGGTGTGAAGGAACGCTCCTTTAATAGTGATTTCAGTGTGTGTGTGAGCCCGGGTGTGAAGGAACGCTCCTTTAATAGTGATTTCAGTGTGTGTGAGCCCGGGTGTGAAGGAACGCTCCTTTAATAGTGATTTCAGTGTGTGTGTGAGCCCGGGTGTGAAGGAACGCTCCTTTAATAGTGATTTCAGTGTGTGTGAGAGCCCGGGTGTGAAGGAACGCTCCTTTAATAGTGATTTCAGTGTGTGTGAGCCCGGGTGTGAAGGAACGCTCCTTTAATACTGATTTCAGTGTGTGTGTGAGCCCGGGTGTGAAGGAACGCTCCTTTAATAGTGAATTCAGTGTGTGTGTGAGCCCGGGTGTGAAGGAACGCTCCTTTAATAGTGATTGCAGTGTGTGTGAGCCCGGGTGTGAAGGAACGCTCCTTTAATAGTGATTTCAGTGTGTGTGAGCCCGGGTGTGAAGGAACGCTCCTTTAATAGTGATTTCAGTGTGTGTGTGAGCCCGGGTGTGAAGGAACGCTCCTTTAATAGTGATTTCAGTGTGTGTGAGCCTGGGTGTGAAGGAACGCTCCTTTAATAGTGATTTCAGTGTGTGTGAGCCCGGGTGTGAAGGAACGCTCCTTTAATAGTGATTTCAGTGTGTGAGTGAGCCTGGGTGTGAAGGAACGCTCCTTTAATGGTGATTTCAGCGTGTGTGAGAGCCCGGGTGTGAAGGAACGCTCCTTTAATAGTGATCTCAGTGTGTGTGTGAGCCCGGGTGTGAAGGAACGCTCCTTTAATAGTGATTTCAGTGTGTGTGAGCCCGGGTGTGAAGGAACGCTCCTTTAATAGTGATTTCAGTGTGTGTGAGCCCGGGTGTGAAGGAACGCTCCTTTAATAGTGATTTCAGTGTGTGTCAGCCCGGGTGTGAAGGAATGCTCCTTTAATAGTGATTTCAGTGTGTGTGTGAGCCCGGGTGTGAAGGAATACTCCTTTAATAGTGATTTCAGTGTGTGTGAGCCCGGGTGTGAAGGAACGCTCCTTTAATAGTGATTTCAGTGTGTGAGAGCCTGGGTGTGAAGGAACGCTCCTTTAATAGTGATTTCAGTGTGTGTGAGCCCGGGTGTGAAGGAACGCTCCTTTAATAGTGATTTCAGTGTGTGTGAGCCCGCGTGTGAAGGAACGCTCCTTTAATAGTGATTTCAGTGTGTGTGAGCCCGGGTGTGAAGGAACGCTCCTTTAATAGTGATTTCAATGTGTGTGTGAGCCTGGGTGTGAAGGAACTCCCCTTTAATAGTGATTTCAGTGTGTGTGTGAGCCCGGGTGTGAAGGAACGCTCCTTTAATAGTGATTTCAGTGTGTGTGTGAGCCCGGGTGTGAAGGAACACTTCTTTAATAGTGATTTCAGTGTGTGTGTGAGCCTGGGTGTGAAGGAACGCTCCTTTAATAGTGATTTCAGTGTGTGAGAGCCCGGGTGTGAAGGAACGCTCCTTTAATCGTGATTTCAGTGTGTGTGAGCCCGGGTGTGAAGGAACGCTCCTTTAATAGTGATTTCAGTGTGTGAGAGCCTGGGTGTGAAGGAACGCTCCTTTAATAGTGATTTCAGTGTGTGTGTGAGCCCGGGTGTGAAGGAACGCTCCTTTAATAGTGATTTCACTGTGTGTGAGAGCCCGGGTGTGAAGGAACGCTCCTTTAATAGTGATTTCAGTGTGTGTGTGAGCCTGGGTGTGAAGGAACGCTCCTTTAATAGTGATTTCAGTGTGTGTGAGAGCCCGGGTGTGAAGGAACGCTCCTTTAATAGTGATTTCAGTGTGTGTGTGAAGGAACGCTCCTTTAATAGTGATTTCAGTGTGTGTGAGCCCGGGTGTGAAGGAACGCTCCTTTAATAGTGATTTCAGTGTGTGTGTGAGCCCAGGTGTGAAGGAACGCTCCTTTAATAGTGATTTCAGTGTGTGTGAGCCCGGGTGTGAAGGAACGCTCCTTTAATTGTGATTTCAGTGTGTGTGAGCCCGGGTGTGAAGGAACGCTCCTTCAATAGTGATTTCAGTGTGTGTGTGAGCCCGGGTGCGAAGGAACGCTCCTTCAATAGTGATTTCAGTGTGTGTGTGAGCCCGGGTGTGAAGGAACGCTGCTTTAATAGTGATTTCAGTGTGTGTGTGAGCCCGGGTGTGAAGGAACGCTCCTTTAATCGTGATTTTGTGTGTGTGAGCCCGGGTGTGAAGGAACGCTCCTTTAATCGTGATTTCAGTGTGTGTGAGCCCGGGTGTGAAGGAACGCTCCATTAATAGTGATTTCAGTGTGAGTGTGAGCCCGGGTGTGAAGGAACGCTCCTTTAATAGTGATTTCAGTGTGTGTCTGAGCCCGGGTGTGAAGGAACGCTCCTTTAATAGTGATTTCAGTGTGTGTGTGAGCCCGGGTGTGAAGGAACGCTCCTTTAATAGTGATTTCAGTGTGTGTGTGAGCACGGGTGTGAAGGAACGTTCCTTTAATAGTGATTTCAGTGTGTGTGTGAGCCTGGGTGTGAAGGAACGCTCCTTTAATAGTGATTTCAGTGTGTGTGAGCCCGGCTGTGAAGGAACGCTCCTTTAATAGTGATTTCAGTGTGTGTGAGCCCGGGTGTGAAGGAACGTCCCTTTAATAGTGATTTCAGTGTGTGTGTGAGCCCGGGTGTGAAGGAACGCTCCTTTAATAGTGATTTCAGTGTGTGTGAGCCCGGGTGTGAAGGAACGCTCCTTTAATAGTGATTTCAGTGTGTGTGAGCCCGGGTGTGAAGGAACGCTCCTTTAATAGTGATTTCAGTGTGTGTGAGAGCCCGGGTGTGAAGGAACACTCCTTCAATCGTGATTTCAGTGTGTGTGGTAAACCACTGTTTGTATTCCACTGTGTACATGCCTGGACATGCCTCGGCTGACTCCTCCCACAAGTCCTAGTTTTAAGGTGACTGCTCCCCAGCCCTTTGTATTTCTGGACCGGTCGACCACTCGATGCAGACCTTCATTCTTTTGTTAATAAAAGCCTTTCGTTACTCTCTTAACTCTCAGTCTTTTATGAGTAATTGATAGCGCATCAATTTTATTAACAAAATTTTTATAATGGAGAAGATCCTCACACCAGCATGCCTGGACTTAGATCATCGGGAGGCGGACTCATCCACCAAGTTTACTCACTGGCTTAAGTGTTTCGAAAAATTCCTGACCGCCTCCGCAGCAATCAAATCGGACGAGGACAAACTGGATGTCCTGACCTCCAAAGTGAACCACCGAGTGTACTCGGTCATCCAAGACGCGACCTCGTACGCGGACGCTATCAAGCTCCTCAAGGACCAGTACACGCGCCTAGTGAACGAAGTGTACGCCAGGCACCTTCTGGGGAGTCGTAAACAACAACCTGGGGAATCGACCGTGGAATACCTTCAGGCACTGTCTGTGCTGGGCCGGGCCTGTGGTTGTAAGGATGTAAAGGCCGCCGTGTACACAGAGGAACTTATCCGGGACGCTTTTGTAGCGGGCCACAGATCCAATTACACCCGACAGCGACTGTTGGAGCAGAGTGACCTCGACCTCAACAAGGCCTCTGAACTCGCACTATCATTGGATGCAGCCTACCGGGGCATGGATGCCTACTCCTCTGCACCATGGACGCCGCGGGGAATGACAGCCTGGGACACGGTAGGACCGCCTCATAGCGCCGTGCCACCCCAGCAACGGCCCAACTACCGCAGCAGTGTCCCAAGGCCAGACAGCAGTGCCCCAAGGCCAGCAATGCTACTTCTGTGGCCAGGCAAAACACCCCAGAGCGCGCTGCCCGGCGAAAAACGCGATCTGCTCGGGCTGCGGGAAGAAGGGACACTACGCTAGCGTCTGCAGGGCCAAAGCCACCCCGAACCCCAACAGCGCCGTGTGTGGGCCATGCGGGCCGCCATCTTGGGCCTCCCCGGCCATGTGCGAACCACCGGTACAGCAGCCATTTTGGACGCCTCCAGCCACATGGGGATCATGGACGCCGCCATCTTGGATGACAGCCGGAACGCAGCAGGCCCCCAACACCGCCTCATCTGATACCCGCAGCGACACACCGACCCCTACGCTGGCATCCGTTACACTGGACCAAGCGAGACCGCACCAGCTGGCCAGTTCCACAATGGACATTAAGGTAAATGGTCACGATACAATCTGCCTTTTTGACTCTGGGAGCACGGAGAGCTTCATCCACCCCGACACGGTGCGGCGTTGCTCTCTCCCAGTCCTGCCCGCGCACCAGCGGATTTCTATGGCCTCCGAGTCCCAGTCGGCGGACATCGGCGGCTACTGCGTGGTGACACTCGTAGTAGACAGGACTGTGTACGATAATTTTAAACTTCTGGTCCTGCCCGACCTCTGCGCTGCTGTCCTGCTGGGGTTAGATTTTCAGTGCCACCTTAAAAGTGTTACGATGGCGTACGGTGGACCCCTACCCCCACTCACAGTCCGCAGCCAGCAGCTTCCAAATTGCCCGCCGCGCACCAGGTGCAACCTCTCCACACTCGGAGTCACCCCCCCCCCACTGTTTGCTAACCTCACCCCCGACTGTAAGCCCATCGCCACAAAGAGCAGGCGATACAGTGCCGGGGACAGGGTTTTCATTAAAACCGAAGTGGAGCGGCTCCTGAAGGAAGGGATTATTGAGGGCAGCACCAGCCCCTGGCGAGCCCAGGTTGTGGTCGTTAAGACCGGCGAGAAGCAGCGCCTGGTCATCGACTACAGCCAGACAATAAATCGCTACACCCTGCTGGACGCCTACCCACTCCCCCGCATAGCTGATATGGTCAACCAGATCGCGCAGTACCGCGTCTTCTCGACCATTGACCTGAAATCAGCGTACCACCAGCTCCCTATCCGCCCTGAGGACCGCCAGTATACTGCCTTTGAGGCAAACGGCCGCCTCTATCACTTCCTTAGGGTTCCCTTTGGCGTCACCAACGGGGTCTCCGTCTTCCAAAGGGAGATGGACCGGATGGTAGATCAAAATGCGTTGCAGGCCACTTTCCCATATCTGGACAATGTGACCATCTGCGGCCGTGACTTGCAGGACCATGACGCAAACCTCGAAAAATTCCTCCGCACCGCCCAACTCCTGAACCTGACATATAACAAGGAGAAGTGCATGTTCCGCACAAACCGCCTCGCCATCCTTGGCTGTGTTGTGGAACACGGAGTCATCGGCCCCGACCCCGACCGGATGCGTCCCCTTATGGAACTCCCACTGCCCCACTGCCTCAAGGCCCTGAAGAGGTGCCTAGGGTTTTTCTCCTATTACGCCCAGTGGGTCCCCTACTATGCGGACAAGGCCCGTCCGCTGATCAAGTCCACCTCTTTTCCCTTGACGGCAGAGGCCCGCTTAGCCTTCCACCGTATCAAGGAGGACATTGCCAAAGCCACCATGCACGCAGTGGACGAATCCATCCCCTTCCAGGTGGAAAGCGACGCGTCCGACTTTCCCTGGCCGCTACCCTCAATCAGGCGGGGAGACCCGTGGCCTTCTTTTCACGAACCCTCCAAGGCCCGGAGACCAGACACTCCGCTGTTGAGAAGGAGGCCCAGGCGATTGTGGAGGCTGTGCGTCATTGGAGGCACTACCTGGCCGGAAAACGATTTACCCTGCTCACTGACCAGCGTTCAGTTGCTTTCATGTTTAACAACAAGCAGAGGGGCAAAATCAAAAATGACAAGATCTTGAGGTGGAGAATCGAACTTTCCACCTACAATTACGAGATCTTGTACCGGCCCGGGAAGCTCAATGAACCCCCGGATGCGCTATCGCGTGGCACCTGCGCCAGCGCGCAGATCGATAGACTGCGGGCCCTCCACAATGACCTCTGCCACCCGGGGGTCACCAGGTTCTTCCACTTCATCAAGGCCCGCAACCTCCCTTACTCTATTGAGGAGGTCAGGACCATGACCAGGAACTGCCAAGTCTGCGCTGAGTGCAAACCGCACTTTTATAGACCAGACAGGGCCCACCTGATAAAAGCCACTCGCCCTTTCGAGCGCCTGAGCGTTGATTTTAAAGGGCCTCTCCCCTCCTCCGACCGCAATGTGTACTTCCTCAATATTATTGATGAGTACTCCCGTTTCCCGTTCGCCATCCCCTGCCCGGACATGACCAGTGCCACGGTCATTAAATGTCTG
Organism: Somniosus microcephalus; assembly: GCF_052327205.1. Classification (NCBI taxonomy): domain Eukaryota; kingdom Metazoa; phylum Chordata; class Chondrichthyes; order Squaliformes; family Somniosidae; genus Somniosus; species Somniosus microcephalus. The sequence goes on from NW_028225180.1 coordinate 20,069,424, forward strand.
AACGACCTCTTCACCCTGTTCGGTTTCCCCAGCTATATCCATAGCGACCGGGGCTCATCGTTTATGAGCGACGAACTCCGTCAGTACCTGCTAACTAGGGGTATTGCCACAAGCAGGACCACCAGTTACAACCCCCGGGGGAACGGACAGGTGGAAAGAGAAAATGCGACAGTTTGGAAGGCCGCCCTGCTAGCCTTAAAGTCTAGGGGCCTCCCAACCTCCCGCTGGCAGGATGTGCTCCCCGATGCACTCCACTCTATTCGGTCACTGCTCTGCACTGCCACTAACGCCACCGCTCATGAGAAAATGTTTGTCTTCCCAAGGAAGTCCACATCGGGGACATCGCTACCGCCATGGCTGACGTCCCCAGGGCCGGTCCTACTGAGAAGACACGTGAGGACCCATAAAACGGACCCCCTGGTCGAGAGGGTCGACCTCCTCCACGCCAACCCCCAGTATGCTTACATTGCATACCCGGACGGGCGGGAGGACACAGTCTCCATAAGAGACCTTGCACCCTCGGGGGCCGCAGTAACCCACTACTCACTACCACCCCACCCCCCCGACCCGATATCCAGCCCCAGCAGACGGCAGGCCTGGGCCCCGCGACCCGCTCGACATCTACGAGGACGACACGCCTGTGCCACAGCCTACGCAGGACTCGACGCCGGAAGCTCCACTACCCCTGCCGTCGCCACGCCGATCACAGCGGCAGACAAGACCTCCGGAGAGACTCCAATACACTAACTTTTAATACACTTCACCCCGCCGGACTCAATTTTAAACAAGGGGTGAATGTGGTAAACCACTGTTTGTATTCCACTGTGTAAGACTGCTCCCCAGCCCTTTGTACTTCTGGACCGGTCGACCACTCGAGGCAGACCTTCATTCTTTTGTTAATAAAAGCATTTAGTTACTCTCTTAACTCTCAGTCTTTTATGAGTAATTGATAGCGCATCAGTGTGTGTGAGCCCGGGTGTGAAGGAACGCTCCTTTAATAGTGATTTCAGTGTGTGTGTGAAGGAATGCTCCTTTAATAGTGATTTCAGTGTGTGTGAGAGCCCGGGTGTGAAGGAACGCTCCTTTAATAGTGATTTCAGTGTGTGTGTGAAGGAACGCTCCTTTAATAGTGATTTCAGTGTGTGTGTGAGAGCCCGGGTGTGAAGGAACGCTCCTTTAATAGTGATTTCAGTGTGTGTGTGAGCCCGGGTGTGAAGGAACGCTCCTTTAATAGTGATTTCAGTGTGTGTGTGAGCCCGGGTGTGAATGAACGCTCCTTTAATGGTGATTTCAGTGTGTGAGAGCCCGGGTGTGAAGGAACGCTCCTTTAATAGTGATTTCAGTGTGTGTGAGCCCGGGTGTGAAGGAACACTCCTTTAATAGTGATTACAGTGTGTGTGTGAGCCCGGGTGTGAAGGAACGCTTCTTTAATAGTGATTTCAGTGTGTGTGTGAGCCCGGGTGTGAAGGAACGCTCCTTTAATAGTGATTTCAGTGTGTGTGTGAGCCCGGGTGTGAAGGAACACTCCTTTAATAGTGATGTCAGTGTGTGTGTGAGCCCGGGTGTGAAGGAACGCTCCTTTAATAGTGATTTCAGTGTGTGAGAGCCCGGGTGTGAAGGAACGCTCCTTTAATAGTAATTTCAGTGTGTGAGAGCCCGGGTGTGAAGGAACGCTCCTTTAATAGTGATTTCAGTGTGTGTGAGCCCGGATGTGAATGAACGCCCCTTTAATAGTGATTTCAGTGTGTGTGTGACCCCGGGTGTGAAGGAACGCTCCTTTAATAGTGATTTCAGTGTGTGTGTGAGCCCGGGTGTGAAGGAACGCTCCTTTAATAGTGATTTCAGTGTGTGTGAGTCCGGGTGTGAAGGAACGCTCCTTTAATAGTGATTTCAGTGTGTGTGTGAGCCCGGGTGTGAAGGAACGCTCCTTTAATAGTGATTTCAGTGTGTGTGAGAGCCCGGGTGTGAATGAACGCTCCTTTAATAGTGATTTCAGTGTGTGTGTGACCCCGGGTGTGAAGGAACGCTCCTTTAATAGTGATTTCAGTGTGTGTGTGAGCCCGGGTGTGAAGGAACGCTCCTTTAATAGTGATTTCAGTGTGTGCGTGAGCCCGGGTGTGAAGGAACGTTCCTTTAATAGTGATTTCAGTGTGTGAGAGACCCCGGGTGTAAAGGAACGCTCCTTTAATAGTGGTTTCAGTGTCTGTGTGAGCCCGGGTGTGAAGTAATGCTCCCTTAATAGTGATTTCAGTGTGTGTGAGCCCGGGTGTGAAGGAACGCTCCTTTAATAGTGATTTCAGTGCATGTGAGCCCGGGTGTGAAGGAACACTCCTTTAATAGTGATTTCAGTGTGTGTGAGCCCGGGTGTGAAGGAACGCTCCCTTAATAGTGATTTCAGTGTGTGTGAGCCCGGGTGTGAAGGAACGCTCCCTTAATAGTGATTTCAGTGTGTGTGAGCCCGGGTGTGAAGGAACGCTCCTTTAATAGTGATTTCAGTGTGTGTGAGCCCGGGTGTGAAGGAACGCTCCTTTAATAGTGATTTCAGTGTGTGTGTGAGCCCGGGTGTGAAGGAACGCTCCTTTAATAGTGATTTCAGTGTGTGTGTGCCCGGGTGTGAAGGAACGCACCGTTAATAGTGATTTCAGTGTGTGTGTGAGCCCGGGTGTGAAGGAGCGCTCCTTTAATAGTGATTTCAGTGTGTGTGAGAGCCCGGGTGTGAAGGAACGCTCCTTTAATAGTGATTTCAGTGTGTGTGTGAGCCCAGGTGTGAAGGAACACTCCTTTAATAGTGATTTCAGTGTGTGTGTGAGCCCGGGTGTGAAGGAACGCTCCTTTAATAGTGATTTCAGTGTGTGTGTGAGCCCGGGTGTGAAGGAACGCTCCTTTAATAGTGATTTCAGCGTGTGTGTGAGCCCGGGTGTGAAGGAACGCTCCTTTAATAGTGATTTCAGTGTGTGTGAGCCCGGGTGTGAAGGAACGCTCCTTTAATAGTGATTTCAGTGTGTGTGAGCCCGGGTGAGAAGGAACGCTCCGTTAATAGTGATTTCAGTGTGTGCGTGAGCCCGGGTGTGAAGCAACGCTCCTTTAATAGTGATTTCAGTGTGTGTGAGAGCCCGGGTGTGAAGGAACGCTCCTTTAATAGTGATTTCAGTGTCTGTGTGTGCCCGGGTGTGAAGGAACACTCCTTTAATAGTGATTTCAGTGTGTGTGTGAGCCCGGGTGTGAAGGAACGCTCCTTTAATAGTCATTTCAGTGTGTGTGTGAGCCCGGGTGTGAAGGAACGCTCCTTTAATGGTGATTTCAGTGTGTGTGTGCCCGGGTGTGAAGGAACGTTCCTTTAATTGTGATTTCAGTGTGTGTGTGAGCCCGGGTGTGAAGGAACGCTCCTTTAATAGTGATTTCAGTGTGTGTGAGCCCAGGTGTGAAGGAACGCTCCTTTAATAGTGATTTCAGTGTGTGTGAGCCCGGGTGTGAAGGAACGCTCCTTTAATCGTGATTTTGTGTGTGTGAGCCCGGGTGTGAAGGAACACTCCTTTAATCGTGATTTCAGTGTGTGTGAGCCCGGGTGTGAAGGAACGCTCCTTTAATAGTGATTTCAGTGTGTGTGAGCCCGGGTGTGAAGGAACCCTCCTTTAATAGTGACTTCAGTGTGTATGTTAGAGCCCGGGTGTGAAGGAACGCTCCTTTAATAGTGATTTCAGTGTGTGTGAGCCCGGGTGTGAAGGAACGCTCCTTTAATAGTGATTTCAGTGTGTGTGTGAGCCCGGGTGTGAAGGAACGCTCCTTTAATAGTAATTTCAGTGTGTGTGTGAGCCCGGGTGTGAACGAACGCTCCTTTAATAGTGATTTCAGTGTGTGTGTGAGCCCGGGTGTGAAGGAACGGTCCTTTAATAGTGATTTCAGTGTGGGTGAGCCCGGATGTGAAGGAACGCTCCTTTAATAGTGATTTCAGTGTGTGTGAGCCCGGGTGTGAAGGAACGCTCCTTTAATAGTGATTTCAGTGTGTGTGTGAGACCGGGTGTGAAGGAACGCTCCTTAAATAGTGATTTCAGTGTGTGTGTGAGCCCGGGTGTGAAGGAACGCTCCTTTAATAGTAATTTCAGTGTGTGTGTGAGCCCGGGTGTGAACGAACGCTCCTTTAATAGTGATTTCAGTGTGTGTGTGAGCCCGGGTGTGAAGGAACGGTCCTTTAACAGTGATTTCAGTGTGTGTGTGAGCCCGGGTGTGAATGAACGCTCCTTTAATAGTGATTTCAGTGTGTGTGTGAGCCCGGGTGTGAAGGAACGCTCCTTTAACAGTGATTTCAGTGTGTGAGCCCGGGTGTGAAGGAACGCTCCTTTAATAGTGATTTCAGTGTGTGTGAGCCCGGGTGTGAAGGAACGCTCCTTTAATAGTGATTTCAGTGTGTGTGAGAGCCCGGGTGTGAAGGAACGCTCCTTTAATAGTGATTTCAGTGTGTGTGTGAGACCGGGTGTGAAGGAACGCTCCTTAAATAGTGATTTCAGTGTGTGTGTGAGCCCGGGTGTGAAGGAACGCTCCTTTAATAGTGATTTCAGTGTGTGTGTGAGCCCGGGTGTGAAGGAACACTCCTTTAATAGTGATTTCAGTGTGTGTGTGAGCCCGGGTGTGAAGGGACGCTCCTTTAACAGTGATTTCAGTGTGTGTGAGCCCGGGTGTGAAGGAACGCTCCTTTAATAGTGCTTTCAGTGTGTGTGAGCCCGGGTGTGAAGGAACGCTCCTTTAATAGTGATTTCAGTGTGTGTGAGAGCCCGGGTGTGAAGGAACGCTCCTTTAATAGTGATTTCAGTGTGTGTGAGCCCGGGTGTGAAGGAACGGTCCTTTAATAGTGATTTCAGTGTGTGTGAACCCGGGTGTGAAGGAACGCTCCTTTAATAGTGATTTCAGTGTGTGTGAGCCCGGGTGTGAAGGAACGCTCCTTTAATAGTGATTTCAGTGTGTGTGAGCCCGGGTGTGAAGGAACGCTCCTTCAATAGTGATTTCAGTGTGTGTGTGAGCCCGGGTGTGAAGGCACGCTCCTTTAATAGTGATTTCAGTGTGTGTGAGCCCGGGTGTGAAGTAACGCTCCTTTAATAGTGATTTCAGTGTGTGTGAGCCCGGATGTGAATGAACGCCCCTTTAATAGTGATTTCAGTGTGTGTGTGACCCCGGGTGTGAAGGAACGCTCCTTTAATAGTGATTTCAGTGTGTGTGTGAGCCCGGGTGTGAAGGAACGCTCCTTTAATAGTAATTTCAGTGTGTGTGAGCGCCCGGGTGTGAACGAACGCTCCTTTAATAGTGATTTCAGTGTGTGTGTGACCCCGGGTGTGAAGGAACGCTCCTTTAATAGTGATTTCAGTGTGTGTGTGAGCCCGGGTGTGAATGAACGCCCCTTTAATAGTGATTTCAGTGTGTGTGTGACCCCGGGTGTGAAGGAACGCTCCTTTAATAGTGATTTCAGTGTGTGTGTGAGCCCGGGTGTGAAGGAACGCTCGTTTAATAGTGATTTCAGTGTGCGTGTGTGCCCGGGTGTGAAGGAACGCACCGTTAATAGTGATTTCAGTGTGTGTGTGAGCCCGGGTGTGAAGGAACCCTCCTTTAATAGTGATTTCAGGGTGTGTGCGCCCGGGTGTGAAGGAACGCTCCTTTAATAGTGATTTCAGTGTGTGTGTGAGCCCGGGTGTGAAGGAACGCTCCTTTAATAGTGATTTCAGTGTGTGTGAGCCCGGGTGAGAAGGAACGTTCCTTTAATAGTGATTTCAGTGTGTGTGTGAGCCAGGGTGTGAAGGAACGCTCCTTTAATGGTGATTTCAGTGTCTGTGTGAGCCCGGGTGTGAAGGAACGCTCCTTTAATAGTGATTTCAGTGTGTGTGTGAGCCCGGGTGTGAAGGAACGCTCCTTTAATAGTGATTTCAGTGTGTGTGAGCCCGGGGGTGAAGGAACGCTCCTTTAATAGTGATTTCAGTGTATGTGAGCCCGGGTGTGAAGGAACACTCCTTTAATAGTGATTTCAGTGTGTGTGAGCCCGGGTGTGAAGGAACGCTCCCTTAATAGTGATTTCAGTGTGTGTGAGCCCGGGTGTGAAGGAACGCTCCTTTAATCGTGATTTCAGTGTGTGTCTGTGCCCGGGTGTGAAGGAACGCACCGTTAATAGTGATTTCAGTGTGTGTGGGAGCCCGGGTGTGAAGGAACCCTCCTTTAATAGTGATTTCAGGGTGTGTCAGCCCGGGTGTGAAGGAACGCTCCTTTAATAGTGATTTCAGTGTGTGTGTGAGCCCGGGTGTGAAGGAACGCTCCTTTAATAGTGATTTCAGTGTGTGTGTGAGCCCGAGTGTGAAGGAACGTTCCTTTAATAGTGATTTCAGTGTGTGTGTGAGCCCGGGTGTGAAGGAACGCTCCTTTAACAGTGATTTCAGTGTGTGTGAGAGCCCGGGTGTGAAGGAACGCTCCTTTAATAGTGATTTCAGTGTGTGTGTGAGCCCGGGTGTGAAGGAACGCTCCTTTAATAGTGATTTCAGTGTGTGTGAGCCCGGGTGAGAAGGAACGCTCCTTTAATAGTGATTTCAGTGCGTGTGTGAGAGCCCGGGAGTGAAGGAACGCTCCTTTAAGCGTGATTTCAGTGTGTGTGAGCCCGGGTGTGAAGGAACGCTCCTTTAATCGTGATTTCAGTGTGTGTGAGCCCAGCTGTGAAGGAACGCTCCCTTAATAGTGACTTCAGTGTGTGTGTGTGCCCGGGTGTGAAGGAACACTCCTTTAATAGTGATTTGAGTGTGTGTGAGCCCGGGTGTGAAAGAACACTCCTTTAATAGTGATTTCAGTGTGTGTGTGCCCGGGTGTGAAGGAACGCTCCTTTAATAGTGATTTCAGCGTGTGTGTGAGCCCGGGTGTGAAGGAACGCTCCTTTAATAGTGATATCAGTGTGTGTGAGCCCGGGTGTGAAGGAACGCTCCTTTAATAGTGATTTCAGTGTGTGTGTGAGCCCGGGTGTGAAGGAACACTCCTTTAATAGTGATTTCAGTGTGTGTGTGAGCTCGGGTGTGAAGGAACGCTCCTTTAATAGTGATTTCAGTGAGAGAGAGCCCGGGTGTGAAGGAACGCTCCTTTAATAGTGATTTCAGTGTGTGTGAGCCCGGGTGTGAAGGATCGCTCCTTTAATAGTGATTTCAGTGTGTGTGAGAGCCCGGGTGTGAAGGAACGCTCCTTTAATAGTGATTTCAGTGTGTGTGTGAGCCCGGGTGTGACGGAACGCTCCTTTAATAGTGATTTCAGTGTGTGTCTGAGCCCGGGTGTGAAGGAACGCTCCTTTAATAGTGATTTCAGTGTGTGTGAGCCCGGGTGTGAAGGAACGCTCCTTTAATAGTGATTTCAGTGTGTGTGTGAGCCCGGGTGTGAAGGAACGCTCCTTTAATAGTGATTTCAGTGTGTGTGAGCCCGGGTGTGAAGGAACGCTCCTTTAATAGTGATTTCAGTGTGTGTGTGAGCCCGGGTGTGAAGGAACGCTCCTTTAATAGTGATTTCAGTGTGTGTGAGCCTGGGTGTGAAGAAACGCTCCTTTAATAGTGATTTCAGTGTGTGTGTGAACCCGGGTGTCAAGGAACGCTCCTTTAATAGTGATTTCAGTGTGGGTGTGAGCCCGGGTGTGAAGGAACGCTCCTTTAATAGTGATTTCTGTGTGTGTGTGAGCCCGGCTGTGAAGGAACGCTCCTTTAATAGTGAATTCAGTGTGGGTGTGAGCCCGGGTGTGAAGGAACGCTCCTTTAATAGTGATTTCAGTGTGTGTGTGAACCCGGATGTGAAGGAACGCTCCTTTAATAGTGATTTCAGTGTGTGTGAGCCCGGGTGTGAAGGAACGCTCCTTTAATAGTGATTACCGTGTGTGTCAGCCCGGGTGTGAAGGAACGCTCCTTTAATAGTGATTTCAGTGTGTGTGAGCCCGGGTGTGAAGGAACGCTCCTTTAATAGTGATTTCAGTGTGTGTGCGAGCCCGGGTGTGAAGGAACGCTCCTTTAATAGTGATTTCAGTGTGTGTGAGCCCGGGTGTGAAGGAACGCTCCTTTAATAGTGATTTCAGTGTGTGTGTTTGCCCAGGTGTGAAGGAACGCTCCTTTAATAGTGATTTCAGCGTGTGTGTGAGCCCGGGTGTGAAGGAACGCTCCTTTAATATTGATTTCAGTGTGTGTGAGAGCCCAGGTGTGAAGGAACGCTCCTTTAATAGTGATTTCAGTGTGTGTGTGAGCCCGGGTGTGAAGGAACGCTCCTTTCATAGTGATTTCAGTGTGTGTGTGAGCCCGGGTGTGAAGGAACGCTCCTTTAATATTGATTTCAGTGTGTGTGAGAGCCCAGGTGTGAAGGAACGCTCCTTTAATAGTGATTTCAGTGTGTGTGTGAGCCCGGGTGTGAAGGAACGCTCCTTTAATAGTGATTTCAGTGTGTGTGCGAGCCCGGGTGTGAAGAAACGCTCCTTTAATAGTGATTTCAGTGTGTGTGTGAGCCCGGGTGTGAAGGAACACTGCTTCAATTGTGATTTCAGTGTGTGTGAGCCCGGGTGTGAAGGAACGCTCCTTTAATAGTGATTTCAGTGTGTGTGTGAGCCCGGGTGTGAAGGAACGCTCCTTTAATAGTGATTTCAGTGTGTGTGTGAGCCCGGGTGTGAAGGAACGCTCCTTTAATAATGATTGCAGTGTGTGTGAGCCCAGGTGTGAAGGAACTCTCCTTTAATAGTGATTTCAGTGTGTGTGAGAGCCTGGGTGTGAAGGAAGGCTCCTTTAATAGTGATTTCAGTGTGTGTGTGTGAGCCCAGGTGTGAAGGAACGCTCCTTTAATAGTGATTTCAGTGTGTGTGTGAGACCGGGTGTGAAGGAACGCTCCTTTAATAGTGATTTCAGTGTGTGTGTGAGCCCGGGTGTGAAGGAACGCTCCTTTAATAGTGATTTCAGTGTGTGTGTGCCCGGGTGTGAAGGAACGCAACTTTAATAGTGATTTCAGTGTGTGTGTGAGCCCGGGTGTGAAGGAACACTCCTTTAATAGTGATTTCAGTGTGTGTGTGAGCCCGGGTGTGAAGGGACGCTCCTTTAACAGTGATTTCAGTGTGTGTGAGCCCGGGTGTGAAGGAACGCTCCTTTAATAGTGATTTCAGTGTGTGTGAGCCCGGGTGTGAAGGAACGCTCCTTTAATAGTGATTTCAGTGTGTGTGAGAGCCCGGGTGTGAAGGAACGCTCCTTTAATAGTGATTTCAGTGTGTGTGTGAGCCCGGGTGTGAAGGAACGCTCCTTTAAGAGTGATTTCAGTGTGTGTGAGCCCGGGTGTGAAGGAACGCTCCTTTAATAGTGGTTTCAGTGTGTGTGAGCCCGGGTGTGAAGGAACGCTCCTTTGATAGTGATTTCAGTGTGTGTGAGCCCGGGTGTGAAGGAACGCTCCTTTAATAGTGATTTCAGTGTGTGTGAGCCCGGGTGTGAAGGAACGCTCCTTTAATAGTGATTTCAGTGTGTGTGTGAGCCCGGGTGTGAAGGAACGCTCCTTTAATAGTGATTTCAGTGTGTGTGAGCCCGGGTGTGAAGGAACGCTCCTTTAATAGTGATTTCAGTGTGTGTGAGCCCGGATGTGAATGAACGCCCCTTTAATAGTGATTTCAGTGTGTGTGTGACCCCGGGTGTGAAGGAACGCTCCTTTAATAGTGATTTCAGTGTGTGTGTGAGCCCGGGTGTGAAGGAACGCTCCTTTAATAGTGATTTCAGTGTGCGTGAGCCCGGGTGTGAAGGAACGCTCCTTTAATGGTGATTTCAGTGTGTGTGTGAGCCCGGGTGTGAAGGAACGCTCCTTTAATAGTGATTTCAGTGTGAGAGAGCCCGGGTGTAAAGGAACGCTCCTTTAATAGTGATTTCAGTGTGTGTGAGCCCGGGTGTGAAGGAACGCTCCTTTAATAGTGATTTCAGTGTGTGTGTTTGCCCAGGTGTGAAGGAACGCTCCTTTAATAGTGATTTCAGCGTGTGTGTGAGCCCGGGTGTGAAGGAACGCTCCTTTAATATTGATTTCAGTGTGTGTGAGAGCCCAGGTGTGAAGGAACGCTCCTTTAATAGTGATTTCAGTGTGTGTGTGAGCCCGGGTGTGAAGGAACGCTCCTTTCATAGTGATTTCAGTGTGTGTGTGAGCCCGGGTGTGAAGGAACGCTCCTTTAATATTGATTTCAGTGTGTGTGAGAGCCCAGGTGTGAAGGAACGCTCCTTTAATAGTGATTTCAGTGTGTGTGTGAGCCCGGGTGTGAAGGAACGCTCCTTTAATAGTGATTTCAGTGTGTGTGCGAGCCCGGGTGTGAAGAAACGCTCCTTTAATAGTGATTTCAGTGTGTGTGTGAGCCCGGGTGTGAAGGAACGCTCCTTCAATTGTGATTTCAGTGTGTGTGAGCCCGGGTGTGAAGGAACGCTCCTTTAATAGTGATTTCAGTGTGTGTGTGAGCCCGGGTGTGAAGGAACGCTCCTTTAATAGTGATTTCAGTGTGTGTGTGAGCCCGGGTGTGAAGGAACGCTCCTTTAATAATGATTGCAGTGTGTGTGAGCCCAGGTGTGAAGGAACTCTCCTTTAATAGTGATTTCAGTGTGTGTGAGAGCCTGGGTGTGAAGGAAGGCTCCTTTAATAGTGATTTCAGTGTGTGTGTGTGAGCCCAGGTGTGAAGGAACGCTCCTTTAATAGTGATTTCAGTGTGTGTGTGAGACCGGGTGTGAAGGAACGCTCCTTTAATAGTGATTTCAGTGTGTGTGTGAGCCCGGGTGTGAAGGAACGCTCCTTTAATAGTGATTTCAGTGTGTGTGTGAGCCCGGGTGTGAAGGAACACTGCTTCAATTGTGATTTCAGTGTGTGTGAGCCCGGGTGTGAAGGAACGCTCCTTTAATAGTGATTTCAGTGTGTGTGTGAGCCCGGGTGTGAAGGAACGCTCCTTTAATAGTGATTTCAGTGTGTGTGTGAGCCCGGGTGTGAAGGAACGCTCCTTTAATAATGATTGCAGTGTGTGTGAGCCCAGGTGTGAAGGAACTCTCCTTTAATAGTGATTTCAGTGTGTGTGAGAGCCTGGGTGTGAAGGAAGGCTCCTTTAATAGTGATTTCAGTGTGTGTGTGTGAGCCCAGGTGTGAAGGAACGCTCCTTTAATAGTGATTTCAGTGTGTGTGTGAGACCGGGTGTGAAGGAACGCTCCTTTAATAGTGATTTCAGTGTGTGTGTGAGCCCGGGTGTGAAGGAACGCTCCTTTAATAGTGATTTCAGTGTGTGTGTGCCCGGGTGTGAAGGAACGCAACTTTAATAGTGATTTCAGTGTGTGTGTGAGCCCGGGTGTGAAGGAACACTCCTTTAATAGTGATTTCAGTGTGTGTGTGAGCCCGGGTGTGAAGGGACGCTCCTTTAACAGTGATTTCAGTGTGTGTGAGCCCGGGTGTGAAGGAACGCTCCTTTAATAGTGATTTCAGTGTGTGTGAGCCCGGGTGTGAAGGAACGCTCCTTTAATAGTGATTTCAGTGTGTGTGAGAGCCCGGGTGTGAAGGAACGCTCCTTTAATAGTGATTTCAGTGTGTGTGTGAGCCCGGGTGTGAAGGAACGCTCCTTTAAGAGTGATTTCAGTGTGTGTGAGCCCGGGTGTGAAGGAACGCTCCTTTAATAGTGGTTTCAGTGTGTGTGAGCCCGGGTGTGAAGGAACGCTCCTTTGATAGTGATTTCAGTGTGTGTGAGCCCGGGTGTGAAGGAACGCTCCTTTAATAGTGATTTCAGTGTGTGTGAGCCCGGGTGTGAAGGAACGCTCCTTTAATAGTGATTTCAGTGTGTGTGTGAGCCCGGGTGTGAAGGAACGCTCCTTTAATAGTGATTTCAGTGTGTGTGAGCCCGGGTGTGAAGGAACGCTCCTTTAATAGTGATTTCAGTGTGTGTGAGCCCGGATGTGAATGAACGCCCCTTTAATAGTGATTTCAGTGTGTGTGTGACCCCGGGTGTGAAGGAACGCTCCTTTAATAGTGATTTCAGTGTGTGTGTGAGCCCGGGTGTGAAGGAACGCTCCTTTAATAGTGATTTCAGTGTGCGTGAGCCCGGGTGTGAAGGAACGCTCCTTTAATGGTGATTTCAGTGTGTGTGTGAGCCCGGGTGTGAAGGAACGCTCCTTTAATAGTGATTTCAGTGTGAGAGAGCCCGGGTGTAAAGGAACGCTCCTTTAATAGTGATTTCAGTGTGTGTGAGCCCGGGTGTGAAGGAACGCTCCTTTAATAGTGATTTCAGTGTGTGTGTTTGCCCAGGTGTGAAGGAACGCTCCTTTAATAGTGATTTCAGCGTGTGTGTGAGCCCGGGTGTGAAGGAACGCTCCTTTAATATTGATTTCAGTGTGTGTGAGAGCCCAGGTGTGAAGGAACGCTCCTTTAATAGTGATTTCAGTGTGTGTGTGAGCCCGGGTGTGAAGGAACGCTCCTTTCATAGTGATTTCAGTGTGTGTGTGAGCCCGGGTGTGAAGGAACGCTCCTTTAATATTGATTTCAGTGTGTGTGAGAGCCCAGGTGTGAAGGAACGCTCCTTTAATAGTGATTTCAGTGTGTGTGTGAGCCCGGGTGTGAAGGAACGCTCCTTTAATAGTGATTTCAGTGTGTGTGCGAGCCCGGGTGTGAAGAAACGCTCCTTTAATAGTGATTTCAGTGTGTGTGTGAGCCCGGGTGTGAAGGAACGCTCCTTCAATTGTGATTTCAGTGTGTGTGAGCCCGGGTGTGAAGGAACGCTCCTTTAATAGTGATTTCAGTGTGTGTGTGAGCCCGGGTGTGAAGGAACGCTCCTTTAATAGTGATTTCAGTGTGTGTGTGAGCCCGGGTGTGAAGGAACGCTCCTTTAATAATGATTGCAGTGTGTGTGAGCCCAGGTGTGAAGGAACTCTCCTTTAATAGTGATTTCAGTGTGTGTGAGAGCCTGGGTGTGAAGGAAGGCTCCTTTAATAGTGATTTCAGTGTGTGTGTGTGAGCCCAGGTGTGAAGGAACGCTCCTTTAATAGTGATTTCAGTGTGTGTGTGAGACCGGGTGTGAAGGAACGCTCCTTTAATAGTGATTTCAGTGTGTGTGTGAGCCCGGGTGTGAAGGAACGCTCCTTTAATAGTGATTTCAGTGTGTGTGTGCCCGGGTGTGAAGGAACGCAACTTTAATAGTGATTTCAGTGTGTGTGTGAGCCCGGGTGTGAAGGAACACTCCTTTAATAGTGATTTCAGTGTGTGTGTGAGCCCGGGTGTGAAGGGACGCTCCTTTAACAGTGATTTCAGTGTGTGTGAGCCCGGGTGTGAAGGAACGCTCCTTTAATAGTGATTTCAGTGTGTGTGAGCCCGGGTGTGAAGGAACGCTCCTTTAATAGTGATTTCAGTGTGTGTGAGAGCCCGGGTGTGAAGGAACGCTCCTTTAATAGTGATTTCAGTGTGTGTGTGAGCCCGGGTGTGAAGGAACGCTCCTTTAAGAGTGATTTCAGTGTGTGTGAGCCCGGGTGTGAAGGAACGCTCCTTTAATAGTGGTTTCAGTGTGTGTGAGCCCGGGTGTGAAGGAACGCTCCTTTGATAGTGATTTCAGTGTGTGTGAGCCCGGGTGTGAAGGAACGCTCCTTTAATAGTGATTTCAGTGTGTGTGAGCCCGGGTGTGAAGGAACGCTCCTTTAATAGTGATTTCAGTGTGTGTGTGAGCCCGGGTGTGAAGGAACGCTCCTTTAATAGTGATTTCAGTGTGTGTGAGCCCGGGTGTGAAGGAACGCTCCTTTAATAGTGATTTCAGTGTGTGTGAGCCCGGATGTGAATGAACGCCCCTTTAATAGTGATTTCAGTGTGTGTGTGACCCCGGGTGTGAAGGAACGCTCCTTTAATAGTGATTTCAGTGTGTGTGTGAGCCCGGGTGTGAAGGAACGCTCCTTTAATAGTGATTTCAGTGTGCGTGAGCCCGGGTGTGAAGGAACGCTCCTTTAATGGTGATTTCAGTGTGTGTGTGAGCCCGGGTGTGAAGGAACGCTCCTTTAATAGTGATTTCAGTGTGTGAGAGAGCCCGGGTGTAAAGGAACGCTCCTTTAATAGTGATTTCAGTGTCTGTGTGAGCCCGGGTGTGAAGGAACGCTCCTTTAATAGTGATTTCAGTGTGTGTGTGAGCCCGGGTGTGAAGGAACGCTCCTTTAATAGTGATTTCAGTGTATGTGAGCCCGGGTGTGAAGGAACACTCCTTTAATAGTGATTTCAGTGTGTGTGAGCCACGGTGTGAAGGAACGCTCCCTTAATAGTGATTTCAGTGTGTGTGAGCCCGGGTGTGAAGGAACGCTCCTTTAATCGTGATTTCAGTGAGTGTGTGTGCCCGGGTGTGAAGGAACGCACCGTTAACAGTGATTTCAGTGTGTGTGTGAGCCCGGGTGTGAAGGAACGCTCCTTTCATAGTGATTTCAGTGTGTGTGTGAGCCCGGGTGTGAAGGAACGCTCCTTTAATATTGATTTCAGTGTGTGTGAGAGCCCAGGTGTGAAGGAACGCTCCTTTAATAGTGATTTCAGTGTGTGTGTGAGCCCGGGTGTGAAGGAACGCTCCTTTAATAGTGATTTCAGTGTGTGTGCGAGCCTGGGTGTGAAGAAACGCTCCTTTAATAGTGATTTCAGTGTGTGTGTGAGCCCGGGTGTGAAGGAACGCTCCTTCTATTGTGATTTCAGTGTGTGTGAGCCCGGGTGTGAAGGAACGCTCCTTTAATAGTGATTTCAGTGTGTGTGTGAGCCCGGGTGTGAAGGAACGCTCCTTTAATAGTGATTTCAGTGTGTGTGTGAGCCCGGGTGTGAAGGAACGCTCCTTTAATAATGATTGCAGTGTGTGTGAGCCCAGGTGTGAAGGAACTCTCCTTTAATAGTGATTTCAGTGTGTGTGAGAGCCTGGGTGTGAAGGAAGGCTCCTTTAATAGTGATTTCAGTGTGTGTGTGTGAGCCCAGGTGTGAAGGAACGCTCCTTTAATAGTGATTTCAGTGTGTGTGTGAGACCGGGTGTGAAGGAACGCTCCTTTAATAGTGATTTCAGTGTGTGTGTGCCCGGGTGTGAAGGAACGCAACTTTAATAGTGATTTCAGTGTGTGTGTGAGCCCGGGTGTGAAGGAACACTCCTTTAATAGTGATTTCAGTGTGTGTGTGAGCCCGGGTGTGAAGGGACGCTCCTTTAACAGTGATTTCAGTGTGTGTGAGCCCGGGTGTGAAGGAACGCTCCTTTAATAGTGATTTCAGTGTGTGTGAGCCCGGGTGTGAAGGAACGCTCCTTTAATAGTGATTTCAGTGTGTGTGAGAGCCCGGTTGTGAAGGAACGCTCCTTTAATAGTGATTTCAGTGTGTGTGTGAGCCCGGGTGTGAAGGAACGCTCCTTTAAGAGTGATTTCAGTGTGTGTGAGCCCGGGTGTGAAGGAACGCTCCTTTAATAGTGATTTCAGTGTGTGTGAGCCCGGGTGTGAAGGAACGCTCCTTTGATAGTGATTTCAGTGTGTGTGAGCCCGGGTGTGAAGGAACGCTCCTTTAATAGTGATTTCAGTGTGTGTGAGCCCGGGTGTGAAGGAACGCTCCTTTAATAGTGATTTCAGTGTGTGTGTGAGCCCGGGTGTGAAGGAACGCTCCTTTAATAGTGATTTCAGTGTGTGTGAGCCCGGGTGTGAAGGAACGCTCCTTTAATAGTGATTTCAGTGTGTGTGAGCCCGGATGTGAATGAACGCCCCTTTAATAGTGATTTCAGTGTGTGTGTGACCCCGGGTGTGAAGGAACGCTCCTTTAATAGTGATTTCAGTGTGTGTGTGAGCCCGGGTGTGAAGGAACGCTCCTTTAATAGTGATTTCAGTGTGCGTGAGCCCGGGTGTGAAGGAACGCTCCTTTAATGGTGATTTCAGTGTGTGTGTGAGCCCGGGTGTGAAGGAACGCTCCTTTAATAGTGATTTCAGTGTGTGAGAGAGCCCGGGTGTAAAGGAACGCTCCTTTAATAGTGATTTCAGTGTCTGTGTGAGCCCGGGTGTGAAGGAACGCTCCTTTAATAGTGATTTCAGTGTGTGTGTGAGCCCGGGTGTGAAGGAACGCTCCTTTAATAGTGATTTCAGTGTATGTGAGCCCGGGTGTGAAGGAACACTCCTTTAATAGTGATTTCAGTGTGTGTGAGCCCGGGTGTGAAGGAACGCTCCCTTAATAGTGATTTCAGTGTGTGTGAGCCCGGGTGTGAAGGAACGCTCCTTTAATCGTGATTTCAGTGAGTGTGTGTGCCCGGGTGTGAAGGAACGCTCCTTTAATAGTGATTTCAGTGTGTGTGAGCCCGGGTGTGAAGGAACACTCCTTTAATAGTGATTTCAGTGTGTGTGTGAGCCCGCGTGTGAAGGAACGCTCCTTTAATAGTGATTTCAGTGAGTGTGTGTGCCCGGGTGTGAAGGAACGCACCTTTAATAGTGATTTCAGTGTGTGTGTGAGCCCGCGTGTGAAGGAACGCTCCTTTAATAGTGATTTCAGTGAGTGTGTGTGCCCGGGTGTGAAGGAGCGCACCGTTAACAGTGATTTCAGTGTGTGTGTGAGCCCGGGTGTGAAGGAACCCTCCTTTAATAGTGATTTCAGGGTGTGTGCGCCCGGGTGTGAAGGAACGCTCCTTTAATAGTGATTTCAGTGTGCGTGAGCCCGGGTGTGAAGGAACGCTCCTTTAATGGTGATTTCAGTGTGTGTGTGAGCCCGGGTGTGAAGGAACGCTCCTTTAATAGTGATTTCAGTGTGAGAGAGCCCGGGTGTAAAGGAACGCTCCTTTAATAGTGATTTCAGTGTGTGTGAGCCCGGGTGTGAAGGAACGCTCCTTTAATAGTGATTTCAGTGTGTGTGTTTGCCCAGGTGTGAAGGAACGCTCCTTTAATAGTGATTTCAGCGTGTGTGTGAGCCCGGGTGTGAAGGAACGCTCCTTTAATATTGATTTCAGTGTGTGTGAGAGCCCAGGTGTGAAGGAACGCTCCTTTAATAGTGATTTCAGTGTGTGTGTGAGCCCGGGTGTGAAGGAACGCTCCTTTCATAGTGATTTCAGTGTGTGTGTGAGCCCGGGTGTGAAGGAACGCTCCTTTAATATTGATTTCAGTGTGTGTGAGAGCCCAGGTGTGAAGGAACGCTCCTTTAATAGTGATTTCAGTGTGTGTGTGAGCCCGGGTGTGAAGGAACGCTCCTTTAATAGTGATTTCAGTGTGTGTGCGAGCCCGGGTGTGAAGAAACGCTCCTTTAATAGTGATTTCAGTGTGTGTGTGAGCCCGGGTGTGAAGGAACGCTCCTTCAATTGTGATTTCAGTGTGTGTGAGCCCGGGTGTGAAGGAACGCTCCTTTAATAGTGATTTCAGTGTGTGTGTGAGCCCGGGTGTGAAGGAACGCTCCTTTAATAGTGATTTCAGTGTGTGTGTGAGCCCGGGTGTGAAGGAACGCTCCTTTAATAATGATTGCAGTGTGTGTGAGCCCAGGTGTGAAGGAACTCTCCTTTAATAGTGATTTCAGTGTGTGTGAGAGCCTGGGTGTGAAGGAAGGCTCCTTTAATAGTGATTTCAGTGTGTGTGTGTGAGCCCAGGTGTGAAGGAACGCTCCTTTAATAGTGATTTCAGTGTGTGTGTGAGACCGGGTGTGAAGGAACGCTCCTTTAATAGTGATTTCAGTGTGTGTGTGAGCCCGGGTGTGAAGGAACGCTCCTTTAATAGTGATTTCAGTGTGTGTGTGAGCCCGGGTGTGAAGGAACACTGCTTCAATTGTGATTTCAGTGTGTGTGAGCCCGGGTGTGAAGGAACGCTCCTTTAATAGTGATTTCAGTGTGTGTGTGAGCCCGGGTGTGAAGGAACGCTCCTTTAATAGTGATTTCAGTGTGTGTGTGAGCCCGGGTGTGAAGGAACGCTCCTTTAATAATGATTGCAGTGTGTGTGAGCCCAGGTGTGAAGGAACTCTCCTTTAATAGTGATTTCAGTGTGTGTGAGAGCCTGGGTGTGAAGGAAGGCTCCTTTAATAGTGATTTCAGTGTGTGTGTGTGAGCCCAGGTGTGAAGGAACGCTCCTTTAATAGTGATTTCAGTGTGTGTGTGAGACCGGGTGTGAAGGAACGCTCCTTTAATAGTGATTTCAGTGTGTGTGTGAGCCCGGGTGTGAAGGAACGCTCCTTTAATAGTGATTTCAGTGTGTGTGTGCCCGGGTGTGAAGGAACGCAACTTTAATAGTGATTTCAGTGTGTGTGTGAGCCCGGGTGTGAAGGAACACTCCTTTAATAGTGATTTCAGTGTGTGTGTGAGCCCGGGTGTGAAGGGACGCTCCTTTAACAGTGATTTCAGTGTGTGTGAGCCCGGGTGTGAAGGAACGCTCCTTTAATAGTGATTTCAGTGTGTGTGAGCCCGGGTGTGAAGGAACGCTCCTTTAATAGTGATTTCAGTGTGTGTGAGAGCCCGGGTGTGAAGGAACGCTCCTTTAATAGTGATTTCAGTGTGTGTGTGAGCCCGGGTGTGAAGGAACGCTCCTTTAAGAGTGATTTCAGTGTGTGTGAGCCCGGGTGTGAAGGAACGCTCCTTTAATAGTGGTTTCAGTGTGTGTGAGCCCGGGTGTGAAGGAACGCTCCTTTGATAGTGATTTCAGTGTGTGTGAGCCCGGGTGTGAAGGAACGCTCCTTTAATAGTGATTTCAGTGTGTGTGAGCCCGGGTGTGAAGGAACGCTCCTTTAATAGTGATTTCAGTGTGTGTGTGAGCCCGGGTGTGAAGGAACGCTCCTTTAATAGTGATTTCAGTGTGTGTGAGCCCGGGTGTGAAGGAACGCTCCTTTAATAGTGATTTCAGTGTGTGTGAGCCCGGATGTGAATGAACGCCCCTTTAATAGTGATTTCAGTGTGTGTGTGACCCCGGGTGTGAAGGAACGCTCCTTTAATAGTGATTTCAGTGTGTGTGTGAGCCCGGGTGTGAAGGAACGCTCCTTTAATAGTGATTTCAGTGTGCGTGAGCCCGGGTGTGAAGGAACGCTCCTTTAATGGTGATTTCAGTGTGTGTGTGAGCCCGGGTGTGAAGGAACGCTCCTTTAATAGTGATTTCAGTGTGAGAGAGCCCGGGTGTAAAGGAACGCTCCTTTAATAGTGATTTCAGTGTGTGTGAGCCCGGGTGTGAAGGAACGCTCCTTTAATAGTGATTTCAGTGTGTGTGTTTGCCCAGGTGTGAAGGAACGCTCCTTTAATAGTGATTTCAGCGTGTGTGTGAGCCCGGGTGTGAAGGAACGCTCCTTTAATATTGATTTCAGTGTGTGTGAGAGCCCAGGTGTGAAGGAACGCTCCTTTAATAGTGATTTCAGTGTGTGTGTGAGCCCGGGTGTGAAGGAACGCTCCTTTCATAGTGATTTCAGTGTGTGTGTGAGCCCGGGTGTGAAGGAACGCTCCTTTAATATTGATTTCAGTGTGTGTGAGAGCCCAGGTGTGAAGGAACGCTCCTTTAATAGTGATTTCAGTGTGTGTGTGAGCCCGGGTGTGAAGGAACGCTCCTTTAATAGTGATTTCAGTGTGTGTGCGAGCCCGGGTGTGAAGAAACGCTCCTTTAATAGTGATTTCAGTGTGTGTGTGAGCCCGGGTGTGAAGGAACGCTCCTTCAATTGTGATTTCAGTGTGTGTGAGCCCGGGTGTGAAGGAACGCTCCTTTAATAGTGATTTCAGTGTGTGTGTGAGCCCGGGTGTGAAGGAACGCTCCTTTAATAGTGATTTCAGTGTGTGTGTGAGCCCGGGTGTGAAGGAACGCTCCTTTAATAATGATTGCAGTGTGTGTGAGCCCAGGTGTGAAGGAACTCTCCTTTAATAGTGATTTCAGTGTGTGTGAGAGCCTGGGTGTGAAGGAAGGCTCCTTTAATAGTGATTTCAGTGTGTGTGTGTGAGCCCAGGTGTGAAGGAACGCTCCTTTAATAGTGATTTCAGTGTGTGTGTGAGACCGGGTGTGAAGGAACGCTCCTTTAATAGTGATTTCAGTGTGTGTGTGAGCCCGGGTGTGAAGGAACGCTCCTTTAATAGTGATTTCAGTGTGTGTGTGCCCGGGTGTGAAGGAACGCAACTTTAATAGTGATTTCAGTGTGTGTGTGAGCCCGGGTGTGAAGGAACACTCCTTTAATAGTGATTTCAGTGTGTGTGTGAGCCCGGGTGTGAAGGGACGCTCCTTTAACAGTGATTTCAGTGTGTGTGAGCCCGGGTGTGAAGGAACGCTCCTTTAATAGTGATTTCAGTGTGTGTGAGCCCGGGTGTGAAGGAACGCTCCTTTAATAGTGATTTCAGTGTGTGTGAGAGCCCGGGTGTGAAGGAACGCTCCTTTAATAGTGATTTCAGTGTGTGTGTGAGCCCGGGTGTGAAGGAACGCTCCTTTAAGAGTGATTTCAGTGTGTGTGAGCCCGGGTGTGAAGGAACGCTCCTTTAATAGTGGTTTCAGTGTGTGTGAGCCCGGGTGTGAAGGAACGCTCCTTTGATAGTGATTTCAGTGTGTGTGAGCCCGGGTGTGAAGGAACGCTCCTTTAATAGTGATTTCAGTGTGTGTGAGCCCGGGTGTGAAGGAACGCTCCTTTAATAGTGATTTCAGTGTGTGTGTGAGCCCGGGTGTGAAGGAACGCTCCTTTAATAGTGATTTCAGTGTGTGTGAGCCCGGGTGTGAAGGAACGCTCCTTTAATAGTGATTTCAGTGTGTGTGAGCCCGGATGTGAATGAACGCCCCTTTAATAGTGATTTCAGTGTGTGTGTGACCCCGGGTGTGAAGGAACGCTCCTTTAATAGTGATTTCAGTGTGTGTGTGAGCCCGGGTGTGAAGGAACGCTCCTTTAATAGTGATTTCAGTGTGCGTGAGCCCGGGTGTGAAGGAACGCTCCTTTAATGGTGATTTCAGTGTGTGTGTGAGCCCGGGTGTGAAGGAACGCTCCTTTAATAGTGATTTCAGTGTGTGAGAGAGCCCGGGTGTAAAGGAACGCTCCTTTAATAGTGATTTCAGTGTCTGTGTGAGCCCGGGTGTGAAGGAACGCTCCTTTAATAGTGATTTCAGTGTGTGTGTGAGCCCGGGTGTGAAGGAACGCTCCTTTAATAGTGATTTCAGTGTATGTGAGCCCGGGTGTGAAGGAACACTCCTTTAATAGTGATTTCAGTGTGTGTGAGCCACGGTGTGAAGGAACGCTCCCTTAATAGTGATTTCAGTGTGTGTGAGCCCGGGTGTGAAGGAACGCTCCTTTAATCGTGATTTCAGTGAGTGTGTGTGCCCGGGTGTGAAGGAACGCACCGTTAACAGTGATTTCAGTGTGTGTGTGAGCCCGGGTGTGAAGGAACGCTCCTTTCATAGTGATTTCAGTGTGTGTGTGAGCCCGGGTGTGAAGGAACGCTCCTTTAATATTGATTTCAGTGTGTGTGAGAGCCCAGGTGTGAAGGAACGCTCCTTTAATAGTGATTTCAGTGTGTGTGTGAGCCCGGGTGTGAAGGAACGCTCCTTTAATAGTGATTTCAGTGTGTGTGCGAGCCTGGGTGTGAAGAAACGCTCCTTTAATAGTGATTTCAGTGTGTGTGTGAGCCCGGGTGTGAAGGAACGCTCCTTCTATTGTGATTTCAGTGTGTGTGAGCCCGGGTGTGAAGGAACGCTCCTTTAATAGTGATTTCAGTGTGTGTGTGAGCCCGGGTGTGAAGGAACGCTCCTTTAATAGTGATTTCAGTGTGTGTGTGAGCCCGGGTGTGAAGGAACGCTCCTTTAATAATGATTGCAGTGTGTGTGAGCCCAGGTGTGAAGGAACTCTCCTTTAATAGTGATTTCAGTGTGTGTGAGAGCCTGGGTGTGAAGGAAGGCTCCTTTAATAGTGATTTCAGTGTGTGTGTGTGAGCCCAGGTGTGAAGGAACGCTCCTTTAATAGTGATTTCAGTGTGTGTGTGAGACCGGGTGTGAAGGAACGCTCCTTTAATAGTGATTTCAGTGTGTGTGTGCCCGGGTGTGAAGGAACGCAACTTTAATAGTGATTTCAGTGTGTGTGTGAGCCCGGGTGTGAAGGAACACTCCTTTAATAGTGATTTCAGTGTGTGTGTGAGCCCGGGTGTGAAGGGACGCTCCTTTAACAGTGATTTCAGTGTGTGTGAGCCCGGGTGTGAAGGAACGCTCCTTTAATAGTGATTTCAGTGTGTGTGAGCCCGGGTGTGAAGGAACGCTCCTTTAATAGTGATTTCAGTGTGTGTGAGAGCCCGGTTGTGAAGGAACGCTCCTTTAATAGTGATTTCAGTGTGTGTGTGAGCCCGGGTGTGAAGGAACGCTCCTTTAAGAGTGATTTCAGTGTGTGTGAGCCCGGGTGTGAAGGAACGCTCCTTTAATAGTGATTTCAGTGTGTGTGAGCCCGGGTGTGAAGGAACGCTCCTTTGATAGTGATTTCAGTGTGTGTGAGCCCGGGTGTGAAGGAACGCTCCTTTAATAGTGATTTCAGTGTGTGTGAGCCCGGGTGTGAAGGAACACTCCTTTAATAGTGATTTCAGTGTGTGTGTGAGCCCGGGTGTGAAGGAACGCTCCTTTAATAGTGATTTCAGTGTGTGTGAGCCCGGGTGTGAAGGAACGCTCCTTTAATAGTGATTTCAGTGTGTGTGAGCCCGGATGTGAATGAACGCCCCTTTAATAGTGATTTCAGTGTGTGTGTGACCCCGGGTGTGAAGGAACGCTCCTTTAATAGTGATTTCAGTGTGTGTGTGAGCCCGGGTGTGAAGGAACGCTCCTTTAATAGTGATTTCAGTGTGCGTGAGCCCGGGTGTGAAGGAACGCTCCTTTAATGGTGATTTCAGTGTGTGTGTGAGCCCGGGTGTGAAGGAACGCTCCTTTAATAGTGATTTCAGTGTGTGAGAGAGCCCGGGTGTAAAGGAACGCTCCTTTAATAGTGATTTCAGTGTCTGTGTGAGCCCGGGTGTGAAGGAACGCTCCTTTAATAGTGATTTCAGTGTGTGTGTGAGCCCGGGTGTGAAGGAACGCTCCTTTAATAGTGATTTCAGTGTATGTGAGCCCGGGTGTGAAGGAACACTCCTTTAATAGTGATTTCAGTGTGTGTGAGCCCGGGTGTGAAGGAACGCTCCCTTAATAGTGATTTCAGTGTGTGTGAGCCCGGGTGTGAAGGAACGCTCCTTTAATCGTGATTTCAGTGAGTGTGTGTGCCCGGGTGTGAAGGAACGCTCCTTTAATAGTGATTTCAGTGTGTGTGAGCCCGGGTGTGAAGGAACACTCCTTTAATAGTGATTTCAGTGTGTGTGTGAGCCCGCGTGTGAAGGAACGCTCCTTTAATAGTGATTTCAGTGAGTGTGTGTGCCCGGGTGTGAAGGAACGCACCTTTAATAGTGATTTCAGTGTGTGTGTGAGCCCGCGTGTGAAGGAACGCTCCTTTAATAGTGATTTCAGTGAGTGTGTGTGCCCGGGTGTGAAGGAGCGCACCGTTAACAGTGATTTCAGTGTGTGTGTGAGCCCGGGTGTGAAGGAACCCTCCTTTAATAGTGATTTCAGGGTGTGTGCGCCCGGGTGTGAAGGAACGCTCCTTTAATAGTGATTTCAGTGTGTGTGTGAGCCCGGGTGTGAAGGAACGCTCCTTTAATAGTGATTTCAGTGTGTGTGAGCCCGGGTGAGAAGGAACGTTCCTTTAATAGTGATTTCAGTGTGTGTGTGAGCCAGGGTGTGAAGGAACGCTCCTTTAATGGTGATTTCAGTGTCTGTGTGAGCCCGGGTGTGAAGGAACGCTCCTTTAACAGTGATTTCAGTGTGTGTGTGAGCCCGGGTGTGAAGGAACGCTCCTTTAATAGTGATTTCAGTGTGTGTGAGCCCGGGTGTGAAGGAACGCTCCTTTAATAGTGATTTCAGTGTATGTGAGCCCGGGTGTGAAGGAACACTCCTTTAATAGTGATTTCAGTGTGTGTGAGCCCGGGTGTGAAGGAACGCTCCCTTAATAGTGATTTCAGTGTGTGTGAGCCTGGGTGTGAAGGAACGCTCCTTTAATAGTGATTTCAGTGTGTGTGAGCCCGGGTGTGAAGGAACGCTCCTTTAATAGTGATTTCAGTGTGTGTGTGAGCCCGGGTGTGAAGGAACGCTCCTTTAATAGTGATTTCAGTGTGTGTGAGCCCGGGTGTGAAGGAACGCTCCTTTAATCGTGATTTCAGTGTGTGTGAGCCCGGGTGTGAAGGAACGCTCCTTTAATCGTGATTTCAGTGTGTGTGAGCCCGGGTGTGAAGGAACGCACCGTTAATACTGATTTCAGTGTGTGTGAGAGCCCGGGTGTGAAGGAACGCTCCTTTAATAGTGATTTCAGTGTGTGTGAGCCCGGGTGTGAAGGAACGCTCCTTTAATCGTGATTTCAGTGTGTGTGTGAGCCCGGGTGTGAAGGAACGCTCCTTTAATAGTGATTTCAGTGTGTGTGAGCCCGAGTGTGAAGGAACGCTCCTTTAATAGTGATTTCAGTGTGTGTGTGAGCCCGGGTGTGAAGGAACGCTCCTTTAATAGTGATTTCAGTGTGTGTGAGCCCGAGTGTGAAGGAACGCTCCTTTAATAGTGATTTCAGTGTGTGTGAGCCCGAGTGTGAAGGAACGCTCCTTTAACAGTGATTTCAGTGTGTGTGAGAGCCCGGGTGTGAAGGAACGCTCCTTTAATAGTGATTTCAGTGTGTGTGAGCCCGGGTGTGAAGGAACACTCCTTTAATAGTGATTTCAGTGTGTGTGTGAGCCCGGGTGTGAAGGAACGCTCCTTTAATAGTGATTTCAGTGTGTGTGTGAGCCCGGGTGTGAAGGAACGCTCCTTTAATAGTGATTTCAGTGTGTGTGAGCCCGGGTGAGAAGGAACGCTCCTTTAATAGTGATTTCAGTGCGTGTGTGAGAGCCCGGGAGTGAAGGAACGCTCCTTTAATCGTGATTTCAGTGTGTGTGAGCCCGGGTGTGAAGGAACGCTCCTTTAATCGTGATTTTGTGTGTGTGAGCCCAGCTGTGAAGGAACGCTCCTTTAATAGTGACTTCAGTGTGTGTGTGTGCCCGGGTGTGAAGGAACACTCCTTTAATAGTGATTTGAGTGTGTGTGAGCCCGGGTGTGAAAGAACACTCCTTTAATAGTGATTTCAGTGTGTGTGTGCCCGGGTGTGAAGGAACGCTCCTTTAATAGTGATTTCAGCGTGTGTGTGAGCCCGGGTGTGAAGGAACGCTCCTTTAATAGTGATATCAGTGTGTGTGAGCCCGGGTGTGAAGGAACGCTCCTTTAATAGTGATTTCAGTGTGTGTGTGAGCCCGGGTGTGAAGGAACGCTCCTTTAATAGTGATTTCAGTGTGTGTGTGAGCCCGGGTGTGAAGGAACACTCCTTTAATAGTGATTTGAGTGTGTGTGTGAGCTCGGGTGTGAAGGAACGCTCCTTTAATAGTGATTTCAGTGAGAGAGAGCCCGGGTGTGAAGGAACGCTCCTTTAATAGTGATTTCAGTGTGTGTGAGCCCGGGTGTGAAGGAACGCTCCTTTAATAGTGATTTCAGTGTGTGTGTGAGCCCGGGTGTGAAGGAACGCTCCTTTAATAGTGATTTCAGTGTGTGTGTGAGCCCGGGTGTGACGGAACGCTCCTTTAATAGTGATTTCAGTGTGTGTGTGAGCCCGGGTGTGAAGGAACGCTCCTTTAATAGTGATTTCAGTGTGTCTGTGTGAGCCCGGGTGTGAAGGAACGCTCCTTTAATAGTGAATTCAGTGTGTGTGAGCCCGGGTGTGAAGGAACGCTCCTTTAATAGTGATTTCAGTGTGTGTGTGAGCCCGGGTGTGAAGGAACGCTCCTTTAATAGTCATTTCAGTGTGTGTGAGCCCGGGTGTGAAGGAACGCTCCTTTAATAGTGATTTCAGTGTGTGTGTGAGCCCGGGTGTGAAGGAACGCTCCTTTAATAGTGATTTCAGTGTGTGTGAGCCTGGGTGTGAAGAAACGCTCCTTTAATAGTGATTTCAGTGTGTGTGTGAACCCGGGTGTCAAGGAACGCTCCTTTAATAGTGATTTCAGTGTGGGTGTGAGCCCGGGTGTGAAGGAACGCTCCTTTAATAGTGATTTCTGTGTGTGTGTGAGCCCGGCTGTGAAGGAACGCTCCTTTAATAGTGAATTCAGTGTGTGTGTGAGCCCGGGTGTGAAGGAACGCTCCTTTAATAGTGATTTCAGTGTGTGTGTGAGCCCGGGTGTGAAGGAACACTCCTTTAATAGTGATTTCAGTGTGTGTGTGAGCTCGGGTGTGAAGGAACGCTCCTTTAATAGTGATTTCAGTGAGAGAGAGCCCGGGTGTGAAGGAACGCTCCTTTAATAGTGATTTCAGTGTGTGTGTGAGCCCGGGTTTGAAGGAATGCTCCTTTAATAGTGATTTCAGTGTGTGTGTGAGCCCGGGTGTGACGGAACGCTCCTTTAATAGTGATTTCAGTGTGTGTGTGAGCCCGGGTGTGAAGGAACGCTCCTTTAATAGTGATTTCAGTGTGTCTGTGTGAGCCCGGGTGTGAAGGAACGCTCCTTTAATAGTGAATTCAGTGTGTGTGAGCCCGGGTGTGAAGGAACGCTCCTTTAATAGTGATTTCAGTGTGTGTGTGAGCCCGGGTGTGAAGGAACGCTCCTTTAATAGTGATTTCAGTGTGTGTGAGCCCGGGTGTGAAGGAACGCTCCTTTAATAGTGATTTCAGTGTGTGTGTGAGCCCGGGTGTGAAGGAACGCTCCTTTAATAGTGATTTCAGTGTGTGTGAGCCTGGGTGTGAAGAAACGCTCCTTTAATAGTGATTTCAGTGTGTGTGTGAACCCGGGTGTCAAGGAACGCTCCTTTCATAGTGATTTCAGTGTGTGTGAGCCCGGGTGTGAAGGAACGCTCCTTTAATAGTGATTTCAGTGTGTGTGCGAGCCCGGGTGTGAAGAAACGCTCCTTTAATAGTGATTTCAGTGTGTGTGTGAGCCCGGGTGTGAAGGAACGCTCCTTCAATAGTGATTTCAGTGTGTGTGAGCCCGGGTGTGAAGGAACGCTCCTTTAATAGTGATTTCAGTGTGTGTGTGAGCCCGGGTGTGAAGGAACGCTCCTTTAATAGTGATTTCAGTGTGTGTGTGAGCCCGGGTGTGAAGGAACGCTCCTTTAATAGTGATTTCAGTGTGTGTGTGAGCCCGGGTGTGAAGGCACGCTCCTTTAATAGTGATTTCAGTGTGTGTGAGCCCGGGTGTGAAGGAACGCTCCTTTAATAGTGATTTCAGTGTGTGTGAGCCCGGATGTGAATGAACGCCCCTTTAATAGTGATTTCAGTGTGTGTGTGACCCCGGGTGTGAAGGAACGCTCCTTTAATAGTGATTTCAGTGTGTGTGTGAGCCCGGGTGTGAAGGAACGCTCCTTTAATAGTGATTTCAGTGTGCGTGAGCCCGGGTGTGAAGGAACGCTCCTTTAATAGTGATTTCAGTGTGTGAGAGAGCCCGGGTGTCAAGGAACGCTCCTTTAATAGTGATTTCAGTGTCTGTGTGAGCCGGGTGTGAAGGAACGCTCCTTTAATAGTGATTTCAGTGTGTGTGTGAGCCCGGGTGTGAAGGAACGCTCCTTTAATAGTGATTTCAGTGTATGTGAGCCCGGGTGTGAAGGAACACTCCTTTAATAGTGATTTCAGTGTGTGTGAGCCCGGGTGTGAAGGAACGCTCCCTTAATAGTGATTTCAGTGTGTGTGAGCCCGGGTGTGAAGGAACGCTCCTTTAAAAGTGATTTCAGTGTGTGTGAGCCCGGGTGTGAAGGAACGCTCCTTTAATCGTGATTTCAGTGTGTGTGTGTGCTCGGGTGTGAAGGAACGCACCGTTAATAGTGATTTCAGTGTGTGTGTGAGCCCGGGTGTGAAGGAACCCTCCTTTAATAGTGATTTCAGGGTGTGTGCGCCCGGGTGTGAAGGAACGCTCCTTTAATAGTGATTTCAGTGTGTGTGTGAGCCCGGGTGTGAAGGAACGCTCCTTTAATAGTGATTTCAGTGTGTGTGAGCCCGGGTGAGAAGGAACGTTCCTTTAATAGTGATTTCAGTGTGTGTGTGAGCCAGGGTGTGAAGGAACGCTCCTTTAATGGTGATTTCAGTGTCTGTGTGAGCCCGGGTGTGAAGGAACGCTCCTTTAATAGTGATTTCAGTGTGTGTGTGAGCCCGGGTGTGAAGGAACGCTCCTTTAATAGTGATTTCAGTGTGTGTGAGCCCGGGTGTGAAGGAACGCTCCTTTAATAGTGATTTCAGTGTATGTGAGCCCGGGTGTGAAGGAACACTCCTTTAACAGTGATTTCAGTGTGTGTGAGCCCGGGTGTGAAGGAACGCTCCCTTAATAGTGATTTCAGTGTGTGTGAGCCCGGGTGTGAAGGAACGCTCCTTTAATAGTGATTTCAGTGTGTGTGCGAGCACGGGTGTGAAGGAACGCTCCTTTAATCGTGATTTCAGTGTGTGTGTGTGCCCGGGTGTGAAGGAACGCACCGTTAATAGTGATTTCAGTGTGTGTGTGAGCCCGGGTATGAAGGAACCCTCCTTTAATAGTGATTTCAGTGTGTGTGTGAGCCCGGGTGTGAAGGAACGCTCCTTTAATAGTGATTTCAGTGTGTGTGAGCCCGGGTGAGAAGGAACGCTCCTTTAATAGTGATTTCAGTGTGTGTGTGAGCCCGAGTGTGAAGGAACGTTCCTTTAATAGTGATTTCAGTGTGTGTGTGAGCCCGGGTGTGAAGGAACGCTCCTTTAACAGTGATTTCAGTGTGTGTGAGAGCCCGGGTGTGAAGGAACGCTCCTTTAATAGTGATTTCAGTGTGTGTGTGAGCCCGGGTGTGAAGGAACGCTCCTTTAATAGTGATTTCAGTGTGTGTGAGCCCGGGTGAGAAGGAACGCTCCTTTAATAGTGATTTCAGTGCGTGTGTGAGAGCCCGGGAGTGAAGGAACGCTCCTTTAATAGTGATTTCAGTGTGTGTGAGCCCGGGTGTGAAGGAACGCTCCTTTAATCGTGATTTTGTGTGTGTGAGCCCAGCTGTGAAGGAACGCTCCTTTAATAGTGACTTCAGTGTGTGTGTGTGCCCGGGTGTGAAGGAACACTCCTTTAATAGTGATTTGAGTGTGTGTGAGCCCGGGTGTGAAAGAACACTCCTTTAATAGTGATTTCAGTGTGTGTGTGCCCGGGTGTGAAGGAACGCTCCTTTAATAGTGATTTCAGCGTGTGTGTGAGCCCGGGTGTGAAGGAACGCTCCTTTAATAGTGATATCAGTGTGTGTGAGCCCGGGTGTGAAGGAACGCTCCTTTAATAGTGATTTCAGTGTGTGTGTGAGCCCGGGTGTGAAGGAACGCTCCTTTAATAGTGATTTCAGTGTGTGTGTGAGCCCGGGTGTGAAGGAACACTCCTTTAATAGTGATTTCAGTGTGTGTGTGAGCTCGGGTGTGAAGGAACGCTCCTTTAATAGTGATTTCAGTGAGAGAGAGCCCGGGTGTGAAGGAACGCTCCTTTAATAGTGATTTCAGTGTGTGTGAGCCCGGGTGTGAAGGAACGCTCCTTTAATAGTGATTTCAGTGTGTGTGTGAGCCCGGGTGTGAAGGAACGCTCCTTTAATAGTGATTTCAGTGTGTGTGTGAGCCCGGGTGTGACGGAACGCTCCTTTAATAGTGATTTCAGTGTGTGTGTGAGCCCGGGTGTGAAGGAACGCTCCTTTAATAGTGATTTCAGTGTGTGTGAGCCCGGGTGTGAAGGAACGCTCCTTTAATAGTGATTTCAGTGTGTGTGAGCCCGGGTGTGAAGGAACGCTCCTTTAATAGTGATTTCAGTGTGTGTGAGAGCCTGGGTGTGAAGGAAGGCTCCTTTAACAGTGATTTCAGTGTGTGTGTGTGAGCCCAGGTGTGAAGGAACGCTCCTTTAATAGTGATTTCAGTGTGTGTGTGAGACCGGGTGTGAAGGAACGCTCCTTTAATAGTGATTTCAGTGTGTGTGTGAGCCCGGGTGTGAAGGAACGCTCCTTTAATAGTGATTTCAGTGTGTGTGTGCCCGGGTGTGAAGGAACGCGACTTTAATAGTGATTTCAGTGTGTGTGTGAGCCCGGGTGTGGAGGAACGCTCCTTTAATAGTGATTTCAGTGTGTGTGTGAGCCCGGGTGTGAAGGAACGCTCCTTTAATAGTGATTTCATTGTGTGTGTGAGCCCTGGTGTGAAGGAACGCTCCTTTGATAGTGATTTCAGAGTGTGTGTGAGCCCGGGTGTGAAGGAACGCTCCTTTAATAGTGATTTCAGTGTGTGTGTGCCCGGGTGTGAAGGAACGCAACTTTAATAGTGATTTCAGTGTGTGTGTGAGCCCGGGTGTGAAGGAACGCTCCTTTAATAGTGATTTCAGTGTGTGTGTGAGCCCGGGTGTGAAGGAACGCTCCTTTAATAGTGATTTCATTGTGTGTGTGAGACCGGGTGTGAAGGAACGCTCCTTTGATAGTGATTTCAGAGTGTGTGTGAGCCCGGGTGTGAAGGAACGCTCCTTTAATAGTGATTTCAGTGTGTGTGTGCCCGGGTGTGAAGGAACGCTCCTTTAATAGTGATTTCAGTGTGTGTGTGAGCCCGGGTGTGAAGGAACGCTCCTTTAATAGGGATTTCAGTGTGTGTGAGAGCCCGGGTGTGAAGGAACACTCCTTTAATAGTGATTTCAGTGTGTGTGAGAGCCCGGGTGTGAAGGAACGCTCCTTTAATAGTGATTTCAGTGTGTGTGAGCCCGGGTGTGAAGGAACGCTCCTTTAATCGTGATTTCAGTGTGTGTGAGCCCGGGTGTGAAGGAACGCTCATTTAATAGTGATTTCAGTGTGTGTGAGCCCGGGTGTGAAGGAACGCTCCTTTAATAGTGATTTCAGTGCGTGTGTGAGCCCGGGTGTGAAGGAACGCTCCTTTAATCGTGATTTCAGTGTGTGTGTGTGCCCGGGTGTGAAGGAACGCACCGTTAATAGTGATTTCAGTGTGTGTGTGAGCCCGGGTGCGAAGGAACGCTCCTTTAATAGTGATTTCAGTGTGTGTGTGAGCCCGGGTGTGAAGGAACGCTCCTTTAATAGTGATTTCAGTGTGTGTGTGTGCCCGGGTGTGAAGGAACGCTCCTTTAATAGTGATTTCAGTGTGTGTGTGAGCCCGGGTGTGAAGGAACGCTCCTTTAATAGTGATTTCAGTGTGTGTGAGCCCGGGTGCGAAGGAACGCTCCTTTAATAGTGATTTCAGTGTGTGAGAGCCCGGGTGTGAAGGAACGCTCCTTTAATCGTGATTTCAGTGTGTGTGAGCCCGGGTGTGAAGGAACACTCCTTTAATAGTGATTTCAGTGTGTGTGTGAGCCCGGGTGTGAAGGAACGCTCCTTTAATAGTGATTTCAGTGTGTGTGAGAGCCCGGGTGTGAAGGAACGCTCCTTTAATAGTGATTTCAGTGTGTGTGAGCCCGGGTGTGAAGGAACGCTCCTTTAATAGTGATTTCAGTGTCTGTGTGTGCCCGGGTGTGAAGGAACGCACCGTTAACAGTGATTTCAGTGTGTGTGTGAGCCCGGGTGTGAAGGAACGCTCCTTTAATAGTGATTTCAGTGTGTGTGTGAGCTCGGGTGTGAAGGAACGCTCCTTTAATAGTGATTTCAGAGTGTGTGTGAGCCCGGGTGTGAAGGAACGCTCCTTTAATAGTGATTTCAGTGTGTGTGTGCCCGGGTGTGAAGGAACGCTCCTTTAATAGTGATTTCAGTGTGTGTGTGAGCCCGGGTGTGAAGGAACGCTCCTTTAATAGTGATTTCAGTGTGTGTGAGAGCCCGGGTGTGAAGGAACACTCCTTTAATAGTGATTTCAGTGTGTGTGAGAGCCCGGGTGTGAAGGAACGCTCCTTTAATAGTGATTTCAGTGTGTGTGTGCCCGGGTGTGAAGGAACGCTCCTTTAATAGTGATTTCAGTGTGTGTGTGAGCCCGGGTGTGAAGGAACGCTCCTTTAATAGTGATTTCAGTGTGTGTGAGAGCCCGGGTGTGAAGGAACACTCCTTTAATAGTGATTTCAGTGTGTGTGAGAGCCCGGGTGTGAAGGAACGCTCCTTTAATAGTGATTTCAGTGTGTGTGAGCCCGGGTGTGAAGGAACGCTCCTTTAATCGTGATTTCAGTGTGTGTGAGCCCGGGTGTGAAGGAACGCTCATTTAATAGTGATTTCAGTGTGTGTGAGCCCGGGTGTGAAGGAACGCTCCTTTAATAGTGATTTCAGTGCGTGTGTGAGCCCGGGTGTGAAGGAACGCTCCTTTAATCGTGATTTCAGTGTGTGTGTGTGCCCGGGTGTGAAGGAACGCACCGTTAATAGTGATTTCAGTGTGTGTGTGAGCCCGGGTGTGAAGGAACCCTCCTTTAATTGTGATTTCAGGGTGTGTGAGCCCGGGTGTGAAGGAACGCTCCTTTAATAGTGATTTCAGTGTGTGTGTGAGCCCGGGTGTGAAGGAACGCTCCTTTAATAGTGATTTCAGTGTGTGTGAGCCCGGGTGAGAAGGAACACTCCTTTAATAGTGATTTCAGTGTGTGTGTGAGCCCGGGTGTGAAGGAACGCTCCTTTAATTGTGATTTCAGTGAGTGTGTGAGCTCGGGTGTGAAGGAACGCTCCTTTAATAGTGATTTCAGTGTGTGTGTGAGCCCGGGTGTGAAGGAACGCTCCTTTAATAGTGATTTCAGTGTGTGTGTGAGCCCGGGTGTGAAGGAACGCTCCTTTAATAGTGATTTCAGTGTGTGTGTGAGCCCGGGTGTGAAGGAACGCTCCTTTAATAGTGATTTCAGTGTGTGTGAGCCCGGGTGCGAAGGAACGCTCCTTTAATAGTGATTTCAGTGTGTGAGAGCCCGGGTGTGAAGGAACGCTCCTTTAATCGTGATTTCAGTGTGTGTGAGCCCGGGTGTGAAGGAACACTCCTTTAATAGTGATTTCAGTGTGTGTGTGAGCCCGGGTGTGAAGGAACGCTCCTTTAATAGTGATTTCAGTGTGTGTGAGAGCCCGGGTGTGAAGGAACGCTCCTTTAATAGTGATTTCAGTGTGTGTGAGCCCGGGTGTGAAGGAACGCTCCTTTAATAGTGATTTCAGTGTGTGTGTGAGCCCGGGTGTGAAGGAACGCTCCTTTAATAGTGATTTCAGTGTGTGTGAGCCCGGGTGTGAAGGAACGCTCCTTTAATAGTGATTTCTGTGTGTGTGAGCCCGGGTTTGAAGGAACGCTCCTTTAATAGTGATTTCAGTGTGTGTGAGAGCCCGGGTGTGAAGGAACGCTCCTTTAATAGTGATTTCAGTGTGTGTGTGAGCCCGGGTGTGAAGGAACGCTCCTTTAATAGTGATTTCAGTGTGTGTGAGCCCGGGTGTGAAGGAACGCTCCTTTAATAGTGATTTCAGTGTGTGTGAGCCCGGGTGTGAAGGAACGCTGCTTTAATAGTGATTTCAGTGTGTGTGAGAGCCCGGGTGTGAAGGAACGCTCCTTTAATAGTGATTTCAGTGTGTGTGAGAGCCCGGGTGTGAAGGAACGCTCCTTTAATAGTGATTTCAGTGTGTGTGTGAGCCCGGGTGTGAAGGAACGCTCCTTTAATAGTGATTTCAGTGTGTGTGAGCCTGGGTGTGAATGAACGCTCCTTTAATAGTGTTTTCAGTGTGTGTGTGAGCCCGGGTGTGAAGGAACGCTCCTTTAAGAGTGATTTCAGTCAGTGTGTGAGCCCGGGTGTGAAGGAACACTCCTTTAATAGTGATTTCAGTGTGTGTGTGAGCCCGGGTGTGAAGGAACCCTCCTTTAATGGTGATTTCAGTGTGTGTGTGAGAGCCCGGGTGTGAAGGAACGCTCCTTTAATAGTGATTTCAGTGTGTGTGAGCCCAGGTGTGAAGGAACGCTCCTTTAATAGTGATTTCAGTGTGTGTCTGTGAGCCCGGGTGTGAAGGAACGCTCCTTTAATAGTAATTTCAGTGTTTGTGTGAGCCCGGGTGTGAAGGAACGCTCCTTTAATAGTGATTTCAGTGTGTGTGTGAGCCCGGGTGTGAAGGAACGCTCCGTTAATAGTGATTTCAGTGTGTGTGAGAGCCCGGGTGTGAAGGAACGCTCCTTTAATAGTGATTTCAGTGTGTGTGAGAGCCCGGGTGTGAAGGAACGCTCCTTTAATAGTGATTTCAGTGTGTGTGTGAGCCCGGGTGTGAAGGAACGCTCCTTTAAAAGTGATTTCAGTGTGTGTGTGAGCCCGGGTGTGGATGAACGCTCCTTTAATAGTGATTTCAGTGTATGTGAGCCCGGGTGTGAAGGAACGCTCCTTTAATAGTGATTTCAGTGTGTGTGTGAGCCCGGGTGTGAAGGAACGCTCCCTTAATAGTGATTTCAGTGTGTGTGAGCCCGGGTGTGAAGGAACGCTCCTTTAATAGTGATTTCAGTGTGAGGGAGCCCGGGTGTGAAGGAACGCTCCTTTAATCGTGATTTCAGTGTGTGTGTGTGCCCGGGTGTGAAGGAACGATCCTTTAATAGTGATTTTGTGTGTGTGAGCCCGGGTGTGAAGGAACCCTCCTTTAATAGTGATTTCAGGGTGTGTGAGCCCGGGTGAGAAGGCACGCTCCTTTAATAGTGATTTCAGTGTGTGTGTGAGCCCGGGTGTGAAGGAACGCTCCTTTAATAGTGATTTCAGTGTGTGTGTGAGCCCGGGTGTGAAGGAACGCTCCTTTAATAGTGATTTCAGTGTGTGTGAGAGCCCGGGTGTGAAGGAACGCTCCTTTAATAGTGATTTCAGTGTGTGTGTGAGCCCGGGTGTGAAGGAACGCTCCTTTAATAGTGATTTCAGTGTGTGTGTGAGCCCGGGTGTGAAGGAACGCTCCGTTAATAGGGATTTCAGTGTGTGTGAGAGCCCGGGTGTGAAGGAACGCTCCTTTAATAGTGATTTCAGTGTGTGTGTGAGCCCGGGTGTGAAGGAACGCTCCTTTAATAGTGATTTCAGTGTGTGTGAGCCCGGGTGTGAAGGAACGCTCCTTTAATAGTAATTTCAGTGTGTGTGAGCCCGGGTGTGAAGGAACGCTCCTTTAATAGTGATTTCAGTGTGTGTGAGCCCGCGTGTGAAGGAACGCTCCTTTAATAGTCATTTCAGTGAGTGTGAGCCCGGGTGTGAAGGAACGCTCCTTTAATAGTGATTTCAGTGTGTGTGAGCCCGGGTGTGAATGAACGCCCCTTTAATAGTGATTTCAGTGTGTGTGTGACCCCGGGTGTGAAGGAACGCTCCTTTAATAGTGATTTCAGTGTGTGTGTGAGCCCGGGTGTGAAGGAACGCTCCTTTAATAGTGATTTCAGTGTGTGTGTGAGCCCGCGTGTGAAGGAACGCTCGTTTAATAGTGATTTCAATGTGTGTGAGCCCCGGTGTGAAGGAACGCTCCTTTAATAGTGATTTCAGTGTGTGTGTGAGCTCGGGTGTGAAGGAACGCTCCTTTAATAGTAATTTCAGTGTGTGTGAGCCCGGGTGTGAAGGAACGCTCCTTTAATAGTGATTTCAGTGTGTGTGTGAGCCCGGGTGTGAAGGAACGCTCCGTTAATAGTGATTTCAGTGTGTGTGAGAGCCCGGGTGTGAAGGAACGCTCCTTTAATAGTGATTTCAGTGTGTGTGAGAGCCCGGGTGTGAAGGAACGCTCCGTTAATAGTGATTTCAGTGTGTGTGTGAGCCCGGGTTGGAAGTTACGCTCCTTTAATAGTGATTTCAGTGTGTGTGTGAGCCCGGGTGTGGATGAACGCTCCTTTAATAGTGATTTCAGTGTGTGTGAGCCCGGGTGTGAAGGAAGGCTCCTTTAATAGTGATTTCAGTGTGAGTGAGCCCGGGTGTGAAGGAACGCTCCTTTAATAGTGATTTCAGTGTGTGTGAGCCCGGGTGTGAAGGAACGCTCCTTTAATAGTGATTTCAGTGTGTGTGAGCCCGGGTGTGAAGGAACGCTCCTTTAATAGTGATTTCAGTGTGTGTGAGAGCCCGGGTGTGAAGGAACGCTCCTTTAATAGTGATTTCAGTGTGTGTGAGAGCCCGGGTGTGAAGGAACGCTCCTTTAATAGTGATTTCAGTGTGTGTGAGCCTGGGTGTGAAGGAACGCTCCTTTAAGAGTGATTTCAGTCAGTGTGTGAGCCCGGGTGTGAAGGAACACTCCTTTAATAGTGATTTCAGTGTGTGTGTGAGCCCGGGTGTGAAGGAACCCTCCTTTAATGGTGATTTCAGTGTGTGTGTGAGAGCCCGGGTGTGAAGGAACGCTCCTTTAATAGTGATTTCAGTGTGTGTGAGCCCAGGTGTGAAGGAACGCTCCTTTAATAGTGATTTCAGTGTGTGTGTGAGCCCGGGTGTGAAGGAACGCTCCTTTAATAGTGATTTCAGTGTGTGTGTGAGCCCGGGTGTGAAGGAACGCTCCGTTAATAGTGATTTCAGTGTGTGTGAGAGCCCGGGTGTGAAGGAACGCTCCTTTAATAGTGATTTCAGTGTGTGTGAGAGCCCGGGTGTGAAGGAACGCTCCTTTAATAGTGATTTCAGTGTGTGTGTGAGCCCGGGTGTGAAGGAACGCTCCTTTAAAAGTGATTTCAGTGTGTGTGTGAGCCCGGGTGTGGATGAACGCTCCTTTAATAGTGATTTCAGTGTATGTGAGCCCGGGTGTGAAGGAACGCTCCTTTAATAGTGATTTCAGTGTGTGTGTGAGCCCGGGTGTGAAGGAACGCTCCCTTAATAGTGATTTCAGTGTGTGTGAGCCCGGGTGTGAAGGAACGCTCCTTTAATAGTGATTTCAGTGTGAGGGAGCCCGGGTGTGAAGGAACGCTCCTTTAATCGTGATTTCAGTGTGTGTGTGTGCCCGGGTGTGAAGGAACGATCCTTTAATAGTGATTTTGTGTGTGTGAGCCCGGGTGTGAAGGAACCCTCCTTTAATAGTGATTTCAGGGTGTGTGAGCCCGGGTGAGAAGGCACGCTCCTTTAATAGTGATTTCAGTGTGTGTGTGAGCCCGGGTGTGAAGGAACGCTCCTTTAATAGTGATTTCAGTGTGTGTGTGAGCCCGGGTGTGAAGGAACGCTCCTTTAATAGTGATTTCAGTGTGTGTGAGAGCCCGGGTGTGAAGGAACGCTCCTTTAATAGTGATTTCAGTGTGTGTGTGAGCCCGGGTGTGAAGGAACGCTCCTTTAATAGTGATTTCAGTGTGTGTGTGAGCCCGGGTGTGAAGGAACGCTCCGTTAATAGGGATTTCAGTGTGTGTGAGAGCCCGGGTGTGAAGGAACGCTCCTTTAATAGTGATTTCAGTGTGTCTGTGAGCCCGGGTGTGAAGGAACGCTCCTTTAATAGTGATTTCAATGTGTGTGAGCCCGGGTGTGAAGGAACGCTCCTTTAATAGTAATTTCAGTGTGTGTGAGCCCGGGTGTGAAGGAACGCTCCTTTAATAGTGATTTCAGTGTGTGTGAGCCCGGGTGTGAAGGAACGCTCCTTTAATAGTCATTTCAGTGAGTGTGAGCCCGGGTGTGAAGGAACGCTCCTTTAATAGTGATTTCAGTGTGTGTGAGCCCGGGTGTGAAGGAACGCTCCTTTAATAGTGATTTCAGTGTGTGTGTGAGCCCGGGTGTGAAGGAACGGTCCTTTAATAGTGATTTCAGTGTGTGTGAGCCCGGGTGTGAAGGAACACTCCTTTAATAGTGATTTCAGTGTGTGTGAGCCCGGGTGTGAATGAACGCCCCTTTAATAGTGATTTCAGTGTGTGTGTGACCCCGGGTGTGAAGGAACGCTCCTTTAATAGTGATTTCAGTGTGTGTGTGAGCCCGGGTGTGAAGGAACGCTCCTTTAATAGTGATTTCAGTGTGTGTGTGAGCCCGCGTGTGAAGGAACTCTCCTTTAATAGTGATTTCAGTGTGTGTGAGCCCGGGTGTGAAGGAACGCTCCTTTAATAGTGATTTCAGTGTGTGTGAGCCTGGGTGTGAAGGAACGCTCCTTTAATAGTGATTTCAGTGTGTGTGTGAGCCCGGCTGTGAAGGAACGCTCGTTTAATAGTGATTTCAGTGTGTGTGTGAGCCCGGGTGTGAAGGAACGCTCCGTTAATAGTGATTTCAGTGTGTGTGAGAGCCCGGGTGTGAAGGAACGCTCCTTTAATAGTGATTTCAGTGTGTGTGAGAGCCCGGGTGTGAAGGAACGCTCCGTTAATAGTGATTTCAGTGTGTGTGTGAGCCCGGGTGTGAAGTTACGCTCCTTTAATAGTGATTTCAGTGTGTGTGTGAGCCCGGGTGTGGATGAACGCTCCTTTAATAGTGATTTCAGTGTATGTGAGCCCGGGTGTGAAGGAACGCTCCTTTAATAGTGATATCAGTGTGTGTGTGAGCCCGGGTGTGAAGGAACGCTCCCTTAATAGTGATTTCAGTGTGTGTGAGCCCGGGTGTGAAGGAAGGCTCCTTTAATAGTGATTTCAGTGTGAGTGAGCCCGGGTGTGAAGGAACGCTCCTTTAATCGTGATTTCAGTGTGTGTGTGTGCCCGGGTGTGAAGGAACGCACCGTTAATAGTGGTTTCAGTGTGTGTGTGAGCCCGGGTGTGAAGGAACCCTCCTTTAATAGTGATTTCAGGGTGTGTGAGCCCGGGTGTGAAGGAACGCTCCTTTCATAGTGATTTCAGTGTGTGTGTGAGCCCGGGTGTGAAGGAACGCTCCTTTAATAGTGATTTCAGTGTGTGTGAGCCCGGGTGAGAAGGCACGCTCCTTTAATAGTGATTTCAGTGTGTGTGTGAGCCCGGGTGTGAAGGAACGCTCCTTTAATAGTGATTTCAGTGTGTGTGTGAGCCCGGGTGTGAAGGAACGCTCCTTTAACAGTGATTTCAGTGTGTGTGAGAGCCCGGGTGTGAAGGAACGCTCCTTTAATAGTGATTTCAGTGTGTGTGTGAGCCCGGGTGTGAAGGAACGCTCCTTTAATAGTGATTTCAGTGTGTGTGTGAGCCCGGGTGTGAAGGAACGCTCCGTTAATAGGGATTTCAGTGTGTGTGAGAGCCCGGGTGTGAAGGAACGCTCCTTTAATAGTGATTTCAGTGTGTGTGTGAGCCCGGGTGTGAAGGAACGCTCGTTTAACAGTGATTTCAATGTGTGTGAGCCCGGGTGTGAAGGAACGCTCCTTTAATAGTAATTTCAGTGTGTGTGAGCCCGGGTGTGAAGGAACGCTCCTTTAATAGTGATTTCAGTGTGTGTGAGCCCGGGTGTGAAGGAACGCTCCTTTAATAGTCATTTCAGTGAGTGTGAGCCCGGGTGTGAAGGAACGCTCCTTTAATAGTGATTTCAGTGTGTGTGAGCCCAGGTGTGAAGGAACACTCCTTTAATAGTGATTTCAGTGTGTGTGTGAGCCCGGGTGTGAAGGAACACTCCTTTAATAGTGATTTCAGTGTGTGGGTGAGAGCCCGGGTGTGAAGGAACGCTCCTTTAATAGTGATTTCAGTGTGTGTGAGCCCGAGTGTGAAGGAACGCTCCTTTAATAGTGATTTCAGTGTGTGTGTGAGCCCGGGTGTGAAGGAACGCTCCTTTAATAGTGATTTCAGTGTGTGTGAGCCCGGGTGTGAAGGAACGCTCCTTTAATAGTGATTTCAGTGTGTGTGAGCCCGGGTGTGAAGGAACGCTCCTTTAATAGTGATTTCAGTGTGTGTGAGCCCGGGTGTGAAGGAACGCTCCTTTAATAGTGATTTCAGTGAGTGTGAGCCCGGGTGTGAAGGAACGCTCCTTTAATAGTGATTTCAGTGTGTGTGAGCCTGGGTGTGAAGGAACGCTCCTTTAATAGTGATTTCAGTATGTGTGAGAGCCCGGGTGTTAAGGAACGCTCCTTTAATAGTGATTTCAGTGTGTGTGAGCCCGGGTGTGAAGGAACGCCCCTTTAATAGTGATTTCAGTGTGTGTGAGAGCCCGGGTGTGAAGGAACGCTCCTTTAATAGTGATTTCAGTGTGTGAGAGCCCGGGTGTGAAGGAACGCTCCTTTAATAGTGATTTCAGTGTGTGTGTGAGCCCGGGTGTGAAGGAACGCTCCTTTAACAGTGATTTCAGTGTGTGTGAGCCCGGGTGTGAAGGAACGCTGCTTTAATAGTGATTTCAGTGTGTGTGTGAGCCCGGGTGTGAAGGAACGCTCCTTTAATCGTGATTTCAGTGTGTGTGAGCCCGGGTGTGAAGGAATGCTCCTTTAATAGTGATTTCAGTGTGTGTGTGAGAGCCCGGGTGTGAAGGAACGCTCCTTTAATAGTGATTTCAGTGTGTGTGTGAGCCTGGGTGTGAAGGAACGCTCCTTTAATAGTGATTTCAGTGTGTGTGTGAGCCCGGGTGTGAAGGAACGCTCCTTTAATAGTAATTTCAGTGTGTGTGAGCCCGGGTGTGAAGGAACACTCCTTTAATAGTGATTTCAGTGAGTGTGAGCCTGGGTGTGAAGGAACGCTCCTTTTATAGTGATTTCAGTGTGTGTGAGCCCGGGTGTGAAGGAACGTTCCTTTAATAGTGATTTCAGTGTGTGAGAGCCCGGGTGTGAAGGAACGCTCCTTTAATAGTGATTTCAGTGTGTGTGTGAGCCCGGGTGTGAAGGAACGCTCCTTTAATAGTGATTTCAGTGTGTGTGAGCCCGGGTGTGAAGGAACGCTCCTTTAATAGTGATTTCAGTGTGTGTGAGCCCGGGTGTGAAGGAACGCTCCTTTAATAGTGATTTCAGTGTGTGTGTGAGCCCGGGTGTGAAGGAACGCTCCTTTAATAGTGATTTCAGTGTGTGTGAGCCTGGGTGTGAAGGAACGCTTCTTTAATAGTGATTTCAGTGTGTGTGTGAGCCCGGGTGTGAAGGAATGCTCCTTTAATAGTGATTTCAGTGTGGGTGTGAGCCCGGGTGTGAAGGAACGTTCCTTTAATAGTGATTTCAGTGTGTGAGAGCCCGGGTGTGAAGGAACGCTCCTTTAATAGTGATTTCAGTGTGTGTGTGAGCCTGGGTGTGAAGGAACGCTCCTTTAATAGTGATTTCAGTGTGTGTGAGCCCGGGTGTGAAGGAACGCTCCTTTAATAGTGATTTCAGTGTGTGTGAGCCCGGGTGTGAAGGAACGCTCCTTTAATAGTGATTTCAGTGTGTGTGTGAGCCCGGGTGTGAAGGAACGCTCCTTTAATAGTGATTTCAGTGTGTGTGAGCCTGGGTGTGAAGGAACGCTTCTTTAATAGTGATTTCAGTGTGTGTGTGAGCCCGGGTGTGAAGGAATGCTCCTTTAATAGTGATTTCAGTGTGGGTGTGAGCCCGGGTGTGAAGGAACGCTCCTTTAATAGTGATTTCAGTGTGTGTGAGCCCGGGTGTGAAGGAACGCTCCTTTAATAGTGATTTCAGTGTGTGTGTGAGCCCGGGTGTGAAGGAACGGTCCTTTAATAGTGATTTCAGTGTGTGTGAGCCCGGGTGTGAATGAACGCCCCTTTAATAGTGATTTCAGTGTGTGTGTGACCCCGGGTGTGAAGGAACGCTCCTTTAATAGTGATTTCAGTGTGTGTGTGAGCCCGGGTGTGAAGGAACGCTCCTTTAATAGTGATTTCAGTGTGTGAGAGCCCGGGTGTGAAGGAACGCTCCTTTAATAGTGATTTCAGTGTGTGTGTGAGCCCGCGTGTGAAGGAACGCTCGTTTAATAGTGATTTCAATGTGTGTGAGCCCGGGTGTGAAGGAACGCTCCTTTAATAGTGATTTCAGTGTGTGTGAGCCCGGGTGTGAAGGAACGCTCCTTTAATAGTCATTTCAGTGAGTGTGAGCCCGGGTGTGAAGGAACGCTCCTTTAATAGTGATTTCAGTGTGTGTGTGAGCCCGGGTGTGATGGAACGCTCCTTTAATGTACAGTTAAATGTGAGGAAAGATTACAAGTTGTACTCACACGAGCAGTGATAGACCCCGAACTCTCTCGCTCTCTCTCTCCCTCTCGTTCCTCTTCCCGAGTTTTCAGTCCTGGCACAATCTTCCCGATGACAAACTCCCTTTTTTTTCCGCTCTGCGGGTGTAAACAGACAGCTGGTTTTCATTTTGACGCTGGCAATCCCGGCTGGAATTTTTGCTGGTTATGTCACTGAGTCGAGCGATTCCCATGCTGCAGCTTCCCAACACTGACCCGCCAATGCACAGATCGTTAACCCTTAGATCGCCCAAGACTGTCCATCCCCGTGGGGCCTGTGAACCGTCAGAGAACCAGAGAAATTGCCGGCACGGAAGGAGGCCATTCCGCTCGTCGTGTCTGTGCCGGCTGGAAAAGAGCTCTCCCAGCATAATCCCACTTTCCCGCTCTCGGTCCGTAGCCCTGTAGGTTACGGCACTCCAAGTTTTTTAAATGCGATGAGGGTTTCTGCCTCTACCAGCCGTTCAGGCAGTGAGTTCCAGACCCCCACCACACTCTGGGTGAAGAAAGTTCTCCTCAACTCCCCTCTAATGCTTCTACCCATTACTTTAAACCTATGCCTATGGTTATTGATCTTTCTACTAAGGGACATAGGTCCTTCCTACCACTCTATCCAAGCCCCTCGTAATTTTAGACACCTCAATTAAATCTCCCCTCAGCCTCCTCTGTTCCAAAGAAAACAACCGCAGCCGATCCAATCTTTCCTCATCACTAAAATTCCCCAGTCCTGGCAACATCCTCGTAAATCTCCTCTGTACCCTCTCCAGTGCGATCACATCCTTCCTGTAATGTGGTGACCAGAACTGCACGCAGTACTCTAGCTGTGGCCTAACTAGTGTTTTATACAGTTCAAGCATAGCCCCCCCTGCTCTTGTATTCTACACCTCAACTAATAAAGGAAAGTATCCCGTACGCCATCTGAACCAGGCCCCAACAATCCCAGCCGAGTCCTGAGTTAGCCAGATCTCACACCTAGTGTGGTACTGATTCACACACAGACACACACACAGGAAGATCCTGGCACGCTGGGTCTAAATATCTCCAGCACTGAACACCAATTTCCTTCTTTCCCACTGCGGTCCCCTGTCGATTAAGGACTTTCCTGTTGGAGCCTAATTAACGAACTGGGGACAGCAGAGTCCTGGACGGCCAAAACAGAACTCAACATGACCCTGCTCACACTCCTCGCTCACACTCACCGCTCGCTCTCCCCGCTCACACTCCTCGCTCACACTCACCGCTCGCTCTCCCCGCTCACACTCCTCGCTCACACTTACCGCTCACACTCCTCGCTCTCCCCGCCCGCTTTCCCCGCCCGCTTTCCCCGCCCGCTCTCCCCGCCCGCACGCCCCGCCCGCTCTCCCCGCCCGCTCCCCCGCCCGCTCTCCACGCTCTCCCCGCCCGCTCTCCCCGCCCGCACTCCCCGCCCGCTCTCCCCGCCCGCACTCCCCGCCCGCTCTCCCCGCCCGCTCTCCCCGCTCTCCCCGCCCGCTCTCCCCGCTCGCTCTCCCCGCCCGCTCTCCCTGCTCACACTTCCTGCTCACACCAGGCCCGTGAGTGACCCTTACCCTGAATAAACAGTGACTCTGTACAGTTACACAGTGAGTGACCCTTACCCTGAATAAACAGTGACTCTGTACAGTTACAGTGAGTGACCCTTACCCTGAATAAACAGTGACTCTGTACAGTTACACAGTGAGTGACCCTTACCCTGAATAAACAGTGACTCTGTACAGTTACACAGTGAGTGACACTTACCCAGAATAAACAGTGACTCTATACAGTTACACAGTGAGTGACCCTTACCCTGAATAAACAGTGACTCTGTACAGTTACACAGTGAGTGACCCTTACCCTGAATAAACTGTGACTCTACAGTTACAGTGAGTGACCCTTACCCTGAATAAACAGTGACTCTGTACAGTTACAGTGAGTGACCCTTACCCTGAATAAACAGTGACTCTGTACAGTTACACAGTGAGTGACCCTTACCCTGAATAAACAGTGACTCTGTACAGTTACAGTGAGTGACCCTTACCCTGAATAAACAGTGACTCTGTACAGTTACAGTGAGTGACCCTTACCCTGAATAAACAGTGACTCTGTACAGTTACAGTGAGTGACCCTTACCCTGAATAAACAGTGACTCTGTACAGTTACACAGTGAGTGACCCTTACCCTGAATAAACAGTGACTCTGTACAGTTACACAGTGAGTGACCCTTACCCTGAATAAACAGTGATTCTGTAC
The DNA here is from genome assembly GCF_052327205.1 of Somniosus microcephalus. Classification (NCBI taxonomy): domain Eukaryota; kingdom Metazoa; phylum Chordata; class Chondrichthyes; order Squaliformes; family Somniosidae; genus Somniosus; species Somniosus microcephalus. The sequence continues at coordinate 20,113,461 of NW_028225180.1, forward strand.
AGTTACACAGTGAGTGACCCTTACCCTGAATAAACAGTGACTCTGTACAGTTACACAGTGAGTGACCCTTACCCTGAATAAACAGTGACTCTGTACAGTTACACAGTGAGTGACACTTACCCTGAATAAACAGTGACTCTGTACAGTTACACAGTGAGTGACCCTTACCCTGAATAAACAGTGACTCTGTACAGTTACAGTGAGTGACCCTTACCCTGAATAAACAGTGACTCTGTACAGTTACAGTGAGTGACCCTTACCCTGAATAAACAGTGACTCTGTACAGTTACACAGTGAGTGACCCTTACCCTGAATAAACAGTGACTCTGTACAGTTACACAGTGAGTGACCCTTACCCTGAATAAACAGTGACTCTGTATAGTTACACAGTGAGTGACCCTTACCCTGAATAAACAGTGACTCTGTACAGTTACACAGTGAGTGACCCTTACCCTGAATAAACAGTGACTCTGTACAGTTACACAGTGAGTGACCCTTACCCTGAATAAACAGTGACTCTGTACAGTTACACAGTGAGTGACCCTTACCCTGAATAAACAGTGACTCTGTACAGTTACACAGTGAGTGATCCTTACCCTGAATAAACAGTGACTCTGTACAGTTACACAGTGAGTGACCCTTACCCTGAATAAACAGTGACTCTGTACAGTTACACAGTGAGTGACCCTTACCCTGAATAAACAGTGATTCTGTACAGTTACAGTGAGTGACCCTTACCCTGAATAAACAGTGACTCTGTACAGTTACAGTGAGTGACCCTTACCCTGAATAAACAGTGACTCTGTACAGTTACAGTGAGTGACCCTTACCCTGAATAAACAGTGACTCTGTACAGTTACACAGTGAGTGACCCTTACCCTGAATAAACAGTGACTCTGTACAGTTACACAGTGAGTGACCCTTACCCTGAATAAACAGTGATTCTGTACAGTTACAGTGAGTGACCCTTACCCTGAATAAACAGTGACTCTGTACAGTTACAGTGAGTGACCCTTACCCTGAATAAACAGTGACTCTGTACAGTTACAGTGAGTGACCCTTACCCTGAATAAACAGTGACTCTGTACAGTTACAGTGACTGACCCTTACCCTGAATAAACAGTGACTCTGGACAGTTACAGTGAGTAACCCTTACCCTGAATAAACAGTGACTCTGTACAGTTACACAGTGAGTGACCCTTACCCTGAATAAACAGTGACTCTGTACAGTTACACAGTGAGTGACCCTTACCCTGAATAAACAGTGACTCTGTACAGTTACACAGTGAGTGACCCTTACCCTGAATAAACAGTGACTCTGTACAGTTACACAGTGAGTGACCCTTACCCTGAATAAACAGTGACTCTGTACAGTTACAGTGAGTGACCCTTACCCTGAATAAACAGTGACTCTGTACAGTTACACAGTGAGTGACCCTTACCCTGAATAAACAGTGACTCTGTACAGTTACACAGCGAGTGACCCTTACCCTGAATAAACAGTGACTCTGCACAGTTACACAGTGAGTGACCCTTACCCTGAATAAACAGTGACTCTGTACAGTTACACAGTGAGTGACCCTTACCCTGAATAAACAGTGACTCTGTACAGTTACAGAGAGTGACCCTTACCCTGAATAAACAGTGACTCTGTACAGTTACAGTGAGTGACCCTTACCCTGAATAAACAGTGACTCTGTACAGTTACACAGTGAGTGACCCTTACCCTGAATAAACAGTGACTCTGTACAGTTACAGTGAGTGACCCTTACCCTGAATAAACAGTGACTCTGTACAGTTACACAGTGAGTGACCCTTACCCTGAATAAACAGTGACTCTGTACAGTTACAGTGAGTGACCCTTACCCTGAATAAACAGTGACTCTGTACAGTTACACAGTGAGTGACCCTTACCCTGAATAAACAGTGACTCTGTACAGTTACACAGTGAGTGACCCTTACCCTGAATAAACAGTGACTTTGTACAGTTACACAGTGAGTGACCCTTACCCTGAATAAACAGTGACTCTGTACAGTTACACAGTGAGTGACCCTTACCCTGAATAAACAGTGACTCTGTACAGTTACACAGTGAGTGACCCTTACCCTGAATAAACAGTGAATCTGTACAGTTACAGTGAGTGACCCTTACCCTGAATAAACAGTGACTCTGTACAGTTACACAGTGAGTGACCCTTACCCTGAATAAACAGTGACTCTGTACAGTTACACAGTGAGTGACCCTTACCCTGAATAAACAGTGATTCTGTACAGTTACAGTGAGTGACCCTTACCCTGAATAAACAGTGACTCTGTACAGTTACAGTGAGTGACCCTCACCCTGAATAAACAGTGACTCTGTACAGTTACAGTGAGTGACCCTCACCCTGAATAAACAGTGACTCTGTACAGTTACACAGTGAGTGACCCTTACCCTGAATAAACAGTGACTCTGTACAGTTACAGTGAGTGACACTTACCCTGAATAAACAGTGACTCTGTACAGTTACAGTGAGTAACCCTTACCCTGAATAAACAGTGACTCTGTACAGTTACACAGTGAGTGACCCTTACCCTGAATAAACAGTGACTCTGTACAGTTACAGTGAGTGACCCTTACCCTGAATAAACAGTGACTCTGTACAGTTACAGTGAGTGACCCTTACCCTGGATAAACAGTGACTCTGTACAGTTACACAGTGAGTGACCCTTACCCTGAATAAACAGTGACTCTGTACAGTTACACAGTGAGTGACCCTTACCCTGAATAAACAGTGACTCTGTACAGTTACAGTGAGTGACCCTTACCCTGAATAAACAGTGACTCTGTACAGTTACAGTGAGTGACCCTTACCCTGAATAAACAGTGACTCTGTACAGTTACACAGCGAGTGACCCTTACCCTGAATAAACAGTGACTCTGTACAGTTACAGTGAGTGACCCTTACCCTGAATAAACAGTGACTCTGTACAGTTACAGTGAGTGACCCTTACCCTGAATAAACAGTGACTCTGTACAGTTACACAGTGAGTGACCTTACCCTGAATAAACAGTGACTCTGTACAGTTACAGTGAGTGACCCTTACCCTGAATAAACAGTGACTCTGTACAGTTACACAGTGAGTGACCCTTACCCTGAATAAACAGTGACTCTGTACAGTTAGAGGGAGTGACCCTTACCCTGAATAAACAGTGACTCTGTACAGTTACAGTGAGTGACCCTTACCCTGAATAAACAGTGACTCTGTACAGTTACACAGTGAGTGACCCTTACCCTGAATAAACAGTGACTCTGTACAGTTACACAGAGAGTGACCCTTACCCTGAATAAACAGTGACTCTGTACAGTTACACAGTGAGTGACCCTTACCCTGAATAAACAGTGACTCTGTACAGTTACAGTGAGTGACCCTTACCCTGAATAAACAGTGACTCTACAGTTACAGTGAGTGACCCTTACCCTGAATAAACAGTGACTCTGTACAGTTACAGTGAGTGACCCTTACCCTGAATAAACAGTGACTCTGTACAGTTACAGTGAGTGACCCTTACCCTGAATAAACAGTGACTCTGTACAGTTACACAGTGAGTGACCCTTACCCTGAATAAACAGTGACTCTGTACAGTTACAGTGAGTGATCCTCACCCTGAATAAACAGTGACTCTGTTCAGTTACACAGTGAGTGACCCTTACCCTGAATAAACAGTGACTCTGTACAGTTACACAGTGAGTGACCCTTACCCTGAATAAACAGTGATTCTGTACAGTTACAGTGAGTGACCCTTACCCTGAATAAACAGTGACTCTGTACAGTTACAGTGAGTGACCCTCACCCTGAATAAACAGTGACTCTGTACAGTTACAGTGAGTGACCCTCACCCTGAATAAACAGTGACTCTGTACAGTTACACAGTGAGTGACCCTTACCCTGAATAAACAGTGACTCTGTACAGTTACAGTGAGTGACCCTTACCCTGAATAAACAGTGACTCTGTACAGTTACAGTGAGTGACCCTTACCCTGAATAAACAGTGACTCTGTACAGTTACAGTGAGTGACACTTACCCTGAATAAACAGTGACTCTGTACAGTTACAGTGAGTGACACTTACCCTGAATAAACAGTGACTCTGTACAGTTACAGTGAGTAACCCTTACCCTGAATAAACAGTGACTCTGTACAGTTACACAGTGAGTGACCCTTACCCTGAATAAACAGTGACTCTGTACAGTTACAGTGAGTGACCCTTACCCTGAATAAACAGTGACTCTGTACAGTTACAGTGAGTGACCCTTACCCTGGATAAACAGTGACTCTGTACAGTTACACAGTGAGTGACCCTTACCCTGAATAAACAGTGACTCTGTACAGTTACACAGTGAGTGACCCTTACCCTGAATAAACAGTGACTCTGTACAGTTACAGTGAGTGACCCTTACCCTGAATAAACAGTGACTCTGTACAGTTACAGTGAGTGACCCTTACCCTGAATAAACAGTGACTCTGTACAGTTACACAGCGAGTGACCCTTACCCTGAATAAACAGTGACTCTGTACAGTTACAGTGAGTGACCCTTACCCTGAATAAACAGTGACTCTGTACAGTTACAGTGAGTGACCCTTACCCTGAATAAACAGTGACTCTGTACAGTTACACAGTGAGTGACCTTACCCTGAATAAACAGTGACTCTGTACAGTTACAGTGAGTGACCCTTACCCTGAATAAACAGTGACTCTGTACAGTTACACAGTGAGTGACCCTTACCCTGAATAAACAGTGACTCTGTACAGTTAGAGGGAGTGACCCTTACCCTGAATAAACAGTGACTCTGTACAGTTACAGTGAGTGACCCTTACCCTGAATAAACAGTGACTCTGTACAGTTACACAGTGAGTGACCCTTACCCTGAATAAACAGTGACTCTGTACAGTTACACAGAGAGTGACCCTTACCCTGAATAAACAGTGACTCTGTACAGTTACACAGTGAGTGACCCTTACCCTGAATAAACAGTGACTCTGTACAGTTACAGTGAGTGACCCTTACCCTGAATAAACAGTGACTCTACAGTTACAGTGAGTGACCCTTACCCTGAATAAACAGTGACTCTGTACAGTTACAGTGAGTGACCCTTACCCTGAATAAACAGTGACTCTGTACAGTTACAGTGAGTGACCCTTACCCTGAATAAACAGTGACTCTGTACAGTTACACAGTGAGTGACCCTTACCCTGAATAAACAGTGACTCTGTACAGTTACACAGTGAGTGATCCTTACCCTGAATAAACAGTGACTCTGTACAGTTACACAGTGAGTGACCCTTACCCTGAATAAACAGTGACTCTGTACAGTTACACAGTGAGTGACCCTTACCCTGAATAAACAGTGACTCTGTACAGTTACACAGTTAGTGACCCTTACCCTGAATAAACAGTGACTCTGTACAGTTACACAGTGAGTGACCCTTACCCTGAATAAACAGTGACTCTGTACAGTTACACAGTGAGTGACCCTTACCCTGAATAAACAGTGACTCTGTACAGTTACAGTGAGTGACCCTAACCCTGAATAAACAGTGACTCTGTACAGTTACAGTGAGTGACCCTAACCCTGAATAAACAGTGACTCTGTACAGTTACAGTGAGTGACCCTTACCCTGAATAAACAGTGACTCTGTACAGTTACAGTGAGTGACCCTTACCCTGAATAAACAGTGACTCTGTACAGTTACAGTGAGTGACCCTTACCCTGAATAAACAGTGACTCTGTACAGTTACACAGTGAGTGACCCTTACCCTGAATAAACAGTGACTCTGTACAGTTACAGTGAGTGACCCTTACCCTGAATAAACAGTGACTCTGTACAGTTACAGTGAGTGACCCTTACCCTGAATAAACAGTGACTCTGTACAGTTACACAGTGAGTGACCCTTACCCTGAATAAACAGTGACTCTGTACAGTTACACAGTGAGTGACCCTTACCCTGAATAAACAGTGACTCTGTACAGTTACACAGTGAGTGACCCTAACCCTGAATAAACAGTGACTCTGTCCAGTTACACAGTGAGTGACCCTTACCCTGAATAAACAGCGACTCTGTACAGTTACAGTGAGTGACCCTTACCCTGAATAAACAGTGACTCTGTACAGTTACAGTGAGTGACCCTTACCCTGAATAAACAGTGACTCTGTACAGTTACACAGTGAGTGACCCTTACCCTGAATAAACAGTGACTCTGTACAGTTACACAGTTAGTGACCCTTACCCTGAATAAACAGTGACTCTGTACAGTTACACAGTGAGTGACCCTTACCCTGAATAAACAGTGACTCTGTACAGTTACACAGTGAGTGACCCTTACCCTGAATAAACAGTGACTCTGTACAGTTACAGTGAGTGACCCTAACCCTGAATAAACAGTGACTCTGTACAGTTACAGTGAGTGACCCTAACCCTGAATAAACAGTGACTCTGTACAGTTACAGTGAGTGACCCTTACCCTGAGTAAACAGTGACTCTGTACAGTTACAGTGAGTGACCCTTACCCTGAATAAACAGTGACTCTGTACAGTTAGACAGTGAGTGACTCTTACCCTGAATAAACAGTGACTCTGTACAGTTACACAGTGAGTGACCCTTACCCTGAATAAACAGTGACTCTGTACAGTTACAGTGAGTGACCCTTACCCTGAATAAACAGTGACTCTGTACAGTTACAGTGAGTGACCCTTACCCTGAATAAACAGTGACTCTGTACAGTTACACAGTGAGTGACCCTTACCCTGAATAAACAGTGACTCTGTACAGTTACACAGTGAGTGACCCTTACCCTGAATAAACAGTGACTCTGTACAGTTACACAGTGAGTGACCCTTACCCTGAATAAACAGTGACTCTGTCCAGTTACACAGTGAGTGACCCTTACCCTGAATAAACAGCGACTCTGTACAGTTACAGTGAGTGACCCTTACCCTGAATAAACAGTGACTCTGTACAGTTACAGTGAGTGACCCTTACCCTGAATAAACAGTGACTCTGTACAGTTACACAGTGAGTGACCCTTACCCTGAATAAACAGTGACTCTGTACAGTTACACAGTGAGTGACCCTTACCCTGAATAAACAGTGACTCTGTACAGTTACACAGCGAATGACCCTTACCCTGAATAAACAGTGACTCTGTACAGTTACACAGTGAGTGACCCTTACCCTGAATAAACAGTGACTCTGTACAGTTACACAGTGAGTGACCCTTACCCTGAATAAACAGTGACTCTGTACAGTTACACAGTGAGTGACCCTTACCCTGAATAAACAGTGACTCTGTACAGTTACAGTGAGTGATCCTCACCCTGAATAAACAGTGACTCTGTACAGTTACACAGTGAGTGACCCTTACCCTGAATAAACAGTGACTCTGTACAGTTACAGTGAGTGACCCTTACCCTGAATAAACAGTGACTCTGTACAGTTACAGTGAGTGACCCTTACCCTGAATAAACAGTGACTCTGTACAGTTACAGTGAGTGACCCTTACCCTGAATAAACAGTGACTCTGTACAGTTACACAGTGAGTGACCCTTACCCTGAATAAACAGTGACTCTGTACAGTTACAGTGAGTGACCCTTACCCTGAATAAACAGTGACTCTGTACAGTTACACAGTGAGTGACCCTTACTCTGAATAAACAGTGACTCTGTACAGTTACAGTGAGTGACCCTTACCCTGAATAAACAGTGACTCTGTACAGTTACACAGTGAGTGACCCTTACCCTGAATAAACAGTGACTCTGTACAGTTACAGTGAGTGACCCTTACCCTGAATAAACAGTGACTCTGTACAGTTACAGTGAGTGACCCTTACCCTGAATAAACAGTGACTCTGTACAGTTACACAGTGAGTGACCCTTACCCTGAATAAACAGTGACTCTGTACAGTTACAGTGAGTGACCCTTACCCTGAATAAACAGTGACTCTGTACAGTTACACAGTGAGTGACCCTTACCCTGAATAAAGTGACTCTGTACAGTTACACAGTGAGTGACCCTTACCCTGAATAAACAGTGACTCTGTACAGTTACAGTGAGTGACCCTTACCCTGAATAAACAGTGACTCTGTACAGTTACACAGTGAGTGACCCTTACCCTGAATAAACAGTGACACTGTACAGTTACACAGTGAGTGACCCTTACCCTGAATAAACAGTGACTCTGTACAGTTACACAGTGAGTGACCCTTACCCTGAATAAACAGTGACTCTGTACAGTTACAGTGAGTGACCCTTACCCTGAATAAACAGTGACTCTGTACAGTTACACAGCGAGTGACCCTTACCCTGAATAAACAGTGACTCTGTACAGTTACAGTGAGTGACCCTTACCCTGAATAAACAGCGACTCTGTACAGTTACACAGTGAGTGACCCTTACCCTGAATAAACAGTGACTCTGTACAGTTACACAGTGAGTGACCCTTACCCTGAATAAACAGTGACTCTGTACAGTTACAGTGAGTGACCCTTACCCTGAATAAACAGTGACTCTGTACAGTTACACAGTGAGTGACCCTTACCCTGAATAAACAGTGACTCTGTACAGTTACAGTGAGTGACCCTTACCCTGAATAAACAGTGACTCTGTACAGTTACAGTGAGTGACCCTTACCCCGAATAAACAGTGACTCTGTACAGTTACACAGTGAGTGACCCTTACCCTGAACAGTGACTCTGTACAGTTACAGTGAGTGACCCTTACCCTGAATAAACAGTGACTCTGTACAGTTACAGTGAGTGACCCTTACCCTGAATAAACTGTGACTCTGTACAGTTACAGTGAGTGACCCTTACCCTGAATAAACAGTGACTCTGTACAGTTACAGTGAGTGACCCTTACCCCGAATAAACAGTGACTCTGTACAGTTACAGTGAGTGACCCTTACCCTGAATAAACAGTGACTCTGTACAGTTACACAGTGAGTGACCCTTACCCTGAATAAACAGTGACTCTGTACAGTTACACAGTGAGTGACCCTTACCTTGAATAAACAGTGACTCTGTACAGTTACAGTGAGTGACCCTTACCCCGAATAAACAGTGACTCTGTACAGTTACACAGTGAGTGACCCTTACCCTGAATAAACAGTGACTCTGTACAGTTACAGTGAGTGACCCTTACCCTGAATAAACAGTGACTCTGTACAGTTACACAGTGAGTGACCCTTACCCTGAATAAACAGTGACTCTGTACAGTTACACAGTGAGTGACCCTTACCCTGAATAAACAGTGACTCTGTACAGTTACACAGTGAGTGACCCTTACCCTGAATAAACAGTGACTCTGTACAGTTACAGTGAGTGACCCTTACCCTGAATAAACAGTGACTCTGTACAGTTACAGTGAGTGACCCTTACCCTGAATAAAGAGTGACTCTGTACAGTTACACAGCGAGTGACCCTTGCCCTGAATAAACAGTGACTCTGTACAGTTACACAGTGAGTGACCCTTACCCTGAATAAACAGTGACTCTGTACAGTTACAGTGAGTGACCCTTACCCTGAATAAACAGTGACTCTGTACAGTTACAGTGAGTGACCCTTACCCTGAATAAACAGTGACTCTGTACAGTTACACAGTGAGTGACCCTTACCCTGAATAAACAGTGACTCTGTACAGTTACACAGTGAGTGACCCTTACCCTGAATAAACAGTGACTCTGTACAGTTACAGTGAGTGACCCTTACCCTGAATAAACAGTGACTCTGTACAGTTACACAGTGAGTGACCCTTACCCTGAATAAACAGTGACTCTGTACAGTTACACAGTGAGTGACCCTTACCCTGAATAAACAGTGACTCTGTACAGTTACATAGTGAGTGACCCTTACCCTGAATAAACAGTGACTCTGTACAGTTGCAGTGAGTGGCCCTTACCCTGAATAAACAGTGACTCTGTACAGTTACATAGTGAGTGACCCTTACCCTGAATAAACAGTGACTCTGTACAGTTACAGTGAGTGACCCTTACCCTGAATAAACAGTGACTCTGTACAGTTACACAGTGAGTGACCCTTACCCTGAATAAACAGTGACTCTGTACAGTTACAGTGAGTGACCCTTACCCTGAATAAACAGTGACTCTGTACAGTTACAGTGAGTGACCCTTACCCTGAATAAACAGTGACTCTGTACAGTTACACAGTGAGTGGCCCTTACCCTGAATAAACAGTGACTCTGTACAGTTACATAGTGAGTGACCCTTACCCTGAATAAACAGTGACTCTGTACAGTTACACAGTGAGTGACCCTGACCCTGAATAAACAGTGACTCTGTACAGTTACAGTGAGTGACCCTTACCCTGAATAAACAGTGACTCTGTACAGTTACAGTGAGTGACCCTTACCCTGAATAAACAGTGACTCTGTACAGTTACGCAGTGAGTGACCCTTACCCTGAATAAACAGTGACTCTGTACAGTTACACAGTGAGTGACCCTTACCCTGAATAAACAATGACTCTGTACAGTTACACAGTGAGTGACCCTTACCCTGAATAAACAGTGACTCTGTACAGTTACACAGTGAGTGACCCTTACCCTGAATAAACAGTGACTCTGTACAGTTACAGTGAGTGACCCTTACCCTGAATAAACAGTGACTCTGTACAGTTACAGTGAGTGACCCTTACCCCGAATAAACAGTGACTCTGTACAGTTACACAGTGAGTGACCCTTACCCTGAACAGTGACTCTGTACAGTTACAGTGAGTGACCCTTACCCTGAATAAACAGTGACTCTGTACAGTTACAGTGAGTGACCCTTACCCTGAATAAACTGTGACTCTGTACAGTTACAGTGAGTGACCCTTACCCTGAATAAACAGTGACTCTGTACAGTTACAGTGAGTGACCCTTACCCCGAATAAACAGTGACTCTGTACAGTTACAGTGAGTGACCCTTACCCTGAATAAACAGTGACTCTGTACAGTTACACAGTGAGTGACCCTTACCCTGAATAAACAGTGACTCTGTACAGTTACACAGTGAGTGACCCTTACCCCGAATAAACAGTGACTCTGTACAGTTACACAGTGAGTGACCCTTACCCTGAATAAAGAGTGACTCTGTACAGTTACAGTGAGTGACCCTTACCCTGAATAAACAGTGACTCTGTACAGTTACAGTGAGTGACCCTTACCCTGAATAAACAGTGACTCTGTACAGTTACAGTGAGTGACCCTTACCCTGAATAAACAGTGACTCTGTACAGTTACACTGTGAGTGACCCTTACCCTGAATAAACAGTGACTCTGTACAGTTACAGTGAGTGACCCTTACCCTGAATAAACAGTGACTCTGTACAGTTACACAGTGAGTGACCCTTACCCTGAATAAACAGTGACTCTGTACAGTTACACAGTGAGTGACCCTTACCCTGAATAAACAGTGACTCTGTACAGTTACACAGTGAGTGACCCTCACCCTGAATAAACAGTGACTCTGTACAGTTACACAGTGAGTGACCCTTACCCTGAATAAACAGTGACTCTGTACAGTTACAGTGAGTGACCCTTACCCTGAATAAAGAGTGACTCTGTACAGTTACAGTGAGTGACCCTTACCCTGAATAAACAGTGACTCTGTACAGTTACACTGTGAGTGACCCTTACCCTGAATAAACAGTGACTCTGTACAGTTACAGTGAGTGACCCTTACCCTGAATAAACAGTGACTCTCTACAGTTACACTGTGAGTGACCCTTACCCTGAATAAACAGTGACTCTGTACAGTTACAGTGAGTGACCCTTACCCTGAATAAACAGTGACTCTGTACAGTTACACAGTGAGTGACCCTTACCCTGAATAAACAGTGACTCTGTACAGTTACACAGTGAGTGACCCTTACCCTGAATAAACAGTGACTCTGTACAGTTACACAGTGAGTGACCCTTACCCTGAACAAACAGTGACTCTGTACAGTTACACAGTGAGTGACCCTCACCCTGAATAAACAGTGACTCTGTACAGTTACACAGTGAGTGACCCTTACCCTGAATAAACAGTGACTCTGTACAGTTACAGTGAGTGACCCTTACCCTGAATAAAGAGTGACTCTGTACAGTTACACAGCGAGTGACCCTTGCCCTGAATAAACAGTGACTCTGTACAGTTACACAGTGAGTGACCCTTACCCTGAATAAACAGTGACTCTGTACAGTTACAGTGAGTGACCCTTACCCTGAATAAACAGCGACTCTGTACAGTTACAGTGAGTGACCCTTACCCTGAATAAACAGTGACTCTGTACAGTTACACAGTGAGTGACCCTTACCCTGAATAAACAGTGACTCTGTACAGTTACACAGTGAGTGACCCTTACCCTGAATAAACAGTGACTCTGTACAGTTACAGTGAGTGACCCTTACCCTGAATAAACAGTGACTCTGTACAGTTACACAGTGAGTGACCCTTACCCTGAATAAACAGTGACTCTGTACAGTTACACAGTGAGTGACCCTTACCCTGAATAAACAGTGACTCTGTACAGTTACATAGTGAGTGACCCTTACCCTGAATAAACAGTGACTCTGTACAGTTACAGTGAGTGGCCCTTACCCTGAATAAACAGTGACTCTGTACAGTTACATAGTGAGTGACCCTTACCCTGAATAAACAGTGACTCTGTACAGTTACAGTGAGTGGCCCTTACCCTGAATAAACAGTGACTCTGTACAGTTACATAGTGAGTGACCCTTACCCTGAATAAACAGTGACTCTGTACAGTTACACAGTGAGTGGCCCTTACCCTGAATAAACAGTGACTCTGTACAGTTACATAGTGAGTGACCCTTACCCTGAATAAACAGTGACTCTGTACAGTTACACAGTGAGTGACCCTGACCCTGAATAAACAGTGACTCTGTACAGTTACAGTGAGTGACCCTTACCCTGAATAAACAGTGACTCTGTACAGTTACAGTGAGTGACCCTTACCCTGAATAAACAGTGACTCTGTACAGTTACGCAGTGAGTGACCCTTACCCTGAATAAACAGTGACTCTGTACAGTTACACAGTGAGTGACCCTTACCCTGAATAAACAATGACTCTGTACAGTTACACAGTGAGTGACCCTTACCTTGAATAAACAGTGACTCTGTACAGTTAAACAGTGAGTAACTGTTAGAGTGAGTGAGAGTGTGTGAGAGGGTGAAAGTGAGAATGTGCGTGACAGAGAACACGAGAGCGAGCGAGGGAGAGGAAGGGAGCTTGAGACAGAGGGAGAGACAGAGACAGAGAGAGAGAGAGAGAGGCTCGGAGTGTGAGAGAGAGAACGGGAGTGACGCTGAGACGTGTGTGGGCCTGGTTTGGGAGGAGTACAGGGAACTGTTTACACAGGCACACAGCCAAATCTCCGAGCCACCTCTCGTTCACTGACTGGCTCTGTCGGAAATGCTCTAATGTTTACAGCTCACACTGTGTACTTTGTTTCATTACAAGATAAATCTTCTCAAGGTGCTCAGCACCACTGTCAGGGTAATGTTGAGGGAGCTCTACACTGAATCTAACCCGTGCTGCACCTGCCCTGGGAGCGCTCGATGCTGACACTGGGTATAAAGTGGGGGATACACTGTCAGGGTAATGTAGAGGGAGCTCTACACTGTATCTAACCCGCGCTGTACCTGCCCTGGGAGCGCTCGATGCTGACACTGGGTATAAAGTGGGGGACACACTGTCAGGGTAATGTAGAGGGAGCTCTACACTGTATCTAACCCGTGCTGTACCTGCCCTGGGAGCGCTCGATGCTGACACTGGGTATAAAGTGGGGGATACACTGTCAGGGTAATGTAGAGGGAGCTCTACACTGTATCTAACCCGTGCTGTACCTGCCCTGGGAGCGCTCGATGCTGACACTGGGTATAAAGTGGGGACACACTGTCAGGGTAATGTAGAGGGAGCTTTACACTGTATCTAACCCGTGCTGCACCTGCCCCGGGAGCGCTCGATGCTGACACTGGGTGTAAAGTGGGGGACACACTGTCAGGGTAATGTAGAGGGAGCTCTACACTATCTAACCCATGCTGTACCTTCCCTGGGAGCGCTCGATGCTGACACTGGGTATAAAGTGGGGGACACACTGTCGGGGTAATGTAGAGGGAGCTCTACACTGTATCTAACCCGTGCTGTACCTGCCCTGGGAGCGCTCGATGCTGACACTGGGTATAAAGTGGGGACACACTGTCGGGGTAATGTAGAGGGAGCTCTACACTGTATCTAACCCGTGCTGTACCTGCCCTGGGAGCGCTCGATGCTGACACTGGGTATAAAGTGGGTACAGACTGTCAGGGTAATGTAGAGGGAGCTCTACACTGTATCTAACCCGTGCTGTACCTGCCCCGGGAGCGCTCGATGCTGACACTGGGTATAAAGTGGGGGACACACTGTCAGGGTAATGTAGAGGGAGCTCTACACTGTATCTAACCCGTGCTGTACCTGCCCTGGGAGCACTCGATGCTGACACTGTGTATAAAGTGAGGACACACTGTCAGGGTAATGTAGAGGGAGCTCTACACTGCATCTAACCCGTGCTGTACCTGCCCTGGGAGCGCTCGATGCTGACACTGGGTATAAAGTGGGTACAGACTGTCAGGGTAATGTAGAGGGAGCTCTACACTGTATCTAACCCGTGCTGCACCTGCCCTGGGAGCGCTCGATGCTGACACTGGGTATAAAGTGGGGGACACACTGTCAGGGTAATGTAGAGGGAGCTCTACACTGTATCTAACCCGTGCTGTACCTGCCCCGGGAGTGCTCGATGCTGACACTGGGTATAAAGTGGGTACAGACTGTCAGGGTAATGTAGAGGGAGCTCTACACTGTATCTAACCCGTGCTGTACCTGCCCTGGGAGCGCTCGATGCTGACACTGGGTATAAAGTGGGGGATACACTGTCCGGGTAATGTAGAGGGAGCTCTACACTGTATCTAACCCGTGCTGTACCTGCCCCGGGAGCGCTCGATGCTGACACTGGGTATAAAGTGGGGGACACACTGTCGGGGTAATGTAGAGGGAGCTCGACACTGTATCTAACCCGTGCTGTACCTGCCCCGGGAGCGCTCGATGCTGACACTGGGTATAAAGTGGGGGGGACACTGTCAGGGTAATGTAGAGGGAGCTCTACACTGTATCTAACCCGTGCTGTACCTGCCCCGGGAGCACTCGATGCTGACACTGGGTATAAAGTGGGGACACACTGTCAGGGTAATGTAGAGGGAGCTCTACACTGTATCTAACCCGTGCTGTACCTGCCCTGGGAGCGCTCGATGCTGACACTGGGTATAAAGTGGGGGACACACTGTCAGGGTAATGTAGAGGGAGCTCTACACTGTATCTAACCCGTGCTGTACCTGCCCTGGGAGCGCTCGATGCTGACACTGGGTATAAAGTGGAGACACACTGTCAGGGTAATGTAGAGGGAGCTCTACACTGTATCTAACCCGTGCTGTACCTGCCCCGGGAGTGCTCGATGCTGACACTGGGTATAAAGTGGGGGACACACAGTCAGGGTAATGTAGAGGGAGCTCTACACTGTATCTAACCCGTGCTGTACCTGCCCTGGGAGCGCTCGATGCTGACACTGGGTATAAAGTGGAGACACACTGTCAGGGTAATGTAGAGGGAGCTCTACACTGTATCTAACCCGTGCTGTACCTGCCCCGGGAGCGCTCGATGCTGACACTGGGTATAAAGTGGGGGACACACTGTCAGGGTAATGTAGAGGGAGCTCCACACTGTATCTAACCCGTGCTGTACCTGCCCTGGGAGCGCTCGATGCTGACACTGGGTATAAAGTGGGGACACACTGTCAGGGTAATGTAGAGGGAGCTCTACACTGTATCTAACCCATGCTGTACCTGCCCTGGGAGCGCTCGATGTGGACACTGGGTATAAAGTGGGGGACACACTGTCAGGGTAATGTAGAGGGAGCTCTACACTGTATCTAACCCGTGCTGTACCTGCCCCGGGAGCGCTCGATGCTGACACTGGGTATAAAGTGGGGACACACTGTCAGGGTAATGTAGAGGGAGCTCTACACTGTATCTAACCCATGCTGTACCTGCCCTGGGAGCGCTCGATGCTGACACTGGGTATAAAGTGGGGGGACACACTGTCAGGGTAATGTAGAGGGAGCTCTACACTGTATCTAACCCGTGCTGTACCTGCCCTGGGAGCGCTCGATGCTGACACTGGGTATAAAGTGGGGACACACTGTCAGGGTAATGTAGAGGGAGCTCTACACTGTATCTAACCCGTGCTGTACCTGCCCTGGGAGCGCTCGATGCTGACACTGGGTATAAAGTGGGGACACACTGTCAGGGTAATGTAGAGGGAGCTCTACACTGTATCTAACCCGTGCTGTACCTGCCCTGGGAGCGCTCGATGTGGACACTGGGTATAAAGTGGGGGATGTATTGATTTGTATGTGGGTTCAATGACGACACATTCATGAAAGAGAATGGCCTAGAAATTCAGTGGCCTGCGCCACCAGTTTGCGCCCAAAGAGGGCACTCAGTGGCTTTTGCGCCACTGGCCACACCTACCGCGATATTTAGCGGGGCGCTAATGGCGGCGTTAGCCTGTAGCGCTGCGCCGCCACCGATGACGTCATCGGTGTGCGCAGCGCCCCGCTATCGCCCCGATGGCCATATTTGGTCGCGCCCGCCTCTTCAGCGCCGGCCGCAAATAGCGACCGGTACAGAGGGGCCTACCTGTGGCGGTAGTGGCGCTAGTTAAGGTGGAGGTGCGGCCGGCCGCTTTTTCGGCGCCCGCCTGGCCGCACCTCCGTCCCCGGCCTCCTACACCCCCCCCCTCGCGGCATTGCCGGCTGTTTCCCGAGTGCCCGGCACTTCTCCTTGGTGCCGGGCTCATTTGCCGGCACTCGCGAGCGGGGATCGCACTGTTGCAGGCACCTCCCCCTTAACAGTGGGAGGAAGGCCTGCAGTACCGCAGCGTGCCGTGCCGCAGCATGTGGCGCTGCGGCCCTTAGCGCGCCGATATTCAGTTTCAGCGCCCCAAGCGGGGCGCGGGAAGCCTCGTTTAACGGCCCGCTTCCATTTGGGGCGCAGAAACTGAATATCCGGATGGCGCAAGTGGCTCCGCACGCAGCGGTAATTCCGGCGCCCAGGCGAGCTTGGCGCCCCAAACTGAATTTTTAGCCCAATGGCTTTTTATCTAAAGTATGTTCAACTCAGTTAACAGCATTACAGGAGACACTATCTTAGAGATCCATCTAAAACGAAACTAAAACTAAACTCTGCCTCTGTCACATGCCCTCTGCTGGTAAGGCATAAATAATCAAACAGGCAAATATGCTGGTACGGCATCATAATCAAACAGGCAAATACCATCACTATTTGCTGATATCATTACATCTCCCTTTCTTAAAACAAAAGTATTTCACTTTTATCTAACAACATGTTTTCTTTGTATTACTCTGCATTTTAACTGTAACACTTAATGAACTTACATTATCATTATCATTATCAAGGTTTTTTAACCTTGTTTTGTGTGTTCACATGAAATATGTAAATACACTAGAACTTGAAGAAAGAATAAGATAACATTACTTCCTTCTATAACAAGAGTCCTTAAACTTGTTCAATGAGTCTCTCAGGAGGCTTCACGTGTCTTGAGGATTTTCTGATTGATTGTCCTTGAATCTGAGTTGTTGCCTCAGATGATGATTTCTCAGCTGTGTGATCAGGTTGTTCAACAGTATCAGTCTTTTGACCTGCTGTGTGATCAGGTTGTTCAACAGTATCAGTCTTTTGACTTGCTGTGGCTGGTCCCATGAGAAGATCCCGACGATTTCTTCTCAGAACAGCACCCTCATCTGTCTGAATGGTGTATGATCTTGGTTGAACTTCACTCAGGACAGTTCCCTTCTGAGTCCATATGTTTGTTTTGTCTTTGAACCTTACTTGGTCACCAGTGTGGAGTTCAGGTAGGTTCTGTGTTCCTCTGTCATAGTAGTACTTTTGCTTTTCTTTCTGTTGTTCTTTGAACTTCCTCACTTTCTCCCCCTCTTTTGTTTTCAGGAGGTTCTCCGGGATGGGTAGGTTTGACCTTAGCAGACGTCCCATAAGGAGTTGGGCTGGTGACATACCACACTCGAGCGGCGTTGTGCGGTATACAAGCATGCTCTGGTAGAAGTCAGTTCCACTGTCTTTTGCCTTGTACATCAGTCTTTTCACTGTCTGGACCGATTTTTCCACTAGACCATTGGACTGTGGAAAGTGAGGACTTGACGTTGTGTGGACAAAGTCCCACTCTTTGGCAAACTGTCGGAAACTTGCATTGTAAAACTGGGGTCCGTTGTCTGTGAAGACCTCGCTTGCCACGCCATGTCTGGAGAATATGGCTTTCATACATGTTATCACAGCATCTGCAGTGGTGGTGTACAGTCTACAAACCTCTGGATACAGGGAGTAATAGTCTGTGACTACAAGATAGTCCTTCCCTTGACATACGAATAGGTCAGCGCCTACCTTCTGGTAAGGTCTGTCTGGCGCTGGGTGTGACTTTAGTGGTTCTACCGGATTGCTTGCTCGATATTTCAGGCATATTGTGCAGTTTGACACCTCATTTGTCACATCTTGGTTGATTCGTGGCCAGTACATCATCTCTCGTGCTCTTTTCTTACACTTTTCGATTCCCAGATGTCCTCCATGGATCCTTTTTAGCATCACTTTTCTCAGACTCTTTGGGATAACTATTTTACTTCCTTTGTAGATGATGTCTTCGACCACTGATAGTTCCGCCCTGCAGTTCCAGTACTCTGCCATGTCAGGTGAGCAGTCTTGCTTCATGTTGGGCCATCCATCCAAGATGCTTTTCCTCAGTCGTCTCATTGTTTCATCTTTGTTGGTCTCAGTCTTTATGAGCTCCATTTTTGCATCTGCTATGGGCAGTGCACTTGTGATCATGTCCACGTAGGCGTTCACTTTTTCATCCATTTTGGTGTTTGCGGGCTCACTTGGGTCAACAGCTCTGGACAACGTGTCTGCTGTATACATCAGCTTACCCGGTGTGTACGCAACATTCAGTGTATAGCGTTGCAGCCTGATCATCATTCTTTGTATTCTAAGCGGACAGCTATTTAGTGGCTTTTGGAACAATGCAATCAAGGGCTTATGGTCAGTCTCTACACTGATTGCTTGTCCTGCCACAAACTGGTGAAATCTTTCACAGGCGTATGTGATGCTGAGCAGCTCCTTTTCTATTTGAGCATATCGCGTCTCCGCGTCTGTCATTGAGCGCGATGCATATGCAATAGGTTGCCAGTAGTCATATTTTTGCAGAAGAACGGCACCGAGCCCACTCTGTGATGCATCTGATGATATCTTGATGGGTCTCGCTGGGTCATAAAACCTCAGAACTGGTTCCTCTGTGAGCAGTTTCTTTAGATCGCTCCATGACTTCTCATGCTCATGATTCCATTCCCATTCTATGTTCTTTTCAGTTAGTCTTCTCAGTGGCGCCATCTTTTCTGAGAGGTTGGATATAAATTTACCCATGTAGTTGATCATTCCACTAAACCTCTGCACGTCCTTTTTGCATTGTGGCTTTGGCATATTCTCAATGGCGGACAACTTTCTGGGATCTGGTCTGATGCCCTCACTGCTAAGGATATCTCCCACGAATGTCAGTTCTGTCACCCCGAGCTGGCATTTCTCTCTATTCAGCTTCAGGTTTGTTTTCCTTGTTGCTTCCAGCACTTTTTTCAGTCTCTCGCCATGCTCAATTCTCGTGGTTCCCCATACTATGATGTCATCCATTGATGTATCAACTCCCTCCAGGTGCTCATAGATCATATGGATAGTTTTGTGATACACTTCAGGAGCTGAGGCAATGCCAAATGGTAACCTTAGGAATCTGTATCTGCCAAATGGACTGTTGAACGTGCACAGTCTTGAACTTGCCTCGTCCAGTTTCATCTGCCAAAATCCTGATGATGCATCTAACTTGCTGAAATATTTTGCATTTGCAAACTGTGACATGATTTCCTCACGTGTAGGAAGCTTGAAGTGCTCTCTCTTTATTGCTCTGTTTAGATCTCTTGGATCCAGGCAAATTCTGAGCTTTCCATTCTTTTTCTCCACAACGACGAGGGAACTCACCCACTCAGTTGGCTCATCTATCTTCTGAATCACGTTCAGGCTTTCCATCCTGTCCAACTCTGCCTTCAGTTGCTTTTGAAGAGCAAACGGACCTTTTCTGCATGGATGTATGACCGTTGGCATACTTTTATCTACTCTGATCGTGTGTTCTCCTGGAAGGCAGCCTAGACCCTGAAATAGGTCATTGTACTCTTTCATGAGTTCATCATAGACTGTCTCTCCTTCGCTTTCCACAACGAGGACTCTCTTTACCAGGTTCAGTCTCTCACAGGCTTTTAAACCTAGTATGGCTTGCACATCCTTTGGCACCACGATTAATGCTAGCGTGTGCTCTCTGTCCTTGTGTGTCACTTTGACAATGCATCTTCCTTTCACTGGTATATTAGTACCTGAGTATCCTGTCACTTTCACTTTTATTCCATGTATCTTTGGTCTGGGTCTAATTTTCTTAAAATCAGTCTCTGATATCACATTAACTTGTGCTCCAGTATCCAATTTAAATGGAATATGTATGTCATTCACTTTTAGTGTCAACATCCAGTCTCTTTTTTCTTTTTTGTTTTCAGACACCACATCCACATTGAACTCTATCTCGCTTTCATCTACTGTATGGACCTTGCTTTGTTGCGCTTGGTTCTTACAGCAACGGGCATAATGGTTGTTTTTGTTGCAACTATTGCATGTTTTACCATATGTTGGACACTTTTTTGGTGGATGCTGTGTACCGCATCGACTACATGACTTTCAATTGCCCCTTTCATTTTTGTTCGCTGGCCACGCCTCTTTTTTCACATTGGCGTTCTTTTTGTTAAACGGTTTGTGTCCGTTCTTTCTCACTGCATCCACGTTGCAGCTACTGTCACTGAACAGCTCCTTTGCCTGCGACTTCACAGTCTCTGTAGCCCTACACAGTGCTATGGCTTTTCCCAGGTCTAGATCTTGCTCTCTTTGCAGTCTTTCCCTTAGACCATTATCTGGAATACCACACACCAGTCTGTCTTTTATCAGCGAGTCTGTCAGTCCCCCAAATTCACACGTTTTGCTTCTGTTTCTCAGTTCAGTCACATACTGATCAACAGTCTCTCCCGTTTTCTGTACACATGTGAAAAATCTGTGCCTCTCAAACGTCACGTTACGTTTAGGTATGCAGTAGGCCTCAAACTGTTCCATTATTTTATCCAGCTTCATTTTGTCTCCATCAGCAGCGAATGTGAAGTTATTATACACCTCCAGCGCTTCATCACCCACGACATGTAAGAACACTGACGCTTTCATTTTATCACTTTTCTCGTCAGCACCGATTGCCGCTAAATACAACTCCAAACGTTGTTTGAATCTCCTCCAATTTTCAGCCACATTACCTGTCAACTGAAGCTTCGCCGGTGGGTGTAAACCTTCCATTTTTTACTTCGTTAGCTATTCTCCAATGGTAAGTAACGATGTTCTCTTTTGGCTTGCTAATATGTGGAGAGCTGATTTAACTTCAGATTTTTCCTCTTCATCTCTTTCAATCACTTCTGACTTCTGACACCATGTATCGATTTGTATGTGGGTTCAATGACGACACATTCATGAAAGAGAATGACTTTTTATCTAAAGTATGTTCAACTCAGTTAACAGCATTACAGGAGACACCATCTTAGAGATCCATCTAAAACGAAACTAAAACTAAACTCTGCCTCTGTCACATGCCCTCTGCTGGTAAGGCATAAATAATCAAACAGGCAAATATGCTGGTAAGGCATCATAATCAAACAGGCAAATGCCATCACTATTTGCTGATATTACAGGGGACACACTGTCAGGGTAATGTAGAGGGAGCTCTACACTGTATCTAACCCGTGCTGTACCTGCCCCGGGAGCGCTCGATGCGGACACTGGGTATAAAGTGGGGGACACACTGTCAGGGTAATGTAGAGGGAGCTCTACACTATCTAACCCATGCTGTACCTGCCCTGGGAGCGCGCGATGCTGACACTGGGTATAAAGTGGGGGACACACTGTCGGGGTAATGTAGAGGGAGCTCTACACTGTATCTAACCCGTGCTGTACCTGCCCTGGGAGCACTCGATGCTGACACTGGGTATAAATTGGGGGGGGACACTGTCGGTAATGTAGAGGGAGCTCTACACTGTATCTAACCCGTGCTGTACCTGCCCTGGGAGCGCTCGATGCTGACACTGGGTATAAAGTGGGTGTACACACTGTCAGGGTAATGTAGAGGGAGCTCTACACTGTATCTAACCTGTGCTGTACCTGCACTGGGAGCGCTCGATGCTGACACTGGTTATAAAGTGGGGGACACACTGTCAGGGTAATGTAGAGGGAGCTCTACACTGTATCTAACCCGTGCTGTACCTGCCCCGGGAGCGCTCGATGCTGACACTGGGTATAAAGTGGGGACACACTGTCAGGGTAATGTCGAGCGAGTTCTGCACTGTATCTAACCCGTGCTGTACCTGCCCCGGGAGCGCTCGATGCTGACACTGGGTATAAAGTGGGGACACATTGTCAGGGTAATGTAGAGGGAGCTCTACACTGTATCTAACCCGTGCTGTACCTGCCCTGGAAGCGCTCGATGCTGACACTGGGTATAAAGTGGGGACACATTGTCAGGGTAATGTAGAGGGAGCTCTGCACTGTGTATAAAGTGGGGGACACAATGTCAGGGTAATGTAGAGGGAGCTCGACACTGTATCTAACCCGTGCTGTACCTGCCCTGGGAGCGCTCGATGCTGACACTGGGTATAAAGTGGGGTACACACTGTCAGGGTAATGTAGAGGGAGCTCTACACTGTATCTAACCCGTGCTGTACCTGCCCCGGGAGTGCTCGATGCTGACACTGGGTATAAAGCGGGGGACACACTGTCAGGGTAATGTAGAGGGAGCTCTACACTGTATCTAACCCGTGCTGTACCTGCCCTGGGAGCGCTCGATGCTGACACTGGGTATAAAGTGGGGGACACACTGTCAGGGTAATGTAGAGGGAGCTCTACACTGTATCTAACCCGTGCTGTACCTGCCCCGGGAGTGCTCGATGCTGACACTGGGTATAAAGTGGGGTACACACTGTCAGGGTAATGTAGAGGGAGCTCTACACTGTATCTAACCCGTGCTGTACCTGCCCCGGGAGCGCTCGATCCTGACACTGGGTATAAAGTGGGGGACACAATGTCAGGGTAACGTAGAGGGAGCTCTACACTGTATCTAACCCGTGCTGTACCTGCCCTGGGAGCGCTCGATGCTGACACTGGGTATAAAGTGGGGAACACACTGTCAGGGTAATGTAGAGGGAGCTCTACACTGTATCTAACCCGTGCTGTACCTGCCCTGGGAGCGCTCGATGCTGACACTGGGTATAAAGTGGGGAACACACTGTCAGGGTAATGTAGAGGGAGCTCGACACTGTATCTAACCCGTGCTGTACCTGCCCCGGGAGCGCTCGATGCTGACACTGGGTATAAAGTGGGGGGACACACTGTCAGGGTAATGTAGAGGGAGCTCTACACTGTATCTAACCCGTGCTGTACCTGCCCCGGGAGCGCTCGATACAAACTCTAGCTGTGACTGTTCCCATGTGTGTCAGTGGGTGAAAGAAAGGCGAGAGATCGATTCTGTCAGGACACGACCTCTGGAGTCTCTCACTGAGAGAACTGATGGTGTTGTTTGCCAGTTAAATCTGCTCAGACTGGTTCAACTTGTATTGCTGCTGAATGTTCCTGCTAAATCATTCTCCTACCCATAAACCGTTGACAATCTCACAATTCCTGGTGTCAGGTTCCAATCCCAGCCAACAAAGCCCCACTCCCAGGTACAGTATCTGTTATCTGTTATTATTCTATATATAAACCACCCGAAACCCTCGATTAGATTCCAGCCTGTAACTCACTCCAGGGTATCTGTTATTCTATATATAAACCCCTCGAACCCCTCGATTAGATTCCAGCCTGTAACTCACTCCCGGGTATCTGTTATTCTATATATAAACCCCTCGAACCCCTCGATTAGATTCCAGCCCGTAACTCACTCCCGGGTATCTGTTATTCTATATATAAACCCCCCGAGTCCCTCGATTAGATTCCAGCCTGTAACTCACTCCCGGGTATCTGTTATTCTATATATAAACCCCCCGAACCCCTCGATTAGATTCCAGCCTGTAACTCACTCCCGGGTATCTGTTATTCTATATATAAACCCCCCGAACCCCTCGATTAGACTCCAGCCTGTAACTCACTCCCGGGTGTCTGTTATTCTATATATAAACCCCCCGAACCCCTCGATTACATTCCAGCCTGTAACTCACTCCCGGGTATCTGTTATTCTATATATTAACCCCCCCAAACCCCTCGATTAGATTCCAGCCTGTAACTCACTCCCGGGTGTCTGTTATTCTATATATAAACCCCCCGAACCCCTCGATTACATTCCAGCCTGTAACTCACTCCCGGGTGTCTGTTATTCTATATATAAACCCCCCGAACCCCTCAATTAGATCCCAGTCTGTAACTCACTCCCGGGTATCTGTTATTCTATATATAACCCTCCCGAACCCCTCGATTAGATTCCAGCCTGTAACTCACTCCCGGGTATCTGTTATTCTATATATAAACCCCCCGAGCCCCTCGATTAGATTCCAGCCTGTAACTCACTCCCGGGTATCTGTTATTCTATATATAAACCCCCCGAACCCCTCGATTAGATTCCAGCCTGTAACTCACTCCCGGTTATCTGTTATTCTATATATAAACCCCCCGAACCCCTCGATTAGATTCCAGCCTGTAACTCACTCCCGGGTATCTGTTATTCTAAAAAAAAAACCCCGAACCCCTCGATTAGATTCCAGCCTGTAACTCACTCCCGGGTATCTGTTATTCTATATATAAACCCCCCGAACCCCTCGATTAGATTCCAGCCTGTAACTCACTCGCAGGTATCCGTTATTCTATATATAAACCCCCCGAACCCCTCGATTAGATTCCAGCCTGTAACTCCCTCCCGGGTATCTGTTATTCTATATAATAAACCCCCAGAAACCCTCAATTAGGTTCCAGCCTGTAACTCACTCCCGGGTATCTGTTATTCTATATATAAACCCCCCGAACCCCTCGATTAGATTCCAGCCTGTAACTCACTCCTGGGTATCTGTTATTCTATATATAAACCCCCCGAACCCCTCGATTAGATTCCAGCCTGTAACTCACGCCCGGGTATCTGTTATTCTGTATAATAAACCCCCCGAACCCCTCGATTAGGTTCCAGCCTGTAACTCACTCCCGGGTATCTGTTATTCTATAGAAAACCCCCCGAACCCCTCGATTAGATTCCAGCCTGTAACTCACTCCCGGGTATCTGTTATTCTATATATAAACCCCCCGAACCCCTCGATTAGATTCCAGCCTGTAACTCACTCCCGGGTATCTGTTATTCTATATATAAACCCCCCGAACCCCTCGATTAGATTCCAGCCTGTAACTCACTCCCGGGTATCTGTTATTCTATATATAAACCCATGAACCCCTCGATTAGATTCCAGCCTGTAACTCACTCCCGGGTATCTGTTATTCTATATATAAACCCCCCGAACCCGTCGATTAGATTCCAGCCTGCAACTCACTCCCGGGTATCTGTTATTCTATATATAAACCCCCCGAACCCCTCGAATAGATTCCAGCCTGTAACTCACTCCCGGGTATCTGTTATATATAAACCCCCCCCGAACCCCTCGATTAGATTCCAGCCTGTAACTCACTCCCGGGTATCTGTTATTCTATATATATAAACCCCCCGAACCCCTCGATTAGATTCCAGCCTGTAACTAACTCCTGGGTATCTGTTATTCAATATATAAACCCCCCGAACCCCTCGATTAGATTCCAGCCTGTAATTCACTCCCAGGTATCTGTAATTCTATATATAAACCCCCTGAAACCCACGATTAGATTCCAGCCTGTAACTCACTCCCGGGTATCTGTTATTCTATATATATAAACCCCCCAAACCCCTCGATTAGATTCCAGCCTGTAACTCACTCCTGGGTATGTGTTATTCAATATAGAAATCCCCCGAACCCCTCGATTAGATTCCAGCCTGTAACTCACTCCCAGGTATCTGTAATTCTATATATAAACCCCCTGAACCCCTCGATTAGATTCCAGCCTGTAACTCACTCCCGGGTATCCGTTATTCTATATATAAACCCCCCGAACCCCTCGATTAGATTCCAGCCTGTAACTCACTCCCGGGTATCTGTTATTCTATATATAAACCCCCCGAACCCCTCGATTAGATTCCAGCCTGTAACTCACTCCCGGGTATCTGTTATTCAATATATAATACCCCCGAACCCCTCGATTAGATTCCAGCCTGTAACTCACTCCCGGGTATCTGTTATTCTATATAATAAACCCCCCGAACCCCTCGATCAGATTCCAGCCTGTAACTCACTCCCGGGTATCTGTTATTCTATATAATAAACCCCCCGAACCCCTCAATAAGATTCCAGCCTGTAACTCACTCCCGGGTATCTGTTATTCTATATATAAACCCCCCGAACCCCTCGATTAGATTCCAGCCTGTAACTCACTCCCGGGTATCTGTTATTCTTAAAAAAAAACCCCGAACCCCTCGATTAGATTCCAGCCTGTAACTCACTCCCGGGTATCTGTTATTCTATATATAAACCCCCCGAACCCCTCGATTAGATTCCAGCCTGTACCTCACTCGCAGGTATCCGTTATTCTATATATAAACCCCCCGAACCCCTCGATTAGATTCCAGCCTGTAACTCCCTCCCGGGTATCTGTTATTCTATATAATAAACCCCCAGAACCCCTCAATTAGGTTCCAGCCTGTAACTCACTCCCGGGTATCTGTTATTCTATATATAAACCCCCCGAACCCCTCGATTAGGTTCCAGCCTGTAACTCACTCCCGGGTATCTGTTATTCTATAGAAAACCCCCCGAACCCCTCGATTAGATTCCAGCCTGTAACTCACTCCTGGGTATCTGTTATTCTATATATAAACCCCCCGAACCCCTCGATTAGATTCCAGCCTGTAACTCACTCCCGGGTATCTGTTATTCTATATATAAACCCCCCGAACCCCTCGATTAGATTCCAGCCTGTAACTCACTCCCGGGTATCTGTTATTCTATATATAAACCCATGAACCCCTCGATTAGATTCGAGCCTGTAACTCACTCCCGGGTATCTGTTATTCAATATATAAACCCCCCGAACCCGTCGATTAGATTCCAGCCTGCAACTCACTCCCGGGTATCTGTTATTCTATATATAAACACCCCGAACCCCTCGAATAGATTCCAGCCTGTAACTCACTCCCGGGTATCTGTTATATATAAACCCCCCCCGAACCCCTCGATTAGATTCCAGCCTGTAACTCACTCCCGGGTATCTGTTATTCTATATATATAAACCCCCCGAACCCCTCGATTAGATTCCAGCCTGTAATTCACTCCCAGGTATCTGTAATTCTATATATAAACCCCCTGAACCCCACGATTAGATTCCAGCCTGTAACTCACTCCCGGGTATCTGTTATTCTATATATATAAACCCCCCAAACCCCTCGATTAGATTCCAGCCTGTAACTCACTCCTGGGTATGTGTTATTCAATATAGAAATCCCCCGAACCCCTCGATTAGATTCCAGCCTGTAACTCACTCCCAGGTATCTGTAATTCTATATATAAACCCCCTGAACCCCTCGATTAGATTCCAGCCTGTAACTCACTCCCGGGTATCCGTTATTCTATATATAAACCCCCCGAACCCCTCGATTAGATTCCAGCCTGTAACTCACTCCCGGGTATCTGTTATTCTATATATAAACCCCCCGAATCCCTCGATTAGATTCCAGCCTGTAACTCACTCCCGGGTATCTGTTATTCAATATATAATCCCCCCGAACCCCTCGATTAGATTCCAGCCTGTAACTCACTCCCGGGTATCTGTTATTCTATATAATAAACCCCCCGAACCCCTCGATCAGATTCCAGCCTGTAACTCACTCCCGGGTATCTGTTATTCTATATAATAAACCCCCCGAACCCCTCAATCAGATTCCAGCCTGTAACTCACTCCCGGGTATCTGTTATTCTATATATAAACCCCCCGAATCCCTCGATTAGATTCCAGCCTGTAACTCACTCCCGGGTATCTGTTATTCTATATATAAACCCCCCGAGCCCCTCGATTAGATTCCAGCCTTTAACTCACTGCCGGGTATCTGTTATTCTATTTCTAAACCCCCCGAACCCCTCGATTAGATTCCAGCCTGTAACTCACTCCCGGGTATCTGTTATTCTAAAAAAAAACCCCGAACCCCTCGATTCGATTCCAGCCTGTAACTCACTCCCGGGTATCTGTTATTCTATATATAAACCCCCCCGAACCCCTCGATTAGATTCCAGCCTGTAACTCACTCCCGGGTATCTGCTATTCTATATATAAATCCCCCGAACCCCTCGATTAGATTCCAGCCTGTAACTCACTCCCGGGTATCTGTTATTCTATATATAAACCCCCCGAACCCCTCGATTAGATTCCAGCCTGTAACTCACTCCTGGGTATCCGTTATTCTATATATAAACCCCCCGAACCCCTCGATTAGATTCCAGCCTGTAACTCACTCCTGGGTATCTGTTATTCTATATATAAACCCCCCGAACCCCTCGATTAGATTCCAGCCTGTAACTCACTCCCGGGTATCTGTTATTATTCTATATACAAACCCCTCGATTAGATTCCAGCCAAAAACTCACTCCCGGGTAGCTGTTATTATTGTATATATAAACCCCCCGAACCCCTCGATCAGATTCCAGCCTGTAACTCACTCCCGGGTATCTGTTATTATTCTATATACAAACCCCTCGATTAGATTCCAGCCTATAACTCACTCCCGGGTAGCTGTTATTATTCTAAATATAAACCCCCCGAACCCCTCGATTAGATTCCAGCCTGTAACTCACTCCCGGGTATCTGTTATATATAAACACCCCCCCCGAACCCCTCGATTAAATTCCAGCCTGTAACTCACTCCCGGGTATCTGTTATTCTATATATAAACCCCCCGAACCCCTCGATTAGATTCCAGCCTGTAACTCACTCCCGGGTATCTGTTATTCTATATATAAACCCCCCGAACCCCTCGATTAGATTCCAGCCTGTAACTCACTCCCGGGTGTCTGTTATTCAAGATATAACCCCCCCGAACCCCTCGATTAGATTCCAGTCTGTAACTCACTCCTGGGTATCTGTTATTCTATATATAAACCCCCCCGAACCCCTCGATTAGATTCCAGCCTGTAACTCACTCCCGGGTATCTGTTATTCTATATATAAACCCCCCGAACCCCTCGATTAGATTCCAGCCTGTAACTCACTCCCGGGTATCTGTTATTCTATATATAAATCCCCCGAACCGCTCGATTAGATTCCAGTCTGTAACTCACTCCCGGGTATCTGTTATTCTATATATAAACCCCCCCGAACCCCTCGATTAGATCCCAGCCTGTAATTCACTCCCGGGTATCTGTTATTCTATATATAAACCCCCCCGAACCCCTCGATTAGATTCCAGCCTGTAACTCACTCCCAGGTTTCTGTAATTCTATGTATAAACCCCCTGAACCCCTCGATTAGATTCCAGCCTGTAACTCACTGCCGGGTATCCGTTATTCTATATATAAACCCCCCGAACCCCTCGATTAGATTCCAGCCTGTAACTCACTCCCGGGTATCTGCTATTCTATATATAAATCCCCCGAACCCCTCGATTAGATTCCAGCCTGTAACTCACTCCCGGGTATCTGTTATTCTATATATAAACCCCCCGAACCCCTCGATTAGATTCCAGCCTGTAACTCACTCCTGGGTATCCGTTATTCTATATATAAACCCCCCGAACCCCTCGATTAGATTCCAGCCTGTAACTCACTCCTGGGTATCTGTTATTCTATATATAAACCCCCCGAACCCCTCGATTAGATTCCAGCCTGTAACTCACTCCCGGGTATCTGTTATTATTCTATATACAAACCCCTCGATTAGATTCCAGCCAAAAACTCACTCCCGGGTAGCTGTTATTATTGTATATATAAACCCCCCGAACCCCTCGATCAGATTCCAGCCTGTAACTCACTCCCGGGTATCTGTTATTATTCTATATACAAACCCCTCGATTAGATTCCAGCCTATAACTCACTCCCGGGTAGCTGTTATTATTCTAAATATAAACCCCCCGAACCCCTCGATTAGATTCCAGCCTGTAACTCACTCCCGGGTATCTGTTATATATAAACACCCCCCCCGAACCCCTCGATTAAATTCCAGCCTGTAACTCACTCCCGGGTATCTGTTATTCTATATATAAACCCCCCGAACCCCTCGATTAGATTCCAGCCTGTAACTCACTCCCGGGTATCTGTTATTCTATATATAAACACCCCGAACCCCTCGATTAGATTCCAGCCTGTAACTCACTCCCGGGTGTCTGTTATTCAAGATATAACCCCCCCGAACCCCTCGATTAGATTCCAGTCTGTAACTCACTCCTGGGTATCTGTTATTCTATATATAAACCCCCCCGAACCCCTCGATTAGATTCCAGCCTGTAACTCACTCCCGGGTATCTGTTATTCTATATATAAATCCCCCGAACCCCTCGATTAGATTCCAGCCTGTAACTCACTCCCGGGTATCTGTTATTCTATATATAAATCCCCCGAACCGCTCGATTAGATTCCAGTCTGTAACTCACTCCCGGGTATCTGTTATTCTATATATAAACCCCCCCGAACCCCTCGATTAGACCCCAGCCTGTAATTCACTCCCGGGTATCTGTTATTCTATATATAAACCCCCCCGAACCCCTCGATTAGATTCCAGCCTGTAACTCACTCCCAGGTTTCTGTAATTCTATGTATAAACCCCCTGAACCCCTCGATTAGATTCCAGCCTGTAACTCACTGCCGGTTATCCGTTATTCTATATATAAACCCCCCGAACCCCTCGATTAGATTCCAGCCTGTAACTCACTCGTAGGTATCCGTTATTCTATATATAAACCCCCCAAACCCCTCGATTAGATTCCAGCCTGTAACTCCCTCCCGGGTATCTGTAATTCTATATAATAAACCCCCCGAACCCCTCGATTAGATTCCAGCCTGTAACTCACTCCCGGGTATCTGTTATTCTATATATAAACCCCCCGAACCCCTCGATTAGATTCCAGCCTGTAACTCACTCGTGGGTATCTGTTATTCTATATATAAACCCGCCGAATCCCTCGATTAGATTCCAGCCTGTAACTCACTCCCGGGTATCTGTTATTCTATATAATAAACCCCCCGAACCCCTCGATTAGGTTCCAGCCTGTAACTCACTCCCGGGTATCTGTTATTCTATATATAAACCCATGAACCCCTCGATTAGATTCCAGCCTGTAACTCACTCCCGGGTATCTGTTATTCTATATATAAACCCCCCGAACCCCTCAATTAGATTCCAGCCTGTAACTCACTCCCGGGTATCTGTTATTCTATATATAAACCCCCCGAACCCGTCGATTAGATTCCAGCCTGCACCTCACTCCCGGGTATCTGTTATTCTATATATAAACCCCTCGAATAGATTCCAGCCTGTAACTCACTCCCGGGTATCTGTTATATATAAACCCCCCCCGAACCCCTCGATTAGATTCCAGCCTGTAACTAACTCCTGGGTATCTGTTATTCAATATATAAACCCCCCGAACCCCTCGATTAGATTCCAGCCTGTAACTCACTCCCAGGTATCTGTAATTCTATATATAAACCCCCGGAACCCCACGATTGGATTCCAGCCTGTAACTCACTCCCGGGTATCCATTATTCTATATATAAACCCCTCCGAACCCCTCGATTAGATTCCAGCCTGTAACTCACACCCAGTTATCTGTTATTCTATATAATAAACGCCCCGAACCCCTCGATTAGATTCCAGCCTGTAACTCACTCCCGGGTATCTGTTATTCTATTTCTAAACCCCCCGAATCCCTCGATTAGATTCCAGCCTGTAACTCACTCCCGGGTATCTGTTATTCTATATATAAACCCCCCGAACCCGTCGATTAGATTCCAGCCTGCAACTCACTCCCGGGTATCTGTTATTCTATATATAAACACCCCGAACCCCTCGAATAGATTCCAGCCTGTAACTCACTCCCGGGTATCTGTTATATATAAACCCCCCCCGAACCCCTCGATTAGATTCCAGCCTGTAACTCACTCCCGGGTATCTGTTATTCTATATATATAAACCCCCCGAACCCCTCGATTAGATTCCAGCCTGTAATTCACTCCCAGGTATCTGTAATTCTATATATAAACCCCCTGAACCCCACGATTAGATTCCAGCCTGTAACTCACTCCCGGGTATCTGTTATTCTATATATATAAACCCCCCAAACCCCTCGATTAGATTCCAGCCTGTAACTCACTCCTGGGTATGTGTTATTCAATATAGAAATCCCCCGAACCCCTCGATTAGATTCCAGCCTGTAACTCACTCCCAGGTATCTGTAATTCTATATATAAACCCCCTGAACCCCTCGATTAGATTCCAGCCTGTAACTCACTCCCGGGTATCCGTTATTCTATATATAAACCCCCCGAACCCCTCGATTAGATTCCAGCCTGTAACTCACTCCCGGGTATCTGTTATTCTATATATAAACCCCCCGAATCCCTCGATTAGATTCCAGCCTGTAACTCACTCCCGGGTATCTGTTATTCAATATATAATCCCCCCGAACCCCTCGATTAGATTCCAGCCTGTAACTCACTCCCGGGTATCTGTTATTCTATATAATAAACCCCCCGAACCCCTCGATCAGATTCCAGCCTGTAACTCACTCCCGGGTATCTGTTATTCTATATAATAAACCCCCCGAACCCCTCAATCAGATTCCAGCCTGTAACTCACTCCCGGGTATCTGTTATTCTATATATAAACCCCCCGAATCCCTCGATTAGATTCCAGCCTGTAACTCACTCCCGGGTATCTGTTATTCTATATATAAACCCCCCGAGCCCCTCGATTAGATTCCAGCCTTTAACTCACTGCCGGGTATCTGTTATTCTATTTCTAAACCCCCCGAACCCCTCGATTAGATTCCAGCCTGTAACTCACTCCCGGGTATCTGTTATTCTAAAAAAAAACCCCGAACCCCTCGATTCGATTCCAGCCTGTAACTCACTCCCGGGTATCTGTTATTCTATATATAAACCCCCCCGAACCCCTCGATTAGATTCCAGCCTGTAACTCACTCCCGGGTATCTGCTATTCTATATATAAATCCCCCGAACCCCTCGATTAGATTCCAGCCTGTAACTCACTCCCGGGTATCTGTTATTCTATATATAAACCCCCCGAACCCCTCGATTAGATTCCAGCCTGTAACTCACTCCTGGGTATCCGTTATTCTATATATAAACCCCCCGAACCCCTCGATTAGATTCCAGCCTGTAACTCACTCCTGGGTATCTGTTATTCTATATATAAACCCCCCGAACCCCTCGATTAGATTCCAGCCTGTAACTCACTCCCGGGTATCTGTTATTATTCTATATACAAACCCCTCGATTAGATTCCAGCCAAAAACTCACTCCCGGGTAGCTGTTATTATTGTATATATAAACCCCCCGAACCCCTCGATCAGATTCCAGCCTGTAACTCACTCCCGGGTATCTGTTATTATTCTATATACAAACCCCTCGATTAGATTCCAGCCTATAACTCACTCCCGGGTAGCTGTTATTATTCTAAATATAAACCCCCCGAACCCCTCGATTAGATTCCAGCCTGTAACTCACTCCCGGGTATCTGTTATATATAAACACCCCCCCCGAACCCCTCGATTAAATTCCAGCCTGTAACTCACTCCCGGGTATCTGTTATTCTATATATAAACCCCCCGAACCCCTCGATTAGATTCCAGCCTGTAACTCACTCCCGGGTATCTGTTATTCTATATATAAACCCCCCGAACCCCTCGATTAGATTCCAGCCTGTAACTCACTCCCGGGTGTCTGTGATTCAAGATATAACCCCCCCGAACCCCTCGATTAGATTCCAGTCTGTAACTCACTCCTGGGTATCTGTTATTCTATATATAAACCCCCCCGAACCCCTCGATTAGATTCCAGCCTGTAACTCACTCCCGGGTATCTGTTATTCTATATATAAACCCCCCGAACCCCTCGATTAGATTCCAGCCTGTAACTCACTCCCGGGTATCTGTTATTCTATATATAAATCCCCCGAACCGCTCGATTAGATTCCAGTCTGTAACTCACTCCCGGGTATCTGTTATTCTATATATAAACCCCCCCGAACCCCTCGATTAGATCCCAGCCTGTAATTCACTCCCGGGTATCTGTTATTCTATATATAAACCCCCCCGAACCCCTCGATTAGATTCCAGCCTGTAACTCACTCCCAGGTTTCTGTAATTCTATGTATAAACCCCCTGAACCCCTCGATTAGATTCCAGCCTGTAACTCACTGCCGGGTATCCGTTATTCTATATATAAACCCCCCGAACCCCTCGATTAGATTCCAGCCTGTAACTCACTCCCGGGTATCTGCTATTCTATATATAAATCCCCCGAACCCCTCGATTAGATTCCAGCCTGTAACTCACTCCCGGGTATCTGTTATTCTATATATAAACCCCCCGAACCCCTCGATTAGATTCCAGCCTGTAACTCACTCCTGGGTATCCGTTATTCTATATATAAACCCCCCGAACCCCTCGATTAGATTCCAGCCTGTAACTCACTCCTGGGTATCTGTTATTCTATATATAAACCCCCCGAACCCCTCGATTAGATTCCAGCCTGTAACTCACTCCCGGGTATCTGTTATTATTCTATATACAAACCCCTCGATTAGATTCCAGCCAAAAACTCACTCCCGGGTAGCTGTTATTATTGTATATATAAACCCCCCGAACCCCTCGATCAGATTCCAGCCTGTAACTCACTCCCGGGTATCTGTTATTATTCTATATACAAACCCCTCGATTAGATTCCAGCCTATAACTCACTCCCGGGTAGCTGTTATTATTCTAAATATAAACCCCCCGAACCCCTCGATTAGATTCCAGCCTGTAACTCACTCCCGGGTATCTGTTATATATAAACACCCCCCCCGAACCCCTCGATTAAATTCCAGCCTGTAACTCACTCCCGGGTATCTGTTATTCTATATATAAACCCCCCGAACCCCTCGATTAGATTCCAGCCTGTAACTCACTCCCGGGTATCTGTTATTCTATATATAAACACCCCGAACCCCTCGATTAGATTCCAGCCTGTAACTCACTCCCGGGTGTCTGTTATTCAAGATATAACCCCCCCGAACCCCTCGATTAGATTCCAGTCTGTAACTCACTCCTGGGTATCTGTTATTCTATATATAAACCCCCCCGAACCCCTCGATTAGATTCCAGCCTGTAACTCACTCCCGGGTATCTGTTATTCTATATATAAATCCCCCGAACCCCTCGATTAGATTCCAGCCTGTAACTCACTCCCGGGTATCTGTTATTCTATATATAAATCCCCCGAACCGCTCGATTAGATTCCAGTCTGTAACTCACTCCCGGGTATCTGTTATTCTATATATAAACCCCCCCGAACCCCTCGATTAGACCCCAGCCTGTAATTCACTCCCGGGTATCTGTTATTCTATATATAAACCCCCCCGAACCCCTCGATTAGATTCCAGCCTGTAACTCACTCCCAGGTTTCTGTAATTCTATGTATAAACCCCCTGAACCCCTCGATTAGATTCCAGCCTGTAACTCACTGCCGGTTATCCGTTATTCTATATATAAACCCCCCGAACCCCTCGATTAGATTCCAGCCTGTAACTCACTCGTAGGTATCCGTTATTCTATATATAAACCCCCCAAACCCCTCGATTAGATTCCAGCCTGTAACTCCCTCCCGGGTATCTGTAATTCTATATAATAAACCCCCCGAACCCCTCGATTAGATTCCAGCCTGTAACTCACTCCCGGGTATCTGTTATTCTATATATAAACCCCCCGAACCCCTCGATTAGATTCCAGCCTGTAACTCACTCGTGGGTATCTGTTATTCTATATATAAACCCGCCGAATCCCTCGATTAGATTCCAGCCTGTAACTCACTCCCGGGTATCTGTTATTCTATATAATAAACCCCCCGAACCCCTCGATTAGGTTCCAGCCTGTAACTCACTCCCGGGTATCTGTTATTCTATATATAAACCCATGAACCCCTCGATTAGATTCCAGCCTGTAACTCACTCCCGGGTATCTGTTATTCTATATATAAACCCCCCGAACCCCTCAATTAGATTCCAGCCTGTAACTCACTCCCGGGTATCTGTTATTCTATATATAAACCCCCCGAACCCGTCGATTAGATTCCAGCCTGCACCTCACTCCCGGGTATCTGTTATTCTATATATAAACCCCTCGAATAGATTCCAGCCTGTAACTCACTCCCGGGTATCTGTTATATATAAACCCCCCCCGAACCCCTCGATTAGATTCCAGCCTGTAACTAACTCCTGGGTATCTGTTATTCAATATATAAACCCCCCGAACCCCTCGATTAGATTCCAGCCTGTAACTCACTCCCAGGTATCTGTAATTCTATATATAAACCCCCGGAACCCCACGATTGGATTCCAGCCTGTAACTCACTCCCGGGTATCCATTATTCTATATATAAACCCCTCCGAACCCCTCGATTAGATTCCAGCCTGTAACTCACACCCAGTTATCTGTTATTCTATATAATAAACGCCCCGAACCCCTCGATTAGATTCCAGCCTGTAACTCACTCCCGGGTATCTGTTATTCTATTTCTAAACCCCCCGAATCCCTCGATTAGATTCCAGCCTGTAACTCACTCCCGGGTATCTGTTATTCTATATATAAACCCCCCGAACCCCTTGATTAGATTCCAGCCTGTAACTCACTCCTGGGTATCCGTTATTCTATATATAAACCCCCCGAACCCCTCGATTAGATTCCAGCCTGTAACTCACTCCTGGGTATCTGTTATTCTATATATAAACCCCCCGAACCCCTCGATTAGATTCCAGCCTGTAACTCACTCCCGGGTATCTGTTATTCTATATATAAACCCCCCGAACCCCTCGATTAGATTCCAGCCTGTAACTCACTCCCGGGTATCTGTTATTATTCTTTTATAAACCCCCCGAACCCCTCGATTAGATTCCAGCCTGTAACTCACTCCCGGGTAGCTGTTATTATTCTATATATAAACCCCCCGAACCCCTCGATTAGATTCCAGTCTGTAACTCACTCCTGGGTATCTGTTATTCTATATATAAACACCGTGAACCCCTCGATTAGATTCCAGCCTGTAACTCACTCCCGGGTATCTGTTATTCGATATATAAACCCCCCGAACCCCTCGATTAGATTCCAGCCTGTAACTCACTCCCGGGTATCTGTTATTCTGTATATAAACCCCCCGAACCCCTCGATCAGATTCCAGCCTGTAACTCACTCCCGGGTATCTGTTATTCTATATATAAACCCCCCGAACCCCTCGATTAGATTCCAGCCTGTAACTCACTCCCGGGTATCTGTTATTCTATATATAAACCCCCCGAACCTCTCGATTAGATTCCAGCCTGTAACTCACTCCCGGGTATCTGTTATTCTAAAAAAAAAACCCCGAACCCCTCGATTAGATTCCAGCCTGTAACTCACTCCCGGGTATCTGTTATTCTATATGTAAACCCCCCGAAGCCCTCGATTAGATTCCAGCCTGTAACTCACTCGCAGGTATCCGTTATTCTATATATAAACCCCCCGAACCCCTCGATTAGATTCCAGCCTGTAACTCCCTCCCGGGTATCTGTTATTCTATATAATAAACCCCCAGAACCCCTCAATTAGGTTCCAGCCTGTAACTCACTCCTGGGTATCTGTTATTCTGCATATAAACCCCCCGAACCCCTCGATTAGATTCCAGCCTGTAACTCACTCCCGGGTATCTGTTATTCTGTATAATAAACCCCCCGAACCCCTCGATTAGGTTCCAGCCTGTAACTCACTCCCGGGTATCTGTTATTCTATAGAAAACCCCCCGAACAGATTCCAGCCTGTAACTCACTCCTGGTTATCTGTTATTCTATATATAAACCCCCCAAACCCCTCGATTAGATTCCAGCCTGTAACTCACTCCCGGGTATCTGTTATTCTATATATAAACCCCCCGAACCCCTCGATTAGATTCCAGCCTGTAACTCACTCCCGGGTATCTGTTATTCTATATATAAACCCATGAACCCCTCGATTAGATTCCAGCCTGTAACTCACTCCCGGGTATCTGTTATTCTATATATAAACCCCCCGAACCCGTCGATTAGATTCCAGCCTGCAACTCACTCCCGGGTATCTGTTATTCTATATATAAACCCCACCGAACCCCTCGAATAGATTCCAGCCTGTAACTCACTCCCGGGTATCTGTTATATATAAACCCCCCCCGAACCCCTCGATTAGATTCCAGCCTGTAACTCACTCCCGGGTATCTGTTATTCTATATATATAAACCCCCCGAACCCCTCGATTAGATTCCAGCCTGTAACTAACTCCTGGGTATCTGTTATTCAATATATAAACCCCCCGAACCCCTCGATTAGATTCCAGCCTGTAACTCACTCCCAGGTATCTGTAATTCTATATATAAACCCCCTGAACCCCACGATTAGATTCCAGCCTGTAACTCACTCCCGGGTATCCGTTATTCTATATATAAACCCCCCGAACCCCTCGATTAGATTCCAGCCTGTAACTCACTCCCGGGTATCTGTTATTCTGTATATATAAACCACCCGAACCCCTCGATTAGATTCCAGCCTGTAACTCACTCCTGGGTATGTGTTATTCAATATAGAAATCCCCCGAACCCCTCGATTAGATTCCAGCCTGTAACTCACTCCCAGGTATCTGTAATTCTATATATAAACCCCCTGAACCCCTCGATTAGATTCCAGCCTGTAACTCACTCCCGGGTATCCGTTATTCCATATATAAACCCCCCGAACCCCTCGATTAGATTCCAGCCTGTAACTCACTCCCGGGTATCTGTTATTCTATATATAAACCCCCCGAATCCCTCGATTAGATTCCAGCCTGTAACTAACTCCCGGGTATCTGTTATTCAATATATAATCCCCCCGAACCCCTCGATTAGATTCCAGCCTGTAACTCACTCCCGGGTATCTGTTATTCTATATAATAAACCCCCCGAACCCCTCGATCAGATTCCAGCCTGTAACTCACTCCCGGGTATCTGTTATTCTATATAATAAACCCCCCGAACCCCTCAATCAGATTCCAGCCTGTAACTCACTCCTGGGTATCTGTTATTCTATATATAAACCCCCCGAATCCCTCGATTAGATTCCAGCCTGTAACTCACTCCCGGGTATCTGTTATTCTATATATAAACCCCCCGAGCCCCTCGATTAGATTCCAGCCTTTAACTCACTGCCGGGTATCTGTTATTCTATTTCTAAACCCCCCGAACCCCTCGATTAGATTCCAGCCTGTAACTCACTCCCGGGTGTCTGTTATTCTATATATAAACCCCCCGAACCCCTCGATTACATTCCAGCCTGTAACTCACTCCCGGGTATCTGTTATTCTATATATAAACCCCCCGAACCCCTCGATTAGATTCCAGCCTGTAACTCACTCCCGGGTATCTGTTATTCTATATATAAACCCCCCGAACCCCTCGATTAGATTCCAGCCTGTAACTCACTCCCGGGTATCTGTTATTCTATATATAAACCCCCCGAACCTCTCGATTAGATTCCAGCCTGTAACTCACTCCCGGGTATCTGTTATTCTAAAAAAAAAACCCCGAACCCCTCGATTAGATTCCAGCCTGTAACTCACTCCCGGGTATCTGTTATTCTATATGTAAACCCCCCGAAGCCCTCGATTAGATTCCAGCCTGTAACTCACTCGCAGGTATCCGTTATTCTATATATAAACCCCCCGAACCCCTCGATTAGATTCCAGCCTGTAACTCCCTCCCGGGTATCTGTTATTCTATATAATAAACCCCCAGAACCCCTCAATTAGGTTCCAGCCTGTAACTCACTCCTGGGTATCTGTTATTCTGCATATAAACCCCCCGAACCCCTCGATTAGATTCCAGCCTGTAACTCACTCCCGGGTATCTGTTATTCTGTATAATAAACCCCCCGAACCCCTCGATTAGGTTCCAGCCTGTAACTCACTCCCGGGTATCTGTTATTCTATAGAAAACCCCCCGAACAGATTCCAGCCTGTAACTCACTCCTGGTTATCTGTTATTCTATATATAAACCCCCCAAACCCCTCGATTAGATTCCAGCCTGTAACTCACTCCCGGGTATCTGTTATTCTATATATAAACCCCCCGAACCCCTCGATTAGATTCCAGCCTGTAACTCACTCCCGGGTATCTGTTATTCTATATATAAACCCATGAACCCCTCGA
Organism: Somniosus microcephalus; assembly: GCF_052327205.1. NCBI lineage: Eukaryota > Metazoa > Chordata > Chondrichthyes > Squaliformes > Somniosidae > Somniosus > Somniosus microcephalus. The sequence goes on from NW_028225180.1 coordinate 20,154,239, forward strand.
TTAGATTCCAGCCTGTAACTCACTCCCGGGTATCTGTTATTCTATATATAAACCCCCCGAACCCGTCGATTAGATTCCAGCCTGCAACTCACTCCCGGGTATCTGTTATTCTATATATAAACCCCCCGAACCCCTCGAATAGATTCCAGCCTGTAACTCACTCCCGGGTATCTGTTATATATAAACCCCCCCCGAACCCCTCGATTAGATTCCAGCCTGTAACTCACTCCCGGGTATCTGTTATTCTATATATATAAACCCCCCGAACCCCTCGATTAGATTCCAGCCTGTAACTAACTCCTGGGTATCTGTTATTCAATATATAAACCCCCCGAACCCCTCGATTAGATTCCAGCCTGTAACTCACTCCCAGGTATCTGTAATTCTATATATAAACCCCCTGAACCCCACGATTAGATTCCAGCCTGTAACTCACTCCCGGGTATCCGTTATTCTATATATAAACCCCCCGAACCCCTCGATTAGATTCCAGCCTGTAACTCACTCCCGGGTATCTGTTATTCTGTATATATAAACCACCCGAACCCCTCGATTAGATTCCAGCCTGTAACTCACTCCTGGGTATGTGTTATTCAATATAGAAATCCCCCGAACCCCTCGATTAGATTCCAGCCTGTAACTCACTCCCAGGTATCTGTAATTCTATATATAAACCCCCTGAACCCCTCGATTAGATTCCAGCCTGTAACTCACTCCCGGGTATCCGTTATTCCATATATAAACCCCCCGAACCCCTCGATTAGATTCCAGCCTGTAACTCACTCCCGGGTATCTGTTATTCTATATATAAACCCCCCGAATCCCTCGATTAGATTCCAGCCTGTAACTAACTCCCGGGTATCTGTTATTCAATATATAATCCCCCCGAACCCCTCGATTAGATTCCAGCCTGTAACTCACTCCCGGGTATCTGTTATTCTATATAATAAACCCCCCGAACCCCTCGATCAGATTCCAGCCTGTAACTCACTCCCGGGTATCTGTTATTCTATATAATAAACCCCCCGAACCCCTCAATCAGATTCCAGCCTGTAACTCACTCCTGGGTATCTGTTATTCTATATATAAACCCCCCGAATCCCTCGATTAGATTCCAGCCTGTAACTCACTCCCGGGTATCTGTTATTCTATATATAAACCCCCCGAGCCCCTCGATTAGATTCCAGCCTTTAACTCACTGCCGGGTATCTGTTATTCTATTTCTAAACCCCCCGAACCCCTCGATTAGATTCCAGCCTGTAACTCACTCCCGGGTGTCTGTTATTCTATATATAAACCCCCCGAACCCCTCGATTACATTCCAGCCTGTAACTCACTCCCGGGTATCTGTTATTCTATATATAAACCCCCCGAACCCCTCGATTAGATTCCAGTCTGTAACTCACTCCCGGGTATCTGTTATTCTATATATAAACCCCCCGAACCACTCCAATAGATTCCAGCCTGTAACTCACTCCCGGGTATCTGTTATTCTATATATAAACCCCCCGAGTCCCTCGATTAGATTCCAGCCTGTAACTCACTCCCGGGTATCTGTTATTCTATATATAAACCCCCCGAACCCCTCGATTAGATTCCAGCCTGTAACTCACTCCCGGGTATCTGTTATTCTATATATAAACCCCCCCGAACCCCTCGATTAGATTCCAGCCTGTAACTCACTCCCGGGTGTCTGTTATTCTATATATAAACCCCCCGAACCGCTCGATTACATTCCAGCCTGTAACTCACTCCCGGGTATCTGTTATTCTATATATAAACCCCCCGAACCCCTCGATTAGATTCCAGTCTGTAACTCACTCCCGGGTATCTGTTATTCTATATATAACCCCCCCGAACCCCTCGATTAGATTCCAGCCTGTAACTCACTCCCGGGTATCTGTTATTCTATATATAAACCCCCCGAGCCCCTCGATTAGATTCCAGCCTGTAACTCACTCCCGGGTATCTGTTATTCTATATATAAACCCCCCGAACCCCTCGATTAGATTCCAGCCTGTAACTCACTCCCGGGTATCTGTTATTCTATATATAAACCCCCCGAACCCCCCGATTAGATTCCAGCCTGTAACTCACTCCCGGGTATCTGTTATTCTATATATAAACCCCCCGAACCCCTCGATTAGATTCCAGCCTGTAACTCACTCGCAGGTATCCGTTATTCTATATATAAACCCCCCGAACCCCTCGATTAGATTCCAGCCTGTAACTCCCTCCCGGGTATCTGTTATTCTATATAATAAACCCCCAGAACCCCTCAATTAGGTTCCAGCCTGTAACTCACTCCCGGGTATCTGTTATTCTATAGAAAACCCCCCGAACCCCTCGATTGGATTCCAGCCTGTAACTCACTCCCGGGTATCTGTTATTCTATATATAAACCCCCCGAACCCCTCGATTAGATTCCAGCCTGTAACTCACTCCTGGGTATCTGTTATTCTATATATAAACCCCCCGAACCCCTCGATTAGATTCCAGCCTGTAACTCACTCCCGGGTATCTGTTATTCTGTATAATAAACCCCCCGAACCCCTCGATTAGGTTCCAGCCTGTAACTCACTCCCGGGTATCTGTTATTCTATAGAAAACCCCCCGAACCCCTCGATTAGATTCCAGCCTGTAACTCACTCCTGGGTATCTGTTATTCTATATATAAACCCCCCGAACCCCTCGATTAGATTCCAGCCTGTAACTCACTCCCGGGTATCTGTTATTCTATATATAAACCCCCCGAACCCGTCGATTAGATTCCAGCCTGCAACTCACTCCCGGGTATCTGTTATTCTATATATAAACCCCCCGAACCCCTCGAATAGATTCCAGCCTGTAACTCACTCCCGGGTATCTGTTATATATAAACCCCCCCCGAACCCCTCGATTAGATTCCAGCCTGTAACTCACTCCCGGGTATCTGTTATTCTATATATATAAACCCCCCGAACCCCTCGATTAGATTCCAGCCTGTAACTAACTCCTGGGTATCTGTTATTCAATATATAAACCCCCCGAACCCCTCGATTAGATTCCAGCCTGTAACTCACTCCCAGGTATCTGTAATTCTATATATAAACCCCCTGAACCCCACGATTAGATTCCAGCCTGTAACTCACTCCCGGGTATCCGTTATTCTATATATAAACCCCCCGAACCCCTCGATTAGATTCCAGCCTGTAACTCACTCCCGGGTATCTGTTATTCTATATATATAAACCACCCGAACCCCTCGATTAGATTCCAGCCTGTAACTCATTCCCAGGTATCTGTTATTCTATATATAAACCCCCCAAACCCCTCGATTAGATTCCAGCCTGTAACTCACTCCCGGGTATCTGTTATTCCATATATAAACCCCCCGAACCGCTCGATTAGATTCCAGTCTGTAACTCACTCCCGGGTATCTGTTATTCTATATATAAACCCCCCCGAACCCCTCGATTAGATTCCAGCCTGTAACTCACTCCCAGGTTTCTGTAATTCTATGTATAAACCCCCTGAACCCCTCGATTAGATTCCAGCCTGTAACTCACTGCCGGATATCCGTTATTCTATGTATAAACCCCCCGAACCCCTCGATTAGATTCCAGCCTGTAACTCACTCGCAGGTATCCGTTATTCTATATATAAACCCCCCGAACCCCTCGATTAGATTCCAGCCTGTAACTCCCTCCCGGGTATCTGTAATTCTATATAATAAACCCCCCGAACCCCTCGATTAGATTCCAGCCTGTAACTCACTCCCGGGTATCTGTTATTCTATATATAAACACCCCGAACCCCTCGATTAGATTCCAGCCTGTAACTCACTCCTGGGTATCTGTTATTCTATATATAAACCCCCCGAATCCCTCGATTAGATTCCAGCCTGTAACTCACTCCCGGGTATCTGTTATTCTATATAATAAACCCCCCGAACCCCTCGATTAGGTTCCAGCCTGTAACTCACTCCCGGGTATCTGTTATTCTATATATAAACCCATGAACCCCTCGATTAGATTCCAGCCTGTAACTCACTCCCGGCTATCTGTTATTCTATATATAAACCCCCCGAACCCGTCGATTAGATTCCAGCCTGCAACTCACTCCCGGGTATCTGTTATTCTATATATAAACCCCCCGAACCCCTCGAATAGATTCCAGCCTGTAACTCACTCCCGGGTATCTGTAATTCTATATATAAACCCCCGGAACCCCACGATTAGATTCCAGCCTGTAACTCACTCCCGGGTATCCATTATTCTCTATATAAACCCCTCCGAACCCCTCGATTAGATTCCAGCCTGTAACTCACTCCCAGTTATCTGTTATTCTATATAATAAACGCCCCGAACCCCTCGATTAGATTCCAGCCTGTAACTCACTCCCGGGTATCTGTTATTCTATTTCTAAACCCCCCGAATCCCTCGATTAGATTCCAGCCTGTAACTCACTCCCGGGTATCTGTTATTCTATATATAAACCCCCCGAACCCCTTGATTAGATTCCAGCCTGTAACTCACTCCTGGGTATCCGTTATTCTGTATATAAACCCCCCCGAACCCCTCGATTAGATTCCAGCCTGTAACTCACTCCTGGGTATCTGTTATTCTATATATAAACCCCCCGAACCCCTCGGTTAGATTCCAGTCTGTAACTCACTCCTGGGTATCTGTTATTCTATATATAAACACCGTGAACCCCTCGATTAGATTCCAGCCTGTAACTCACTCCCGGGTATCTGTTATTCTATATATAAACCCCCCGAACCCCTCGATTAGATTCCAGCCTGTAACTCACTCCCGGGTATCTGTTATTCTGTATATAAACCCCCCGAACCCCTCGATCAGATTCCAGCCTGTAACTCACTCCCGGGTATCTGTTATTCTGTATATAAACCCCCCGAACCCCTCGATTAGATTCCAGCCTGTAACTCACTCCCGGGTATCTGTTATTCTATATATAAACCCCCCGAACCCCTCGATTAGATTCCAGCCTGTAACTCACTCCCGGGTATCTGTTATTGTAAAAAAAAAACCCCGAACCCCTCGATTAGATTCCAGCCTGTAACTCACTCCCGGGTATCTGTTATTCTATATATAAACCCCCCGAACCCCTCGATTAGATTCCAGCCTGTAACTCACTCGCAGGTATCCGTTATTCTATATATAAACCCCCCGAACCCCTCGATTAGATTCCAGCCTGTAACTCCCTCCCGGGTATCTGTTATTCCATATAATAAACCCCCAGAACCCCTCAATTAGGTTCCAGCCTGTAACTCACTCCTGGGTATCTGTTATTCTATATATAAACCCCCCGAACCCCTCGATTAGATTCCAGCCTGTAACTCACTCCCGGGTATCTGTTATTCTGTATAATAAACCCCCCGAACCCCTCGATTAGGTTCCAGCCTGTAACTCACTCCCGGGTATCTGTTATTCTATAGAAAACCCCCCGAACCCCTCGATTAGATTCCAGCCTGTAACTCACTCCTGGGTATCTGTTATTCTATATATAAACCCCCCGAACCCCTCGATTAGATTCCAGCCTGTAACTCACTCCCGGGTATCTGTTATTCTATATATAAACCCATGAACCCCTCGATTAGATTCCAGCCTGTAACTCACTCCCGGGTATCTGTTATTCTATATATAAACCCCCCGAACCCGTCGATTAGATTCCAGCCTGCAACTCACTCCCGGGTATCTGTTATTCTATATATAAACCCCCCGAACCCCTCGAATAGATTCCAGCCTGTAACTCACTCCCGGGTATCTGTTATATATAAACCCCCCCCAAACCCCTCGATTAGATTCCAGCCTGTTACTCACTCCCAGGTATCTGTAATTCTATATATAAACCCCCTGAACCCCACGATTAGATTCCAGCCTGTAACTCAGTCCCGGGTATCCGTTATTCTATATATAAACCCCCCGAACCCCTCGATTAGATTCCAGCCTGTAACTCACTCCCGGGTATCTGTTATTCTATATATATAAACCACCCGAACCCCTCGATTAGATTCCAGCCTGTAACTCATTCCCGGGTATCTGTTATTCTATATATAAACCCCCCAAACCCCTCGATTAGATTCCAGCCTGTAACTCACTCCTGGGTATGTGTTATTCAATATAGAAATCCCCCGAACCCCTCGATTAGATTCCAGCCTGTAACTCACTCCCAGGTATCTGTAATTCTATATATAAACCCCCTGAACCCCTCGATTAGATTCCAGCCTGTAACTCACTCCCGGGTATCCGTTATTCTATATATAAACCCCCCGAACCCCTCGATTAGATTCCAGCCTGTAACTCACTCCCGGGTATCTGTTATTCTATATATAAACCCCCCGAATCCCTCGATTCGATTCCAGCCTGTAACTCACTCCCGGGTATCTGTTATTCAATATATAATCCCCCCGAACCCCTCGATTAGATTCCAGCCTGTAACTCACTCCCGGGTATCTGTTATTCTATATAATAAACCCCCCGAACCCCTCGATCAGATTCCAGCCTGTAACTCACTCCCGGGTATCTGTTATTCTATATAATAAGCCCCCCGAACCCCTCAATCAGATTCCAGCCTGTAACTCACTCCCGGGTATCTGTTATTCTGTATGTAAACCCCCCGAACCCCTCGATTAGATTCCAGCCTGTAACTCACTCCCGGGTATCTGTTATTCTATATATAAACCCCCCGAATCCCTCGATTCGATTCCAGCCTGTAACTCACTCCCGGGTATCTGTTATTCAATATATAATCCCCCCGAACCCCTCGATTAGATTCCAGCCTGTAACTCACTCCCGGGTATCTGTTATTCTATATATAAACCCCCCGAACCCCTCGATTAGATTCCAGCCTGTAACTCACTCCCGGGTATCTGTTATTCTATATATAAACCCCCCCGAACCCCTCGATTAGATTCCAGCCTGTAACTCACTCCCGGGTATCTGCTATTCTATATATAAACCCCCCGAACCCCTCGATTAGATTCCAGCCTGTAACTCACTCCCGGGTATCTGTTATTCTATATATAAACCCCCCGAACCCCTCGATTAGATTCCAGCCTGTAACTCACTCCTGGGTATCCGTTATTCTATATATAAACCCCCCGAACCCCTCGATTAGATTCCAGCCTGTAACTCACTCCTGGGTATCTGTTATTCTGTATATCAACCCCCCGAACCCCTCGATTAGATTCCAGCCTGTAACTCACTCCCGGGTATCTGTTATTATTCTATATACAAACCCCTCGATTAGATTCCAGCCTATAACTCACTCCCGGGTAGCTGTTATTATTCTATATATAAACCCCCCGAACCCCTCGATTAGCTTCCAGCCTGTAACTCACTCCCGGGTATCTGTTATTCTGTATATAAACCCCCCGAACCCCTCGATCAGATTCCAGCCTGTAACTCACTCCCGGGTATCTGTTATTCTATATATAAACCCCCCGAACCCCTCGATTAGATTCCAGCCTGTAACTCACTCCCGGGTATCTGTTATTCTATATATAAACCCCCCGAACCCCTCGATTAGATTCCAGCCTGTAACTCACTCCCAGGTATCTGTTATTCTATATATAAACCCCCCGAACCCCTCGATCAGATTCCAGCCTGTAACTCACTCCCAGGTATCTGTTATTCTATATATAAACCCCCCGAACCCCTCGATTAGATTCCAGCCCGTAACTCACTCCCGGGTATCTGTTAATATAGAAGATAGGAGCAGGAGTCGGCCATTCGGCCCCTCGAGCCTGCTCCGCATTCAATGCGATCATGGCTGATCATCCAATTTCAGTACCCTGTCCGTGCTTTCTCCCCGTATCCCTTGATCCACTTAGCCTTAAGAAATAAATCTAACTCCTTCTTGAATATATTTAATAAATTGGCCTCTACTGCCTTCTGTGGTAGAGAATTCCACAGGTTCACCACTCTCTGGGTGAAGAAATCCTCCTCATCTCTGTCCTAAATGGCTTACCCCTTATCCTTAGACTGTGGCCCCTGGTTCTGGACTCCCCCGCCATCGGGAACATCCTTCCTGCATCTTGTCTGTCTAGTCCTGTTAGAATTTTATAAGTTTCAATGAGATCCCCTCTCATTCTTCTAAACTCCAGCGAGTATAAGCCCAATCGACCCAATCTCTCTTCATACATCATTCCTGCCATCCCAGGTATCAGTCTGGTGAATCTTCGCTGCACTCCCTCCATGGCAAGAACATCCTTCCTCAGATAAGGCGACCAAAACTGCACACAATATTCAAGGTGTGGTCTCACCAAGGCCCTATACAACTGCAGCAAGACATCCTTGTTCCTGTACTCGAATCCTCTCGCTATGAAGGCCAGCATACCATTTGCCTTCTTAACTGCCTGCTGCACCTGCATGCTTACCTTCAGCGACTGGTGCACAAGGACACCCAGGTCTCTTTGCACTTCCCTTTTCCCAATCTATTGCCGTTCAGATAATAATCTGCCTTCCTGTTTTTGCCACCAAAGTGGATAACCTTGCATTTATCCACATTATACTGCATCTGCCATGCATCAGCCCAATTACCCAACCTGTCCAAATTGTACTGGAGTTTCTCTGCATTCTCCTCACAGCACACACATCCACCCAGCTTTGTGTCATCTAGTTCCCTCGTCTAGATCATTAATATACATTGTGAATAGCTGGGGTCCTGGCACCGATCCCTGCGGTACCCCACTAGTCACTGCCTGCCACTCAGAAAAAGAGCCGTTTATTCCAACTCTTTGCTTCCTGTCTGCCAGCCAGTTCTCTATCCAAGTCAATACCTTGCCCCCAATCCCATGTGCTTTAACTTTACACGCTAATCTCTTATGCAGGACCTTATCGAAAGCCTTCTGAAAGTTCAAATACACCACATCCACTGGTTCTCCCTTATCTATTCTACCAGTTACATCCTCAAAAAATTCTAGTGGATTAGTCAAGCACGATTTACCTTTTGTAAATTCATGTTGACTTTGTCCGATCCTGTCACTGTTTTCCAAGTGCTCTGCTATTACATCTTTTATAATGGACTTTAGCATTTTCCCCACTACCGATGTCAGGCTTACCGGTCTATAATTCCTCGTTTTCTCTCTACCACCTTTTTTGAATAGTGGGGTAACATTAGCTACCCTCCAATCCATGGGTACTGTTCCAGAGTCTATAGAATTTTGGAAGATGACCAGCAATGCATCTACTATTTCTCGGGCCACTTCCTTAAGTACCCTAGGATGTAGATTATCAGGCCCTGGGGCTTTATCGGCCCTCAATCCCGTCAATTTCATTAACACCATTTCCCTGCAAATACTGATTTCATTCAGTTTCTCCCTTTCATTAGACCCTATGTTCCCCGACATCTCTGGGAGGTTATTTGTGTCCTCCTTTGTGAAGACAGAACCAAAGTATGTATTTAATTGGTCTACCATTTCTTTGTTCCCCATTATAAATTCCCCTGATTCTGACTGCAAGGGACCTACACTTGACTTCACCAATCTTTTTCTCTTCACATATCTATAAAAGCTTTTACAGTCAGTTTTTATGTTCCCTGCAAGCTTACTCTCATATGCTATTTTCCCCCTCTTAATTAATCCCTTTGTCCTCCTTTGTTGAATCCTAAACTGCTCCCAATCCTCAGGTTTGCTGCTTTTTCTGGCCAATTTATATGTCCTCTCTTTGGATCTTATGCTATCCCTAATTTCCCTTGTTAGCCACGGTTGAGTCACCTTTTTTGTTTTATTTTTATGCCAAACAGGGATGAACAAATTCTGTAGTTCATCCATGCGATCTTTAAATGTTTGCCATTGCCTATTCACCGTCAACCCTTTAAGTAACGTTCCCCAATCCATCCTAGCCAACCCGCGCCTCATACCATCGTAGTTTCCTTTACTTAAATTCAGGACCCTAGTCTCTGAGTCAAAAACTTCACTCTCCATCTTAATGAAGAATTCTATCATATGATGATCGCTCCGCCCCAAGGGGCCTCGCACAACAAGATTGCTAATTAATCCTTTCTCATTACATAATACCCAGTCTAAGATGGCCTGATCTCTAGTTGGTTCCTCGACATATTGGTCCAGGAAACCATCCCGTATACACTCCAGGAATTCCTCCTCCACAGTATTGTTACTAATTTGGTTAGCCCAATCTATATGTAGATTAAAGTCACCCATGATAACTGCTGTGCCCTTATTGCACGCGTCTCTAATTTCCCGTTTAATGCCATCCCCAACCTCGGCATTACTGTTTGGGGGTCTGTATACAACTCCCACTAACGTTTTCTGCCCCTTGGTATTTCTCAGCTCTACCCATACAGATTCCACATCATCAGAGCTAATATCCTTCCGCACCAGTCACTGAAGGTAAGCATGCAGGTGCAGCAGGTGGTTAAGAAGGCAAATGGTATGTTGGCCTTCGTAGCGAGAGGATTCGAGTACAGGAACAAGGATGTCTTGCTGCAGTTGTACAGGGCCTTGGTGAGACCACACCTTGAATATTGTGTGCAGTTTTGGTCGCCTTATCTGAGGAAGGATGTTCTTGCCATGGAGGGAGTGCAGCGAAGATTCACCAGACTGATACCTGGGATGGCAGGAATGACGTATGAGGAGAGATTGGGTCGATTAGGCTTATACTCGCTGGAGTTTAGAAGAATGAGAGGGGACCTCATTGAAACTTATAAAATCCTAACAGGACTGGACAGACTAGATGCAGGAAGGATGTTCCCGATGGTCGGGGAGTCCAGAACCAGGGGTCACAGTCTAAGGATAAGGGGTAAGCCATTTAGGACAGAGATGAGGAGGAATTTCTTCACCCAGAGAGTGGTGAACCTGTGGAATTCTCTACCACAGAAGACATTTTAGGCCAATTCATTAAATATATTCAAGAAGGAGTTGGATATATTTCTTAAGGCTAAAGGGATCAAGGGGTATGGGGAGAAGGCAGGGACAGGGTACTGAGTTTGGATGATCAGCCATGATCGCATTGAATGGCGGAGCAGGCTCGAGGGGCCGAATGGCCTACTCCTGCTCCTATCTTCCATGTTTCTATCATATCCGTTTACATCTATATATGCGCAGCTAATTCATCCACCTTATTACGAATGCTCCTCGCATTAAGACACAAAGCCTTCAGGTTTGTTTTTTTTAACACTGTTAGACCTTTTAGAATTATTGTTTACTGTGGCCATGTTTGATTTACACCCTTGATTTCTTTGACTTCCACTTTTGCTTTTCTCCTTCCTGTCTTTTGCTTCTATCCTTGCTTCCCTTTCCTCTGTCTCCCTGCACAGGTTCCCAACCCCCTGCCATTTTAGTTTAAACCCTCCCCCAGAGCACTAGCAAACACTCCCCCTAGCACATCGGTCCCGGTCCTGCCCAGGTGCAAACCGTCCGGTTTGTACCGGTCCCACCTCCCCCAGAATCGGTTCCAATGTCCCAGGAATTTGAATCCCTCCCCCTTGCACCATTCTTCTCGCCACGTATTCATCTGAAATATCCTTCTACTTCTACTCTGACGAGCACGTGGCACTGGTAGCAATCCTGAGATTACTACCGTTGAGATCCTATTTTTTAATTTACCTCCTAACTCCCTATATTCAGCTTTTCGGACCTCATCCCGTTTTTTACCTATATCGTTGGGACCTATATGCACCACGACAACTGGCTGTTCACCCTCCCGCTCCAGAATGCCCTGCAGCCGCTCTGAGACATCCTTGTCCCTTGCACCAGGGAGGCAAATTACCATCCTGGAGTCTCGTTTGCGGCCGCAGAAACGCCTATCTATTCTCCTTACAATAGAATCCGCTATCACGATAGCTCTCCCGCACTTTTTCATCCCATCCCGTGCAGCAGAACCATCCATGGTGCCAGGAAGTTGGCTGCTGCTGCCTTCCCCCGATAAGCCAACTCCCCCAACAATATCCAAAGCGGTATATCTGTTTGAGAGGGGGATGGCCACAGGGGACCCCTGCACTACCTGGCTGCGCCTACTGCTCTGCCTGGCGGTCATCCATTCCCTTCCTGCCTGTGCAGCTTTATCTGCGGTGTGACCAACTGATTATTATATATATAAACCCCCAGAACCGCTCGATTGGATTCCAGCCTGTAACTCATTCCCGGGTATCTGTTACTCTATATATAACCCACCCGAACCCCTTGATTGGATTCCAGCCTGTAACTCACTCCCGGGTATCTGTTATTCTATATATAAACCCCCCGAGCCCCTTGATTAGATTCCAGCCTGTAACTCACTCCCGGGTATCTGTAAAATTCTATATATATACCCACCGAACCCCTCGATTAGATTTCAGTGTATGTGAGCCCGGGTGTGAAGGAACGCTCCTTTAATAGTGATTTCAGTGTGTGTGTGAGCCCGGGTGTGAAGGAACACTCCTTTAATAGTGATTTCAGTGTGTGTGTGAGCCCGGGTGTGAAGGAACCCTCCTTTAATCGTGATTTCAGTGTGTGAGCCCGGGTGTGAAGGAATGCTCCTTTAATAGTGATTTCAGTGTGTGTGTGAGCCCGGGTGTGAAGGAACGCTCCATTAATAGTGATTTCAGTGTGTGTGTGAGCCCGGGTGTGAAGGAACGCTCCTTTAATAGTGATTTCAGTGTGTGTGTGAGCCCGGGTGTGAAGGAACGCTCCTTTAATAGTGATTTCAGTGTGTGTGTGAGCCCGGGTGTGAAGGAACGCTCTTTTAATTGTGATTTCAGTGTGTGTGTGAGCCCGGGTGTGAAGGAACGCTCCTTTAATAGTGATTTCAGTGTGTGTGAGCCTGGGTGTGAAGGAACGCTCCTTTAATAGTGATTTCAGTGTGTGTGAGCCCGGGTGTGAAGGAATGGTCCTTTAATAGTGATGTCAGTGTGTGTGAGCCCGGGTGTGACGAAACGCTCCTTTAATAGTGATTTCAGTGTGTGTGTGAGCCCGGGTGTGAAGGAACGCTCCTTTAATAGTGATTTCAGTGTGTGTGAGCCCGGGTGTGAAGGAACACTCCTTTAATAGTGATTTCAGTGTGTGTGTGAGCCCGGGTGTGAAGGAACGCTCCTTTAATAGTGATTTCAGTGTGTGTGAGAGCCCGGGTGTGAAGGAACGCTCCTTTAATAGTGATTTCAGTGTGTGTGAGCCCGGGTGTGAAGGAACGCTCCTTTAATAGTGATTTCAGTGTGTGTGTGAGCCCGGGTGTGAAGGAACGCTCCTTTAATAGTGATTTCAGTGTGTGTGAGCCCGGGTGTGAAGGAACACTCCTTTAATAGTGATTTCAGTGTGTGTGTGAGCCCGGGTGTGAAGGAACGCTCCTTTAATAGTGATTTCAGTGTGTTTGTGAGCCAGGGTGTGAAGGAACGCTCCTTTAATAGTGATTTCAGTGTGTGTGAGAGCCCGGGTGTGAAGGAACGCTCCTTTAATAGTGATTTCAGTGTGTTTGTGAGCCAGGGTGTGAAGGGACGCTCCTTTAATAGTGATTTCAGTGTGTGTGAGAGCCCGGGTGTGAAGGAACGCTCCTTTAATAGTGATCTCAGTGTGTGTGAGAGCCCGGGTGTGAAGGAAAGCTACTTTAATAGTGATTTCAGTGTGTGTGTGAGCCCGGGTGTGAAGGAACGCTCCTTTTATAGTGATTTCAGTGTGTGTGAGCCCGGGTGTGAAGGAACGCTCCTTTAATAGTGATTTCAGTGTGTGTGAGCCCGGGTGTGAAGGAACGCTCCTTTAATAGTGATTTCAGTGTGTGTGTGAGCCCGGGTGTGAAGGAACACTCCTTTAATAGTGATTTCAGTGTGTGAGAGCCCGGGTGTGAGGGAACGCTCCTTTAATAGTGATTTCAGTGTGTGTGAGTCCGGGTGTGAAGGAACGCTCCTTTAATAGTGATTTCAGTGTGTGTGTGAGCTCGGGTGTGAAGGAACGCTCCTTTAATAGTGATTTCAGTGTGTGTGAGCCCGGGTGTGAAGGATTCCTCCTTTAATAGTGATTTCAGTGTGTGTGAGAGCCCAGGTGTGAAAGAACGCTCCTTTAATAGTGATTTCAGTGTGTGTGAGCCCGGGTGTGAAGGGACGCTCCTTTAATAGTGATTTCAGTGTGTGAGAGCCCGGGTGTGAGGGAACGCTCCTTTAATAGTGATTTCAGTGTGTGTGAGTCCGGGTGTGAAGGAACGCTCCTTTAATAGTGATTTCAGTGTGTGTGTGAGCCCGGGTGTGAAGGAACCCTCCTTTAATAGTGATTTCAGTGTGTGAGCCCGGGTGTGAAGGAACGCTCCTTTAACAGTGATTTCAGTGTGTGTGTGAGCCCGGGTGTGAAGGAACGCTCCTTTAATAGTGATTTCAGTGTGTTTGTGAGCCCGGGTGTGAAGGAACGCTCCTTTAATAGTGATTTCAGTGTGTGTGTGAGCCCGGGTGTGAAGGAACGCTCTTTTAATTGTGATTTCAGTGTGTGTGTGAGCCCGGGTGTGAAGGAACGCTCCTTTAATAGTGATCTCCGTGTGTGAGAGCCCGGGTGTGAAGGAACGCTCCTTTAATAGTGATTTCAGTGTGTGTGTGAGCCCGGGTATGAAGGAACGCTCCTTTAATAGTGATTTGAGTGTGTGTGAGAGCCCGGGTGTGAAGGAACGCTCCTTTAATAGTGATTTCAGTGCCTGTGAGCCCGGGTGTGAAGCAACGCTCCTTTAATAGTGATTTCAGTGTGTGAGAGCCCGGGTGTGAAGGAACACTCCTTTAATAGTGATTTCAGTGTGTGTGTGAGCCCGGGTGTGAAGGAACCCTCCTTTAATAGTGATTTCAGTGTGTGAGCCCAGGTGTGAAGGAACGCTCCTTTAATAGTGATTTCAGTGTCTGTGAGCCCGGGTGTGAAGGAACGCTCCTTTAATAGTGATTTCAGTGTGTGAGAGCCCGGGTGTGAAGGAACGCTCCTTTAATAGTGATTTCAGTGTGTGTGAGCCCGGGTGTGAAGGAACGCTCCATTAATAGTGATTTCAGTGTGTGTGTGAGCCCGGGTGTGAAGGAACGCTCCTTTAATAGTGATTTCAGTGTGTGTGTGAGACCGGGTGTGAAGGAACGCTCCTTTAATAGTGATTTCAGTGTGTGTGTGAGCCCGGGTGTGAAGGAACGCTCCTTTAATAGTGATTTCAGTGTGTTTGTGAGCCCGGGTGTGAAGGAACGCTCCTTTAATAGTGATTTCAGTGTGTGTGTGAGCCCGGGTGTGAAGGAACGCTCTTTTAATTGTGATTTCAGTGTGTGTGTGAGCCCGGGTGTGAAGGAACGCTCCTTTAATAGTGATTTCAGTGTGTGTGTGAGCCCGGGTGTGAAGGAACGCTCCTTTAATAGTGATTTCCGTGTGTGAGAGCCCGGGTGTGAAGGAACGCTCCTTTAATAGTGATTTCAGTGTGTGTGTGAGCCCGGGTATGAAGGAACGCTCCTTTAATAGTGATTTCAGTGTGTGTGAGCCCGGATGTGAAGGAACGCTCCTTTAATAGTGATTTCAGTGTGTGTGAGCCCGGGTGTGAAGGAACGCTCCTTTAATAGTGATTTCAGTGTGTGTGTGAGCCCGGGTGTGAAGGAACGCTCCTTTAATAGTGATTTCAGTGTGTGTGAGAGCCCGGGTGTGAAGGAACGCTCCTTTAATAGTGATTTCAGTGTGTTTGTGAGCCAGGGTGTGAAGGAACGCTCCTTTAATAGTGATTTCAGTGTGTGTCAGAGCCCGGGTGTGAAGGAACGCTCCTTTAATAGTGATTTCAGTGTGTGTGAGAGCCCGGGTGTGAAGGAAAGCTCCTTTAATAGCGATTTCAGTGTGTGTGTGAGCCCGGGTGTGAAGGAGCGCTCTTTTAATTGTGATTTCAGTGTGTGTGTGAGCCCGGGTGTGAAGGAACCCTCCTTTAATAGTGATTTCAGTGTGTGAGCCCGGGTGTGAAGGAACGCTCCTTTAACAGTGATTTCAGTGTGTGTGTGAGCCCGGGTGTGAAGGAACGCTCCTTTAATAGTGATTTCAGTGTGTTTGTGAGCCCGGGTGTGAAGGAACGCTCCTTTAATAGTGATTTCAGTGTGTGTGTGAGCCCGGGTGTGAAGGAACGCTCTTTTAATTGTGATTTCAGTGTGTGTGTGAGCCCGGGTGTGAAGGAACGCTCCTTTAATAGTGATTTCAGTGTGTGTGTGAGCCCGGGTGTGAAGGAACGCTCTTTTAATTGTGATTTCAGTGTGTGTGTGAGCCCGGGTGTGAAGGAACGCTCCTTTAATAGTGATTTCAGTGTGTGTGAGCCCGGGTGTGAAGGAACGCTCCTTTAATAGTGATTTCAGTGTGTGTGAGCCCGGGTGTGAAGGAACGCTCCTTTAATAGTGATTTCAGTGTGTGTGTGAGCCCGGGTGTGAAGGAACGCTCTTTTAATTGTGATTTCAGTGTGTGTGTGAGCCCGGGTGTGAAGGAACGCTCCTTTAATAGTGATTTCCGTGTGTGAGAGCCCGGGTGTGAAGGAACGCTCCTTTAATAGTGATTTCAGTGTGTGTGTGAGCCCGGGTATGAAGGAACGCTCCTTCAATAGTGATTTGAGTGTGTGTGAGAGCCCGGGTGTGAAGGAACGCTCCTTTAATAGTGATTTCAGTGTCTGTGAGCCCGGGTGTGAAGGAACGCTCCTTTAATAGTGATTTCAGTGTGTGAGAGCCAGGGTGTGAAGGAACACTCCTTTAATAGTGATTTCAGTGTGTGTGTGAGCCCGGGTGTGAAGGAACCCTCCTTTAATAGTGATTTCAGTGTGTTTGTGAGCCAGGGTGTGAAGGAACGCTCCTTTAATAGTGATTTCAGTGTGTGTGAGAGCCCGGGTGTGAAGGAACGCTCCTTTAATAGTGATTTCAGTGTGTTTGTGAGCCAGGGTGTGAAGGGACGCTCCTTTAATAGTGATTTCAGTGTGTGTGAGAGCCCGGGTGTGAAGGAACGCTCCTTTAATAGTGATTTCAGTGTGTGTGAGAGCCCGGGTGTGAAGGAAAGCTCCTTTAATAGTGATTTCAGTGTGTGTGTGAGCCCGGGTGTGAAGGAACGCTCCTTTTATAGTGATTTCAGTGTGTGTGAGCCCGGGTGTGAAGGAACGCTCCTTTAATAGTGATTTCAGTGTGTGTGAGCCCGGGTGTGAAGGAACGCTCCTTTAATAGTGATTTCAGTGTGTGAGAGCCCGGGTGTGAGGGAACGCTCCTTTAATAGTGATTTCAGTGTGTGTGAGTCCGGGTGTGAAGGAACGCTCCTTTAATAGTGATTTCAGTGTGTGTGTGAGCTCGGGTGTGAAGGAACGCTCCTTTAATAGTGATTTCAGTGTGTGTGAGCCCGGGTGTGAAGGATTCCTCCTTTAATAGTGATTTCAGTGTGTGTGAGAGCCCAGGTGTGAAAGAACGCTCCTTTAATAGTGATTTCAGTGTGTGTGAGCCCGGGTGTGAAGGGACGCTCCTTTAATAGTGATTTCAGTGTGTGAGAGCCCGGGTGTGAGGGAACGCTCCTTTAATAGTGATTTCAGTGTGTGTGAGTCCGGGTGTGAAGGAACGCTCCTTTAATAGTGATTTCAGTGTGTGTGATCCGGGGTGTGAAGGAACACTTCTTTCAGTCTGTGTGAGCCCGGGTGTGAAGGAACGCTCCTTTAATAGTGATTTCAGTGTGTGTGTGAGCCCGGGTGTGAAGGAACCCTCCTTTAATAGTGATTTCAGTGTGTGAGCCCGGGTGTGAAGGAACGCTCCTTTAACAGTGATTTCAGTGTGTGTGTGAGCCCGGGTGTGAAGGAACGCTCCTTTAATAGTGATTTCAGTGTGTTTGTGAGCCCGGGTGTGAAGGAACGCTCCTTTAATAGTGATTTCAGTGTGTGTGTGAGCCCGGGTGTGAAGGAACGCTCTTTTAATTGTGATTTCAGTGTGTGTGTGAGCCCGGGTGTGAAGGAACGCTCCTTTAATAGTGATTTCCGTGTGTGAGAGCCCGGGTGTGAAGGAACGCTCCTTTAATAGTGATTTCAGTGTGTGTGTGAGCCCGGGTATGAAGGAACGCTCCTTTAATAGTGATTTGAGTGTGTGTGAGAGCCCGGGTGTGAAGGAACGCTCCTTTAATAGTGATTTCAGTGCCTGTGAGCCCGGGTGTGAAGGAACGCTCCTTTAATAGTGATTTCAGTGTGTGAAAGCCCGGGTGTGAAGGAACACTCCTTTAATAGTGATTTCAGTGTGTGTGTGAGCCCGGGTGTGAAGGAACCCTCCTTTAATAGTGATTTCAGTGTGTGAGCCCAGGTGTGAAGGAACGCTCCTTTAATAGTGATTTCAGTGTCTGTGAGCCCGGGTGTGAAGGAACGCTCCTTTAATAGTGATTTCAGTGTGTGAGAGCCCGGGTGTGAAGGAACGCTCCTTTAATAGTGATTTCAGTGTGTGTGAGCCCGGGTGTGAAGGAACGCTCCATTAATAGTGATTTCAGTGTGTGTGTGAGCCCGGGTGTGAAGGAACGTTCCTTTAATAGTGATTTCAGTGTGTGTGTGAGACCGGGTGTGAAGGAACGCTCCTTTAATAGTGATTTCAGTGTGTGTGTGAGCCCGGGTGTGAAGGAACGCTCCTTTAATAGTGATTTCAGTGTGTTTGTGAGCCAGGGTGTGAAGGAACGCTCCTTTAATAGTGATTTCAGTGTGTGTGAGAGCCCGGGTGTGAAGGAACGCTCCTTTAATAGTGATTTCAGTGTGTTTGTGAGCCAGGGTGTGAAGGGACGTTCCTTTAATAGTGATTTCAGTGTGTGTGAGAGCCCGGGTGTGAAGGAACGCTCCTTTAATAGTGATCTCAGTGTGTGTGAGAGCCCGGGTGTGAAGGAAAGCTACTTTAATAGTGATTTCAGTGTGTGTGTGAGCCCGGGTGTGAAGGAACGCTCCTTTTATAGTGATTTCAGTGTGTGTGAGCCCGGGTGTGAAGGAACGCTCCTTTAATAGTGATTTCAGTGTGTGTGAGCCCGGGTGTGAAGGAACGCTCCTTTAATAGTGATTTCAGTGTGTGTGTGAGCCCGGGTGTGAAGGAACACTCCTTTAATAGTGATTTCAGTGTGTGAGAGCCCGGGTGTGAGGGAACGCTCCTTTAATAGTGATTTCAGTGTGTGTGAGTCCGGGTGTGAAGGAACGCTCCTTTAATAGTGATTTCAGTGTGTGTGTGAGCTCGGGTGTGAAGGAACGCTCCTTTAATAGTGATTTCAGTGTGTGTGAGCCCGGGTGTGAAGGATTCCTCCTTTAATAGTGATTTCAGTGTGTGTGAGAGCCCAGGTGTGAAAGAACGCTCCTTTAATAGTGATTTCAGTGTGTGTGAGCCCGGGTGTGAAGGGACGCTCCTTTAATCGTGATTTCAGTGTGTGAGAGCCCGGATGTGAGGGAACGCTCCTTTAATAGTGATTTCAGTGTGTGTGAGTCCGGGTGTGAAGGAACGCTCCTTTAATAGTGATTTCAGTGTGTGTGTGAGCCCGGGTGTGAAGGAACCCTCCTTTAATAGTGATTTCAGTGTGTGAGCCCGGGTGTGAAGGAACGCTCCTTTAATAGTGATTTCAGTGTGTGTGAGCCCGGGTGTGAAGGATTCCTCCTTTAATAGTGATTTCAGTGTGTGAGCCCAGGTGTGAAGGAACGCTCCTTTAATAGTGATTTCAGTGTCTGTGAGCCCGGGTGTGAAGGAACGCTCCTTTAATAGTGATTTCAGTGTGTGAGAGCCCGGGTGTGAAGGAACGCTCCTTTAATAGTGATTTCAGTGTGTGTGAGCCCGGGTGTGAAGGAACGCTCCATTAATAGTGATTTCAGTGTGTGTGTGAGCCCGGGTGTGAAGGAACGTTCCTTTAATAGTGATTTCAGTGTGTGTGTGAGACCGGGTGTGAAGGAACGCTCCTTTAATAGTGATTTCAGTGTGTGTGTGAGCCCGGGTGTGAAGGAACGCTCCTTTAATAGTGATTTCAGTGTGTTTGTGAGCCCGGGTGTGAAGGAACGCTCCTTTAATAGTGATTTCAGTGTGTGTGTGAGCCCGGGTGTGAAGGAACGCTCCTTTAATAGTGATTTCCGTGTGTGAGAGCCCGGGTGTGAAGGAACGCTCCTTTAATAGTGATTTCAGTGTGTGTGTGAGCCCGGGTATGAAGGAACGCTCCTTTAATAGTGATTTCAGTGTGTGTGAGCCCGGGTGTGAAGGAACGCTCCTTTAATAGTGATTTCAGTGTGTGTGAGCCCGGGTGTGAAGGAACGCTCCTTTAATAGTGATTTCAGTGTGTGTGAGCCCGGGTGTGAAGGAACGCTCCTTTAATAGTGATTTCAGTGTGTGTGTGAGCCCGGGTGTGAAGGAACGCTCCTTTAATAGTGATTTCAGTGTGTGTGAGAGCCCGGGTGTGAAGGAACGCTCCTTTAATAGTGATTTCAGTGTGTGTGAGCCCGGGTGTGAAGGATTCCTCCTTTAATAGTGATTTCAGTGTGTGTGAGAGCCCAGGTGTGAAAGAACGCTCCTTTAATAGTGATTTCAGTGTGTGTGAGCCCGGGTGTGAAGGGACGCTCCTTTAATAGTGATTTCAGTGTGTGAGAGCCCGGGTGTGAGGGAACGCTCCTTTAATAGTGATTTCAGTGTGTGTGAGTCCGGGTGTGAAGGAACGCTCCTTTAATAGTGATTTCAGTGTGTGTGTGAGCCCGGGTGTGAAGGAACCCTCCTTTAATAGTGATTTCAGTGTGTGAGCCCGGGTGTGAAGGAACGCTCCTTTAATAGTGATTTCAGTGTGTGTGAGCCCGGGTGTGAAGGATTCCTCCTTTAATAGTGATTTCAGTGTGTGAGCCCAGGTGTGAAGGAACGCTCCTTTAATAGTGATTTCAGTGTCTGTGAGCCCGGGTGTGAAGGAACGCTCCTTTAATAGTGATTTCAGTGTGTGAGAGCCCGGGTGTGAAGGAACGCTCCTTTAATAGTGATTTCAGTGTGTGTGAGCCCGGGTGTGAAGGAACGCTCCATTAATAGTGATTTCAGTGTGTGTGTGAGCCCGGGTGTGAAGGAACGTTCCTTTAATAGTGATTTCAGTGTGTGTGTGAGACCGGGTGTGAAGGAACGCTCCTTTAATAGTGATTTCAGTGTGTGTGTGAGCCCGGGTGTGAAGGAACGCTCCTTTAATAGTGATTTCAGTGTGTTTGTGAGCCCGGGTGTGAAGGAACGCTCCTTTAATAGTGATTTCAGTGTGTGTGTGAGCCCGGGTGTGAAGGAACGCTCCTTTAATAGTGATTTCCGTGTGTGAGAGCCCGGGTGTGAAGGAACGCTCCTTTAATAGTGATTTCAGTGTGTGTGTGAGCCCGGGTATGAAGGAACGCTCCTTTAATAGTGATTTCAGTGTGTGTGAGCCCGGGTGTGAAGGAACGCTCCTTTAATAGTGATTTCAGTGTGTGTGAGCCCGGGTGTGAAGGAACGCTCCTTTAATAGTGATTTCAGTGTGTGTGAGCCCGGGTGTGAAGGAATGCTCCTTTAATAGTGATTTCAGTGTGTGTGTGAGCCCGGGTGTGAAGGAACGCTCCTTTAATAGTGATTTCAGTGTGTGTGAGAGCCCGGGTGTGAAGGAACGCTCCTTTAATAGTGATTTCAGTGTGTTTGTGAGCCAGAGTGTGAAGGAACGCTCCTTTAATAGTGATTTCAGTGTGTGTGAGAGCCCGGGTGTGAAGGAACGCTCCTTTAATAGTGATTTCAGTGTGTGTGTGAGCCCGGGTGTGAAGGAACGCTCCTTTAATAGTGATTTCAGTGTGTGTGAGAGCCCGGGTGTGAAGGAACGCTCCTTTAATAGTGATTTCAGTGTGTGTGAGCCCGGGTGTGAAGGGACGCTCCTTTAATAGTGATTTCAGTGTGTGAGAGCCCGGGTGTGAGGGAACGCTCCTTTAATAGTGATTTCAGTGTGTGTGAGTCCGGGTGTGAAGGAACGCTCCTTTAATAGTGATTTCAGTGTGTGTGATCCGGGGTGTGAAGGAACACTTCTTTCAGTCTGTGTGAGCCCGGGTGTGAAGGAACGCTCCTTTAATAGTGATTTCAGTGTGTGTGTGAGCCCGGGTGTGAAGGAACCCTCCTTTAATCGTGATTTCAGTGTGTGAGCCCGGGTGTGAAGGAACGCTCCTTTAACAGTGATTTCAGTGTGTGTGTGAGCCCGGGTGTGAAGGAACGCTCCTTTAATAGTGATTTCAGTGTGTTTGTGAGCCCGGGTGTGAAGGAACGCTCCTTTAATAGTGATTTGAGTGTGTGTGAGAGCCCGGGTGTGAAGGAACGCTCCTTTAATAGTGATTTCGGTGCCTGTGAGCCCGGGTGTGAAGGAACGCTCCTTTAATAGTGATTTCAGTGTGTGAGAGCCCGGGTGTGAAGGAACACTCCTTTAATAGTGATTTCAGTGTGTGTGTGAGCCCGGGTGTGAAGGAACCCTCCTTTAATAGTGATTTCAGTGTGTGAGCCCAGGTGTGAAGGAACGCTCCTTTAATTGTGATTTCAGTGTCTGTGAGCCCGGGTGTGAAGGAACGCTCCTTTAATCGTGATTTCAGTGTGTGAGAGCCCGGGTGTGAAGGAACGCTCCTTTAATAGTGATTTCAGTGTGTGTGAGCCCGGGTGTGAAGGAACGCTCCATTAATAGTGATTTCAGTGTGTGTGTGAGACCGGGTGTGAAGGAACGCTCCTTTAATAGTGATTTCAGTGTGTGTGTGAGCCCGGGTGTGAAGGAACGCTCCTTTAATAGTGATTTCAGTGTGTTTGTGAGCCCGGGTGTGAAGGAACGCTCTTTTAATTGTGATTTCAGTGTGTGTGTGAGCCCGGGTGTGAAGGAACGCTCCTTTAATAGTGATTTCAGTGTGTGTGTGAGCCCGGGTGTGAAGGAACGCTCCTTTAATAGTGATTTCAGTGTGTGTGAGAGCCCGGGTGTGAAGGAAAGCTCCTTTAATAGCGATTTCAGTGTGTGTGTGAGCCCGGGTGTGAAGGAGCGCTCTTTTAATTGTGATTTCAGTGTGTGTGTGAGCCCGGGTGTGAAGGAACCCTCCTTTAATAGTGATTTCAGTGTGTGAGCCCGGGTGTGAAGGAACGCTCCTTTAACAGTGATTTCAGTGTGTGTGTGAGCCCGGGTGTGAAGGAACGCTCCTTTAATAGTGATTTCAGTGTGTTTGTGAGCCCGGGTGTGAAGGAACGCTCCTTTAATAGTGATTTCAGTGTGTGTGTGAGCCCGGGTGTGAAGGAACGCTCTTTTAATTGTGATTTCAGTGTGTGTGTGAGCCCGGGTGTGAAGGAACGCTCCTTTAATAGTGATTTCAGTGTGTGTGTGAGCCCGGGTGTGAAGGAACGCTCTTTTAATTGTGATTTCAGTGTGTGTGTGAGCCCGGGTGTGAAGGAACGCTCCTTTAATAGTGATTTCAGTGTGTGTGAGCCCGGGTGTGAAGGAACGCTCCTTTAATAGTGATTTCAGTGTGTGTGAGCCCGGGTGTGAAGGAACGCTCCTTTAATAGTGATTTCAGTGTGTGTGTGAGCCCGGGTGTGAAGGAACGCTCTTTTAATTGTGATTTCAGTGTGTGTGTGAGCCCGGGTGTGAAGGAACGCTCCTTTAATAGTGATTTCCGTGTGTGAGAGCCCGGGTGTGAAGGAACGCTCCTTTAATAGTGATTTCAGTGTGTGTGTGAGCCCGGGTATGAAGGAACGCTCCTTTAATAGTGATTTGAGTGTGTGTGAGAGCCCGGGTGTGAAGGAACGCTCCTTTAATAGTGATTTCAGTGTCTGTTAGCCCGGGTGTGAAGGAACGCTCCTTTAATAGTGATTTCAGTGTCTGTGAGCCCGGGTGTGAAGGAACGCTCCTTTAATCGTGATTTCAGTGTGTGAGAGCCCGGGTGTGAAGGAACGCTCCTTTAATAGTGATTTCAGTGTGTGTGAGCCCGGGTGTGAAGGAACGCTCCATTAATAGTGATTTCAGTGTGTGTGTGAGACCGGGTGTGAAGGAACGCTCCTTTAATAGTGATTTCAGTGTGTGTGTGAGCCCGGGTGTGAAGGAACGCTCCTTTAATAGTGATTTCAGTGTGTTTGTGAGCCCGGGTGTGAAGGAACGCTCTTTTAATTGTGATTTCAGTGTGTGTGTGAGCCCGGGTGTGAAGGAACGCTCCTTTAATAGTGATTTCAGTGTGTGTGTGAGCCCGGGTGTGAAGGAACGCTCCTTTAATAGTGATTTCAGTGTGTGTGAGAGCCCGGGTGTGAAGGAAAGCTCCTTTAATAGCGATTTCAGTGTGTGTGTGAGCCCGGGTGTGAAGGAGCGCTCTTTTAATTGTGATTTCAGTGTGTGTGTGAGCCCGGGTGTGAAGGAACCCTCCTTTAATAGTGATTTCAGTGTGTGAGCCCGGGTGTGAAGGAACGCTCCTTTAACAGTGATTTCAGTGTGTGTGTGAGCCCGGGTGTGAAGGAACGCTCCTTTAATAGTGATTTCAGTGTGTTTGTGAGCCCGGGTGTGAAGGAACGCTCCTTTAATAGTGATTTCAGTGTGTGTGTGAGCCCGGGTGTGAAGGAACGCTCTTTTAATTGTGATTTCAGTGTGTGTGTGAGCCCGGGTGTGAAGGAACGCTCCTTTAATAGTGATTTCAGTGTGTGTGTGAGCCCGGGTGTGAAGGAACGCTCTTTTAATTGTGATTTCAGTGTGTGTGTGAGCCCGGGTGTGAAGGAACGCTCCTTTAATAGTGATTTCAGTGTGTGTGAGCCCGGGTGTGAAGGAACGCTCCTTTAATAGTGATTTCAGTGTGTGTGAGCCCGGGTGTGAAGGAACGCTCCTTTAATAGTGATTTCAGTGTGTGTGTGAGCCCGGGTGTGAAGGAACGCTCTTTTAATTGTGATTTCAGTGTGTGTGTGAGCCCGGGTGTGAAGGAACGCTCCTTTAATAGTGATTTCCGTGTGTGAGAGCCCGGGTGTGAAGGAACGCTCCTTTAATAGTGATTTCAGTGTGTGTGTGAGCCCGGGTATGAAGGAACGCTCCTTTAATAGTGATTTGAGTGTGTGTGAGAGCCCGGGTGTGAAGGAACGCTCCTTTAATAGTGATTTCAGTGTCTGTTAGCCCGGGTGTGAAGGAACGCTCCTTTAATAGTGATTTCAGTGTGTGAGAGCCCGGGTGTGAAGGAACACTCCTTTAATAGTGATTTCAGTGTGTGTGTGAGCCCGGGTGTGAAGGAACCCTCCTTTAATAGTGATTTCAGTGTGTGAGCCCAGGTGTGAAGGAACGCTCCTTTAACAGTGATTTCAGTGTGTGTGTGAGCCCGGGTGTGAAGGAACGCTCCTTTAATAGTGATTTCAGTGTGTTTGTGAGCCCGGGTATGAAGGAACGCTCCTTTAATAGTGATTTCAGTGTGTGTGTGAGCCCGGGTGTGAAGGAAGGCTCCTTTAACAGTGATTTCAGTGTGTGTGTGAGCCCGGGTGTGAAGGAACGCTCCTTTAATAGTGATTTCAGTGTGTGTGAGAGCCCGGGTGTGAAGGAACGCTCCTTTAATAGTGATTTCAGTGTGTGTGTGAGCCCGGGTGTGAAGGAACGCTCTTTTAATTGTGATTTCAGTGTGTGTGTGAGCCCGGGTGTGAAGGAACGCTCCTTTAATAGTGATTTCCGTGTGTGAGAGCCCGGGTGTGAAGGAACGCTCCTTTAATAGTGATTTCAGTGTGTGTGTGAGCCCGGGTATGAAGGAACGCTCCTTTAATAGTGATTTCAGTGTGTGTGTGAGCCCAGGTGTGAAGGAACGCTCCTTTAATAGTGATTTCAGTGTGTGTGAGCCCGGGTGTGAAGGAACGCTCCTTTAATAGTGATTTCAGTGTGTGTGAGCCCGGGTGTGAAGGAACGCTCCTTTAATAGTGATTTCAGTGTGTGTGAGCCCGGGTGTGAAGGAACGCTCCTTTAATAGTGATTTCAGTGTGTGTGAGAGCCCGGGTGTGAAGGAACGCTCCTTTAATAGTGATTTCAGTGTGTGTGAGAGCCCGGGTGTGAAGGAACGCTCCTTTAATAGTGATTTCAGTGTGTTTGTGAGCCCGGGTGTGAAGGAACGCTCCTTTAATAGTGATTTCAGTGTGTGTGAGAGCCCGGGTGTGAAGGAAAGCTCCTTTAATAGTGATTTCAGTGTGTGTGTGAGCCCGGGTGTGAAGGAACGCTCTTTTAATTGTGATTTCAGTGTGTGTGTGAGCCCGGGTGTGAAGGAACGCTCCTTTAATAGTGATTTCCGTGTGTGAGAGCCCGGGTGTGAAGGAACGCTCCTTTAATAGTGATTTCAGTGTGTGTGTGAGCCCGGGTATGAAGGAACGCTCCTTTAATAGTGATTTCAGTGTGTGTGTGAGCCCGGGTGTGAAGGAACGCTCCTTTAATAGTGATTTCAGTGTGTGTGAGCCCGGGTGTGAAGGAACGCTCCTTTAATAGTGATTTCAGTGTGTGTGAGCCCGGGTGTGAAGGAACGCTCCTTTAATAGTGATTTCAGTGTGTGTGAGCCCGGGTGTGAAGGAATGGTCCTTTCATAGTGATGTCAGTGTGTGTGAGCCCGGGTGTGACGAAACGCTCCTTTAATAGTGATTTCAGTGTGTGTGTGAGCCCGGGTGTGAAGGAACGCTCCTTTAATAGTGATTTCAGTGTGTGTGAGCCCGGGTGTGAAGGAACACTCCTTTAATAGTGATTTCAGTGTGTGTGTGAGCCCGGGTGTGAAGGAACGCTCCTTTAATAGTGATTTCAGTGTGTGTGAGAGCCCGGGTGTGAAGGAACGCTCCTTTAATGGTGATTTCAGTGTGTGTGAGCCCGGGTGTGAAGGAACGCTCCTTTAATAGTGATTTCAGTGTGTGTGTGAGCCCGGGTGTGAAGGAACGCTCCTTTAATAGTGATTTCAGTGTGTGTGAGCCCGGGTGTGAAGGAACACTCCTTTAATAGTGATTTCAGTGTGTGTGTGAGCCCGGGTGTGAAGGAACGCTCCTTTAATAGTGATTTCAGTGTGTTTGTGAGCCCGGGTGTGAAGGAACGCTCCTTTAATAGTGATTTCAGTGTGTGTGTGAGCCCGGGTGTGAAGGAACGCTCTTTTAATTGTGATTTCAGTGTGTGTGTGAGCCCGGGTGTGAAGGAACGCTCCTTTAATAGTGATTTCCGTGTGTGAGAGCCCGGGTGTGAAGGAACGCTCCTTTAATAGTGATTTCAGTGTGTGTGTGAGCCCGGGTATGAAGGAACGCTCCTTTAATAGTGATTTGAGTGCGTGTGAGAGCCCGGATGTGAAGGAACGCTCCTTTAATAGTGATTTCCGTGTGTGAGAGCCCGGGTGTGAAGGAACCCTCCTTTAATAGTGATTTCAGTGTGTGTGAGCCCGGGTGTGAAGGAACGCTCCTTTAATAGTGATTTCAGTGTGTGTGAGCCCAGGTGTGAAGGAACGCTCCTTTAACAGTGATTTCAGTGTGTGTGTGAGCCCGGGTGTGAAGGAACGCTCCTTTAATAGTGATTTCAGTGTGTTTGTGAGCCCGGGTGTGAAGGAACGCTCCTTTAATAGTGATTTCAGTTTGTGTGTGAGCCCGCGTGTGTAGGAACGCTCTTTTAATTGTGATTTCAGTGTGTGTGTGAGCCCGGGTGTGAAGGAACGCTCCTTTAAGAGTGATTTCAGTGTGTGTGAGCCCGGGTGTGAAGGAACGCTCCTTTCATAGTGATTTCAGTGTGTGTGAGCCCGGGTGTGAAGGAACGCTCCTTTAATAGTGATTTCAGTGTGTGTGAGCCCGGGTGTGAAGGAACGCTCCTTTAATCGTGATTTCAGTGTGTGTGATAGCCCGGGTTTTAATAGTGATTTCAGTGTGTGTGAGAGCCCGGGTGTGAAGGAACGCTCCTTTAATAGTGATTTCAGTGTGTTTGTGAGCCAGGGTGTGAAGGAACGCTCCTTTAATAGTGATTTCAGTGTGTGTGAGAGCCCGGGTGTGAAGGAACGCTCCTTTAATAGTGATTTCAGTGTGTGTGAGAGCCCGGGTGTGAAGGAAAGCTCCTTTAATAGTGATTTCAGGATGTGTGTGAGCCCGGGTGTGAAGGAACGCTCTTTTAATAGTGATTTCAGTGTGTGTGTGAGCCCGGGTGTGAAGGAACGCTCCTTTAATAGTGATTTCCGTGTGTGAGAGCCCGGGTGTGAAGGAACGCTCCTTTAATAGTGATTTCAGTGTGTGTGTGAGCCCGGGTATGAAGGAACGCTCCTTTAATAGTGATTTCAGTGTGTGTGTGAGCCCGGGTGTGAAGGAACGCTCCTTTAATAGTGATTTCAGTGTGTGTGAGCCCGGGTGTGAAGGAACGCTCCTTTAATAGTGATTTCAGTGTGTGTGAGCCCGGGTGTGAAGGAACGCTCCTTTAATCGTGATTTCAGTGTGTGTGAGCCCGGGTGTGAAGGAATGGTCTTTTAATAGTGATGTCAGTGTGTGTGAGCCCGGGTGTGACGAAACGCTCCTTTCATAGTGATTTCAGTGTGTGTGTGAGCCCGGGTGTGAAGGAACGTTCCTTTAATAGTGATTTCAGTGTGTGTGTGAGACCGGGTGTGAAGGAACGCTCCTTTAATAGTGATTTCAGTGTGTGTGTGAGCCCGGGTGTGAAGGAACGCTCCTTTAATAGTGATTTCAGTGTGTTTGTGAGCCCGGGTGTGAAGGAACGCTCCTTTAATAGTGATTTCAGTGTGTGTGTGAGCCCGGGTGTGAAGGAACGCTCCTTTAATAGTGATTTCCGTGTGTGAGAGCCCGGGTGTGAAGGAACGCTCCTTTAATAGTGATTTCAGTGTGTGTGTGAGCCCGGGTATGAAGGAACGCTCCTTTAATAGTGATTTCAGTGTGTGTGAGCCCGGGTGTGAAGGAACGCTCCTTTAATAGTGATTTCAGTGTGTGTGAGCCCGGGTGTGAAGGAACGCTCCTTTAATAGTGATTTCAGTGTGTGTGAGCCCGGGTGTGAAGGAACGCTCCTTTAATAGTGATTTCAGTGTGTGTGTGAGCCCGGGTGTGAAGGAACGCTCCTTTAATAGTGATTTCAGTGTGTGTGAGAGCCCGGGTGTGAAGGAACGCTCCTTTAATAGTGATTTCAGTGTGTGTGAGCCCGGGTGTGAAGGATTCCTCCTTTAATAGTGATTTCAGTGTGTGTGAGAGCCCAGGTGTGAAAGAACGCTCCTTTAATAGTGATTTCAGTGTGTGTGAGCCCGGGTGTGAAGGGACGCTCCTTTAATAGTGATTTCAGTGTGTGAGAGCCCGGGTGTGAGGGAACGCTCCTTTAATAGTGATTTCAGTGTGTGTGAGTCCGGGTGTGAAGGAACGCTCCTTTAATAGTGATTTCAGTGTGTGTGTGAGCCCGGGTGTGAAGGAACCCTCCTTTAATAGTGATTTCAGTGTGTGAGCCCGGGTGTGAAGGAACGCTCCTTTAATAGTGATTTCAGTGTGTGTGAGCCCGGGTGTGAAGGATTCCTCCTTTAATAGTGATTTCAGTGTGTGAGCCCAGGTGTGAAGGAACGCTCCTTTAATAGTGATTTCAGTGTCTGTGAGCCCGGGTGTGAAGGAACGCTCCTTTAATAGTGATTTCAGTGTGTGAGAGCCCGGGTGTGAAGGAACGCTCCTTTAATAGTGATTTCAGTGTGTGTGAGCCCGGGTGTGAAGGAACGCTCCATTAATAGTGATTTCAGTGTGTGTGTGAGCCCGGGTGTGAAGGAACGTTCCTTTAATAGTGATTTCAGTGTGTGTGTGAGACCGGGTGTGAAGGAACGCTCCTTTAATAGTGATTTCAGTGTGTGTGTGAGCCCGGGTGTGAAGGAACGCTCCTTTAATAGTGATTTCAGTGTGTTTGTGAGCCCGGGTGTGAAGGAACGCTCCTTTAATAGTGATTTCAGTGTGTGTGTGAGCCCGGGTGTGAAGGAACGCTCCTTTAATAGTGATTTCCGTGTGTGAGAGCCCGGGTGTGAAGGAACGCTCCTTTAATAGTGATTTCAGTGTGTGTGTGAGCCCGGGTATGAAGGAACGCTCCTTTAATAGTGATTTCAGTGTGTGTGAGCCCGGGTGTGAAGGAACGCTCCTTTAATAGTGATTTCAGTGTGTGTGAGCCCGGGTGTGAAGGAACGCTCCTTTAATAGTGATTTCAGTGTGTGTGAGCCCGGGTGTGAAGGAACGCTCCTTTAATAGTGATTTCAGTGTGTGTGTGAGCCCGGGTGTGAAGGAACGCTCCTTTAATAGTGATTTCAGTGTGTGTGAGAGCCCGGGTGTGAAGGAACGCTCCTTTAATAGTGATTTCAGTGTGTTTGTGAGCCAGAGTGTGAAGGAACGCTCCTTTAATAGTGATTTCAGTGTGTGTGAGAGCCCGGGTGTGAAGGAACGCTCCTTTAATAGTGATTTCAGTGTGTGTGTGAGCCCGGGTGTGAAGGAACGCTCCTTTAATAGTGATTTCAGTGTGTGTGAGAGCCCGGGTGTGAAGGAACGCTCCTTT
This sequence comes from Somniosus microcephalus, assembly GCF_052327205.1. Lineage (NCBI taxonomy): Eukaryota > Metazoa > Chordata > Chondrichthyes > Squaliformes > Somniosidae > Somniosus > Somniosus microcephalus. Next base: position 20,184,615 of record NW_028225180.1, read on the forward strand.
AATAGTGATTTCAGTGTGTGTGAGCCCGGGTGTGAAGGGACGCTCCTTTAATAGTGATTTCAGTGTGTGAGAGCCCGGGTGTGAGGGAACGCTCCTTTAATAGTGATTTCAGTGTGTGTGAGTCCGGGTGTGAAGGAACGCTCCTTTAATAGTGATTTCAGTGTGTGAGCCCAGGTGTGAAGGAACGCTCCTTTAATTGTGATTTCAGTGTCTGTGAGCCCGGGTGTGAAGGAACGCTCCTTTAATCGTGATTTCAGTGTGTGAGAGCCCGGGTGTGAAGGAACGCTCCTTTAATAGTGATTTCAGTGTGTGTGAGCCCGGGTGTGAAGGAACGCTCCATTAATAGTGATTTCAGTGTGTGTGTGAGACCGGGTGTGAAGGAACGCTCCTTTAATAGTGATTTCAGTGTGTGTGTGAGCCCGGGTGTGAAGGAACGCTCCTTTAATAGTGATTTCAGTGTGTTTGTGAGCCCGGGTGTGAAGGAACGCTCCTTTAATAGTGATTTCAGTGTGTGTGTGAGCCCGGGTGTGAAGGAACGCTCTTTTAATTGTGATTTCAGTGTGTGTGTGAGCCCGGGTGTGAAGGAACGCTCCTTTAATAGTGATTTCAGTGTGTGTGTGAGCCCGGGTGTGAAGGAACGCTCCTTTAATAGTGATTTCAGTGTGTGTGAGAGCCCGGGTGTGAAGGAAAGCTCCTTTAATAGCGATTTCAGTGTGTGTGTGAGCCCGGGTGTGAAGGAGCGCTCTTTTAATTGTGATTTCAGTGTGTGTGTGAGCCCGGGTGTGAAGGAACCCTCCTTTAATAGTGATTTCAGTGTGTGAGCCCGGGTGTGAAGGAACGCTCCTTTAACAGTGATTTCAGTGTGTGTGTGAGCCCGGGTGTGAAGGAACGCTCCTTTAATAGTGATTTCAGTGTGTTTGTGAGCCCGGGTGTGAAGGAACGCTCCTTTAATAGTGATTTCAGTGTGTGTGTGAGCCCGGGTGTGAAGGAACGCTCTTTTAATTGTGATTTCAGTGTGTGTGTGAGCCCGGGTGTGAAGGAACGCTCCTTTAATAGTGATTTCAGTGTGTGTGTGAGCCCGGGTGTGAAGGAACGCTCTTTTAATTGTGATTTCAGTGTGTGTGTGAGCCCGGGTGTGAAGGAACGCTCCTTTAATAGTGATTTCAGTGTGTGTGAGCCCGGGTGTGAAGGAACGCTCCTTTAATAGTGATTTCAGTGTGTGTGAGCCCGGGTGTGAAGGAACGCTCCTTTAATAGTGATTTCAGTGTGTGTGTGAGCCCGGGTGTGAAGGAACGCTCTTTTAATTGTGATTTCAGTGTGTGTGTGAGCCCGGGTGTGAAGGAACGCTCCTTTAATAGTGATTTCCGTGTGTGAGAGCCCGGGTGTGAAGGAACGCTCCTTTAATAGTGATTTCAGTGTGTGTGTGAGCCCGGGTATGAAGGAACGCTCCTTTAATAGTGATTTGAGTGTGTGTGAGAGCCCGGGTGTGAAGGAACGCTCCTTTAATAGTGATTTCAGTGTCTGTTAGCCCGGGTGTGAAGGAACGCTCCTTTAATAGTGATTTCAGTGTGTGAGAGCCCGGGTGTGAAGGAACACTCCTTTAATAGTGATTTCAGTGTGTGTGTGAGCCCGGGTGTGAAGGAACCCTCCTTTAATAGTGATTTCAGTGTGTGAGCCCAGGTGTGAAGGAACGCTCCTTTAACAGTGATTTCAGTGTGTGTGTGAGCCCGGGTGTGAAGGAACGCTCCTTTAATAGTGATTTCAGTGTGTTTGTGAGCCCGGGTATGAAGGAACGCTCCTTTAATAGTGATTTCAGTGTGTGTGTGAGCCCGGGTGTGAAGGAAGGCTCCTTTAACAGTGATTTCAGTGTGTGTGTGAGCCCGGGTGTGAAGGAACGCTCCTTTAATAGTGATTTCAGTGTGTGTGAGAGCCCGGGTGTGAAGGAACGCTCCTTTAATAGTGATTTCAGTGTGTGTGTGAGCCCGGGTGTGAAGGAACGCTCTTTTAATTGTGATTTCAGTGTGTGTGTGAGCCCGGGTGTGAAGGAACGCTCCTTTAATAGTGATTTCCGTGTGTGAGAGCCCGGGTGTGAAGGAACGCTCCTTTAATAGTGATTTCAGTGTGTGTGTGAGCCCGGGTATGAAGGAACGCTCCTTTAATAGTGATTTCAGTGTGTGTGTGAGCCCAGGTGTGAAGGAACGCTCCTTTAATAGTGATTTCAGTGTGTGTGAGCCCGGGTGTGAAGGAACGCTCCTTTAATAGTGATTTCAGTGTGTGTGAGCCCGGGTGTGAAGGAACGCTCCTTTAATAGTGATTTCAGTGTGTGTGAGCCCGGGTGTGAAGGAACGCTCCTTTAATAGTGATTTCAGTGTGTGTGAGAGCCCGGGTGTGAAGGAACGCTCCTTTAATAGTGATTTCAGTGTGTGTGAGAGCCCGGGTGTGAAGGAACGCTCCTTTAATAGTGATTTCAGTGTGTTTGTGAGCCCGGGTGTGAAGGAACGCTCCTTTAATAGTGATTTCAGTGTGTGTGAGAGCCCGGGTGTGAAGGAAAGCTCCTTTAATAGTGATTTCAGTGTGTGTGTGAGCCCGGGTGTGAAGGAACGCTCTTTTAATTGTGATTTCAGTGTGTGTGTGAGCCCGGGTGTGAAGGAACGCTCCTTTAATAGTGATTTCCGTGTGTGAGAGCCCGGGTGTGAAGGAACGCTCCTTTAATAGTGATTTCAGTGTGTGTGTGAGCCCGGGTATGAAGGAACGCTCCTTTAATAGTGATTTCAGTGTGTGTGTGAGCCCGGGTGTGAAGGAACGCTCCTTTAATAGTGATTTCAGTGTGTGTGAGCCCGGGTGTGAAGGAACGCTCCTTTAATAGTGATTTCAGTGTGTGTGAGCCCGGGTGTGAAGGAACGCTCCTTTAATAGTGATTTCAGTGTGTGTGAGCCCGGGTGTGAAGGAATGGTCCTTTCATAGTGATGTCAGTGTGTGTGAGCCCGGGTGTGACGAAACGCTCCTTTAATAGTGATTTCAGTGTGTGTGTGAGCCCGGGTGTGAAGGAACGCTCCTTTAACAGTGATTTCAGTGTGTGTGAGCCCGGGTGTGAAGGAACACTCCTTTAATAGTGATTTCAGTGTGTGTGTGAGCCCGGGTGTGAAGGAACGCTCCTTTAATAGTGATTTCAGTGTGTGTGAGAGCCCGGGTGTGAAGGAACGCTCCTTTAATGGTGATTTCAGTGTGTGTGAGCCCGGGTGTGAAGGAACGCTCCTTTAATAGTGATTTCAGTGTGTGTGTGAGCCCGGGTGTGAAGGAACGCTCCTTTAATAGTGATTTCAGTGTGTGTGAGCCCGGGTGTGAAGGAACACTCCTTTAATAGTGATTTCAGTGTGTGTGTGAGCCCGGGTGTGAAGGAACGCTCCTTTAATAGTGATTTCAGTGTGTTTGTGAGCCCGGGTGTGAAGGAACGCTCCTTTAATAGTGATTTCAGTGTGTGTGTGAGCCCGGGTGTGAAGGAACGCTCTTTTAATTGTGATTTCAGTGTGTGTGTGAGCCCGGGTGTGAAGGAACGCTCCTTTAATAGTGATTTCCGTGTGTGAGAGCCCGGGTGTGAAGGAACGCTCCTTTAATAGTGATTTCAGTGTGTGTGTGAGCCCGGGTATGAAGGAACGCTCCTTTAATAGTGATTTGAGTGCGTGTGAGAGCCCGGATGTGAAGGAACGCTCCTTTAATAGTGATTTCCGTGTGTGAGAGCCCGGGTGTGAAGGAACCCTCCTTTAATAGTGATTTTAGTGTGTGTGAGCCCGGGTGTGAAGGAACGCTCCTTTAATAGTGATTTCAGTGTGTGTGAGCCCAGGTGTGAAGGAACGCTCCTTTAACAGTGATTTCAGTGTGTGTGTGAGCCCGGGTGTGAAGGAACGCTCCTTTAATAGTGATTTCAGTGTGTTTGTGAGCCCGGGTGTGAAGGAACGCTCCTTTAATAGTGATTTCAGTTTGTGTGTGAGCCCGCGTGTGTAGGAACGCTCTTTTAATTGTGATTTCAGTGTGTGTGTGAGCCCGGGTGTGAAGGAACGCTCCTTTAAGAGTGATTTCAGTGTGTGTGAGCCCGGGTGTGAAGGAACGCTCCTTTCATAGTGATTTCAGTGTGTGTGAGCCCGGGTGTGAAGGAACGCTCCTTTAATAGTGATTTCAGTGTGTGTGAGCCCGGGTGTGAAGGAACGCTCCTTTAATCGTGATTTCAGTGTGTGTGATAGCCCGGGTGTGAAGGAACGCTCCTTTAATAGTGATTTCAGTGTGTGTGAGAGCCCGGGTGTGAAGGAACGCTCCTTTAATAGTGATTTCAGTGTGTTTGTGAGCCAGGGTGTGAAGGAACGCTCCTTTAATAGTGATTTCAGTGTGTGTGAGAGCCCGGGTGTGAAGGAACGCTCCTTTAATAGTGATTTCAGTGTGTGTGAGAGCCCGGGTGTGAAGGAAAGCTCCTTTAATAGTGATTTCAGGATGTGTGTGAGCCCGGGTGTGAAGGAACGCTCTTTTAATAGTGATTTCAGTGTGTGTGTGAGCCCGGGTGTGAAGGAACGCTCCTTTAATAGTGATTTCCGTGTGTGAGAGCCCGGGTGTGAAGGAACGCTCCTTTAATAGTGATTTCAGTGTGTGTGTGAGCCCGGGTATGAAGGAACGTTCCTTTAATAGTGATTTCAGTGTGTGTGTGAGCCCGGGTGTGAAGGAACGCTCCTTTAATAGTGATTTCAGTGTGTGTGAGCCCGGGTGTGAAGGAACGCTCCTTTAATAGTGATTTCAGTGTGTGTGAGCCCGGGTGTGAAGGAACGCTCCTTTAATCGTGATTTCAGTGTGTGTGAGCCCGGGTGTGAAGGAATGGTCTTTTAATAGTGATGTCAGTGTGTGTGAGCCCGGGTGTGACGAAACGCTCCTTTCATAGTGATTTCAGTGTGTGTGTGAGCCCGGGTGTGAAGGAACGCTCCTTCAATAGTGATTTCAGTGTGTATGAGCCCGGGTGTGAAGGAACACTCCTTTAATAGTGATTTCAGTGTGTGTGTGAGCCCGGGTGTGAAGGAACGCTCCTTTAATAGTGATTTCAGTGTGTGTGAGAGCCCGGGTGTGAAGGAACGCTCCTTTAATGGTGATTTCAGTGTGTGTGAGCCCGGGTGTGAAGGAACGCTCCTTTAATAGTGATTTCAGTGTGTGTGTGAGCCCGGGTGTGAAGGAACGCTCCTTTAATAGTGATTTCAGTGTGTGTGAGCCCGGGTGTGAAGGAACACTCCTTTAATAGTGATTTCAGTGTGTGTGTGAGCCCGGGTGTGAAGGAACGCTCCTTTAATAGTGATTTCAGTGTGTTTGTGAGCCCGGGTGTGAAGGAACGCTCCTTTAATAGTGATTTCAGTGTGTGTGTGAGCCCGGGTGTGAAGGAACGCTCTTTTAATTGTGATTTCAGTGTGTGTGTGAGCCCGGGTGTGAAGGAACGCTCCTTTAATCGTGATTTCCGTGTGTGAGAGCCCGGGTGTGAAGGAACGCTCCTTTAATAGTGATTTCAGTGTGTGTGTGAGCCCGGGTATGAAGGAACGCTCCTTTAATAGTGATTTGAGTGTGTGTGAGAGCCCGCGTGTGAAGGAACGCTCCTTTAATAGTGATTTCCGTGTGTGAGAGCCCGGGTGTGAAGGAACGCTCCTTTAATAGTGATTTCAGTGTCTGCGAGCCCGGGTGTGAAGGAACGCTCCTTTAATAGTGATTTCAGTGTGTGAGAGCCCGGGTGTGAAGGAACGCTCCTTTAATAGTGATTTCAGTGTGTGTGAGCCCGGGTGTGAAGGAACACTCCTTTAATAGTGATTTCAGTGTGTGTGTGAGCCCGGGTGTGAAGGAACCCTCCTTTAATAGTGATTTCAGTGTGTGAGCCCAGGTGTGAAGGAACGCTCCTTTAACAGTGATTTCAGTGTGTGTGTGAGCCCGGGTGTGAAGGAACGCTCCTTTAATAGTGATTTCAGTGTGTTTGTGAGCCCGAGTGTGAAGGAACGCTCCTTTAACAGTGATTTCAGTGTGTGTGTGAGCCCGGGTGTGAAGGAACGCTCTTGTAATTGTGATTTCAGTGTGTGTGTGAGCCCGGGTGTGAAGGAACGCTCCTTTAATAGTGATTTCCGTGTGTGAGAGCCCGGGTGTGAAGGAACGCTCCTTTAATAGTGATTTCAGTGTGTGTGTGAGCCCGGGTATGAAGGAAAGCTCCTTTAATAGTGATTTCAGTGTGTGTGTGAGCCCGGGTGTGAAGGAACGCTCCTTTAATAGTGATTTCAGTGTGTGTGAGCCCGGGTGTGAAGGAACACTCCTTTAATAGTGATTTCAGTGTGTGTGAGCCCGGGTGTGAAGGAACGCTCCTTTAATAGTGATTTCAGTGTGTGTGAGCCCGGGTGTGAAGGAACGCTCCTTTAATAGTGATTTCAGTGTGTGTGAGCCCGGGTGTGAAGGAACGCTCCTTTAATAGTGATTTCAGTGTGTGTGAGAGCCCGGGTGTGAAGGAACGCTCCTTTAATAGTGATTTCAGTGTGTGTGAGAGCCCGGGTGTGAAGGAACGCTCCTTTAATAGTGATTTCAGTGTGTTTGTGAGCGAGGGTGTGAAGGAACGCTCCTTTAATAGTGATTTCAGTGTGTGTGAGAGCCCGGGTGTGAAGGAACGCTCCTTTAATAGTGATTTCAGTGTGTGTGAGAGCCCGGGTGTGAAGGAAAGCTCCTTTAATAGTGATTTCAGTGTGTGTGTGAGCCCGGGTGTGAAGGAACGCTCTTTTAATATGTGATTTCAGTGTGTGTGTGAGCCCGGGTGTGAAGGAACGCTCCTTTAATAGTGATTTCCATGTGTGAGAGCCCGGGTGTGAAGGAACGCTCCTTTAATAGTGATTTCAGTGTGTGTGTGAGCCCGGGTGTGAAGGAACGCTCCTTTAATAGTGATTTCCATGTGTGAGAGCCCGGGTGTGAAGGAACGCTCCTTTAACAGTGATTTCAGTGTGTGTGTGAGCCCGGGTGTGAAGGAACGCTCCTTTAATAGTGATTTCAGTGTGTTTGTGAGCGAGGGTGTGAAGGAACGCTCCTTTAATAGTGATTTCAGTGTGTGTGAGAGCCCGGGTGTGAAGGAACGCTCCTTTAATAGTGATTTCAGTGTGTGTGAGCCCGGGTGTGAAGGAACGCTCCTTTAATAGTGATTTCAGTGTGTGTGTGAGCCCGGGTGTGAAGGAACGCTCCTTTAATAGTGATTTCAGTGTGTGTGAGCCCGGGTGTGAAGGAACGCTCCGTTAATAGTGATTTCAGTGTGTGTGAGCCCGGGTGTGAAGGAACGCTCCTTTAATAGTGATTTCAGTGTGTGTGAGCCCGGGTGTGAAGGAATGGTCCTTTAATAGTGATTGTCAGTGTGTGTGAGCCCGGGTGTGACGAAACGCTCCTTTAATAGTGATTTCAGTGTGTGTGTGAGCCCGGGTGTGAAGGAACGCTCCTTTAATAGTGATTTCAGTGTGTGTGAGCCCGGGTGTGAAGGAACACTCCTTTAATAGTGATTTCAGTGTGTGTGTGAGCCCGGGTGTGAAGGAACGCTCCTTTTATAGTGATTTCAGTGTGTGTGTGAGCCTGGGTGTGAAGGAACGCTCCTTTAATAGTGATTTCAGTGTGTGTGAGAGCCTGGGTGTGAAGGAACACTCCTTTAATAGTGATTTCAGTGTGTGTGAGCCCGGGTGTGACGGAACGCTCCTTTAATAGTGATTTCAGTGTGTGTGAGCTCGGGTGTGAAGGAACGCTCCTTTAATAGTGATTTCAGTGTGTGTGAGCCCGGGTGTGAAGGAACGCTCCTTTAATAGTGATTTCAGTGTGTGTGAGCCCGGGTGTGAAGGAACGCTCCTTTAATAGTGATTTCAGTGTGTGTGTGAGCCCGGGTGTGAAGGAACGCTCCTTTAATAGTGATTTCAGTGTGTGTGTGAGCCCGGGTGTGAAGGAACGCTCCTTTAATAGTGATTTCAGTGTGTGTGAGCCCGGGTGTGAAGGAACGTTCCTTTAACAGTGATTTCAGTGTGTGTGTGAGCCCGGGTGTGAAGGAACACTCCTTTAATAGTGATTTCAGTGTGTGAGAGCCCGGGTGTGAGGGAACGCTCCTTTAATAGTGATTTCAGTGTGTGTGAGTCCGGGTGTGAAGCAACGCTCCTTTAATAGTGATTTCAGTGTGTGTGAGCCCGGGTGTGAAGGAACGCTCCTTTAATAGTGATTTCAGTGTGCGTGAGCTCGGGTGTGAAGGAACGCTCCTTTAATAGTGATTTCAGTGTGTGTGAGCCCGGGTGTGAAGGAACGCTCCTTTAATAGTGATTTCAGTGTGTGTGAGCCCGGGTGTGAAGGAACGCTCCTTTAATAGTGATTTCAGTGTGTGTGTGAGCCCGTGTGTGAAGGAACGCTCCTTTAATAGTGATTTCAGTGTGTGTGTGAGCCCGGGTGTGAAGGAACGCTCCTTTAATAGTGATTTCAGTGTGTGTGTGAGCTCGGGTGTGAAGGAACGCTCCTTTAATAGTGATTTCAGTGTGTGTGAGCCCGGGTGTGAAGGATTCCTCCTTTAATAGTGATTTCAGTGTGTGTGAGAGCCCAGCTGTGAAAGAACGCTCCTTTAATAGTGATTTCAGTGTGTGTGAGAGCCCGGGTGTGAAGGAACGCTCCTTTAATAGTGATTTCAGTGTGTGTGAGCCCGGGTGTGAAGGGACGCTCCTTTAATAGTGATTTCAGTGTGTGTGAGCCCGGGTGTGAAGGAACACTCCTTTCAGTCTGTGTGAGCCCGGGTGTGAAGGAACGCTCCTTTAATAGTGATTTCAGTGTGTGTGAGCCCCCCGGTGTGAAGGAACGCTCCTTTAATAGTGATTTGAGTGTGTGTGAGTCCGGGTGTGAAGGAACGCTCCTTTAATAGTGATTTCAGTGTGTGTGAGCCCGGGTGTGAAGGAACGCTCCTTTAATAGTGATTTCAGTGTGTGTGTGAGCCCGGGTGTGAAAGAACGCTCCTTCAACATTGATTTCAGTGTGTGTGAGCCCGGGTGTGAAGGAACGCTCCTTTAATAGTGATTTCAGTGTGTGTGTGAGCCCGGGTGTGAAGGAACTCTCCTTTAATAGTGATTTCAGTGTGTGTGTGAGCCCGGGTGTGAAGGAACACTCCTTTAATAGTGATTTCTGTGTGTCTGTGAGCTCGGGTGTGAAGGAACGCTCCTTTAATAGTGATTTCAGTGTGTGTGTGAGCCCGGGTGTGAAGGAACACTCCTTTAATAGTGATTTCTGTGTGTCTGTGAGCTCGGGTGTGAAGGAACGCTCCTTTAATGGTGATTTCAGTGTCTGTGAGCCCGGGTGTGAAGGAACGCTCCTTTAATAGTGATTTCAGTGAGAGAGAGCCGGGTGTGAAGGAACGCTCCTTTAATAGTGATTTCAGTGTGTGTGAGCCTGGGTGTGAAGGAACGCTCCTTTAATAGTGATTTCAGTGTGTGAGAGAGCCCGGGTGTGAAGGAACGCTCCTTTAATAGTGATCTCAGTGTGTGTGTGAGCCCGGGTGTGAAGGAACGCTCCTTTAATAATGATTTCAGTGTGTGTGAAGGAACGCTCCTTTAATAGTGATTTCAGTGTGTGTGTGAGCCCGGGTGTGAAGGAACGCTCCTTTAATAGTGATTTCAGTGTGTGTGTGAGCCCGGGTGTGAAGGAACGCTCCTTTAATAGTGATTTCAGTGTGTGTGAGCCAGGGTGTGAAGGATCGCTCCTTTAATAGTGCTTTCAGTGTGTGTGTGAGCCCGGGTGTGAAGGAACGCTCCTTTAATAGTGATTTCAGTGTGTGTGAGCCAGGGTGTGAAGGATCGCTCCTTTAATAGTGATTTCAGTGTGTGTGTGAGCCCGGGTGTGAAGGAACACTCCTTTCATCGTGATTTCTGTGTGTGTGTGAGCTCGGGTGTGAAGGAACACTCCTTTAATAGTGATTTCAGTGAGAGAGAGAGCCCGGGTGTGATGGAACGCTCCTTTAATAGTGATTTCAGTGTGTGTGAAGGAACGCTCCTTTAATAGTGATTTCAGTGAGAGAGAGCCCGGGTGTGATGGAACGCTCCTTTAATAATGATTTCAGTGTGTGTGAAGGAACGCTCCTTTAATAGTGATATCAGTGTGTGTGTGAGCCCGGGTGTGAAGGAACGCCCCTTTAATAGTGATTTCAGTGTGTGTGAGCCCGGGTGTGAAGGAACGCTCCTTTAATAGTGATTTCAGTGTGTGTGTGAGCCCGGGTGTGAAGGAACGCTCCTTTAATAGTGATTTCAGTGTGTGTG
>NW_028225180.1:20195412-20440391 GCF_052327205.1 Somniosus microcephalus
GCTCACACACACACTGAAATCACGACTAAAGGAGCGTTCCTTCACACCCGGGCTCACACACACACTGGAATCACTATTAAAGGAGCGTTCCTTCACACCCGGGCTCACACACACACTGAAATCACTATTAAAGGAGCGTTCTTTCACACCCGGGCTCACACACACTGAAATCACTATTAAAGGAGCGTTCCTTCACACCCGGTCTCTCACACACTCTGAAATCACTATTAAAGGAGCGTTCCTTCACACCCGGACTCGCACACACACTGAAATCACTATTAAAGGAGCGTTCCTTCACACCCGGGCTCACACACACACTGAAATCACTATTAAAGGGGCGTTCCTTCACACTAGGGCTCACACACACTGAAATCACTATTAAAGGACCGTTCCTTCACACCCGGGCTCACACACACTGAAATCACTATTAAAGGAGCGTTCCTTCACACCCGGGCTCACACACACACTGAAATCACTATTAAAGGAGCGTTCCTTCACACCCGGGCTCACACACACTGAAATCACTATTGAAGGAGCGTTCCTTCACACCCGGGCTCACACACACACTGAAATCACTATTAAAAGAGCGTTCCTTCACACCCGGGCTCACACACACTGAAATCACTATTAAAGGAGCGTTCCTTCACACCCGGGCTCACACACACTGAAATCACTATTAAAGGAGCGTTCCTTCACACCCGGGCTCACACACACACTGAAATCACTATTAAAGGAGCGTTCCTTCACACCCGGGCTCACACACACACTGAAATCACTATTAAAGGAGCGTTCCTTCACACCCGAGCTCACACACACACTGAAATCACTATTAAAGGAGCGTTCCTTCACACTCGGGCTCACACACACAGTGAAATCACTATTAAAGGAGCGTTCCTTGACACCCGGGCTCACACACACTGAAATCACTATTAAAGGAGCGTTCCTTCACACCCGGACTCGCACACACACTGAAATCACTTTTTTAGGAGCGTTCCTTCACACCCGGGCTCACACACACTGAAATCACAATTATAGGAGCGTTCCTTCACACCCGGGCTCACACACACTGAAATCACTATTAAAGGAGCGTTCCTTCACACCCGGGTTCACACACACACTGAAATCACTGTTAAAGGAGCGTTCTTTCACACCCGGGCTCACACACACTGAAATCACTATCAAAGGAGCGTTCCTTCACACCTGGGCTCACACACACTGAAATCACTATTAAAGGAGCGTTCCTTCACACCCGGGCTCTCACACACTCTGAAATCACTATTAAAGGAGCGTTCCTTCACACCCGGACTCGCACAGACACTGAAATCACTATTAAAGGAGCGTTCCTTCACTCCCGGGCTCACACACACTGAAATCACTATTAAAGGAGCATTCCTTCAGACCCGGGCTCACACACACACTGAAATCACTATTAAAGGATCGTTCCTTCACACCCGGGCTCTCACACACACTGAAATCACTATTAAAGGAGCGTTCCTTCACACCCGGGCTCTCACACACACTTTAATCACTATTAAAGGAGCGTTCCTTCACACCTGGGCTCACACTCACTGAAATCACTATTAAAGGAGTGTTCCTTCACACGCGGACTGACACACACTGAAATCACTATTAAAGGAGCGTTCCTTCACACCCGGGCTCACACACATTGAAATCACTATTAAAGGAGCGTTCCTTCACACCCGGGCTCACACACACACTGAAATCACGACTAAAGGAGCGTTCCTTCACACCCGGGCTCGCACACACACTGGAATCACTATTAAAGGAGCGTTCCTTCACACCCGGGCTCACACACACACTGAAATCACTATTAAAGGAGCGTTCTTTCACACCCGGGCTCACACACACTGAAATCACTATTAAAGGAGCGTTCCTTCACACCCGGTCTCTCACACACACTGAAATCACTATTAAAGGAGCGTTCCTTCACACCCGGGCTCACACACACTGAAATCACTATTAAAGGAGCGTTCCTTCACACCCGGGTTCACACACACACTGAAATCACTATTAAAGGAGCTTTCCTTCACACCCGGGCTCACACACACACTGAAATCACTATTAAAGGAGCGTTCCTTCACACCCGGGCTCACACACACACTGAAATCGCTATTAAAGGAGCGTTCCTTCACACCCGAGCTCACACACAAACTGAAATCACTATTAAAGGAGCGTTCCTTCACACCCGGGCTCACACACACACTGAAATCACTATTAAAGGAGCGTTCCTTCACACCCGGGCTCACACACACTGAAATCACTATTAAAGGAGCGTTCCTTCACACCCGGGTTCACACACACACTGAAATAACTATTAAAGGAGCGTTCCTTCACACCCGGGCTCACACACACACTGAAATCACTATTAAAGGAGCGTTCCTTCACACCCGGGCTCTCACACAAACTGAAATCGCTATTAAAGGAGCGTTCCTTCACACCCGGGCTCACACACACTGAAATTACTATTAAAGGAGCTTTCCTTCACACCTGGGCTCACACACACTGAAATCACTATTAAAGGAGCGTTCCTTCACACCCGGGCTCACACACACACTGAAATCACTGTTAAAGGAGCGTTCCTTCACACCCGAGCTCACACACACACTGAAATCAATATTAAAGGAGCGTTCCTTCACACCCAGGCTCTCACACACACTGTAATCACTATTAAAGGAGCGTTCCTTCACACCTGGGCTCACACACACTGAAATCACGATTAAAGGAGCGTTCCTTCACACGCGGACTGACACACACTGAAATCACTATTAAAGGAGCGTTCCTTCACACCCGGGCTCACACACATTGAAATCACTATTAAAGGAGCGTTCCTTCACACCCGGGCTCACACACACACTGAAATCACGACTAAAGGAGCGTTCCTTCACACCCGGGCTCACACACACACTGGAATCACTATTAAAGGAGCGTTCCTTCACACCCGGGCTCACACACACACTGAAATCACTATTAAAGGAGCGTTCTTTCACACCCGGGCTCACACACACTGAAATCACTATTAAAGGAGCGTTCCTTCACACCCGGTCTCTCACACACTCTGAAATCACTATTAAAGGAGCGTTCCTTCACACCCGGACTCGCACACACACTGAAATCACTATTAAAGGAGCGTTCCTTCACACCCGGGCTCACACACACACTGAAATCACTATTAAAGGGGCGTTCCTTCACACCCGGGCTCACACACACTGAAATCACTATTAAAGGACCGTTCCTTCACACCCGGGCTCACACACACTGAAATCACTATTAAAGGAGCGTTCCTTCACACCCGGGCTCACACACACACTGAAATCACTATTAAAGGAGCGTTCCTTCATACCCGGGCTCACACACACTGAAATCACTATTGAAGGAGCGTTCCTTCACACCCGGGCTCACACACACACTGAAATCACTATTAAAAGAGCGTTCCTTCACACCCGGGCTCACACACACTGAAATCACTATTAAAGGAGCGTTCCTTCACACCCGGGCTCACACACACTGAAATCACTATTAAAGGAGCGTTCCTTCACACCCGGGCTCACACACACACTGAAATCACTATTAAAGGAGCGTTCCTTCACACCCGGGCTCACACACACACTGAAATCACTATTAAAGGAGCGTTCCTTCACACCCGAGCTCACACACACACTGAAATCACTATTAAAGGAGCGTTCCTTCACACTCGGGCTCACACACACACTGAAATCACTATTAAAGGAGCGTTCCTTGACACCCGGGCTCACACACACTGAAATCACTATTAAAGGAGCGTTCCTTCACACCCGGACTCGCACACACACTGAAATCACTTTTATAGGTGCGTTCCTTCACACCCGGGCTCACACACACTGAAATCACTATTAAAGGAGCGTTCCTTCACACCCGGGTTCACACACACACTGAAATCACTATTAAAGGAGCGTTCTTTCACACCCGGGCTCACACACACTGAAATCACTATCAAAGGAGCGTTCCTTCACACCTGGGCTCACACACACTGAAATCACTATGAAAGGAGCATTCCTTCACACCCGGGCTCTCACACACTCTGAAATCACTTATAAAGGAGCGTTCCTTCACACCCGGACTCGCACAGACACTGAAATCACTATTAAAGGAGCGTTCCTTCACACCCGGGCTCACAGACACTGAAATCACTATTAAAGGAGCATTCCTTCAGACCCGGGCTCACACACACACTGAAATCACTATTAAAGGATCGTTCCTTCACACCCGGGCTCTCACACACACTGAAATCACTATTAAAGGAGCGTTCCTTCACACCCGGGCTCACACACACTGAAATCACTATTAGAGGAGCATTCCTTCACACCCGGGCTCACACACACACTCTGAAATCACTCTTAAAGGAGCGTTCCTTCACACCCAGGCTCACACTAACACTGAAATCACTATTAAAGGAGCGTTCCTTCACACCCGGGCTCACACACACACTGAAATCACTATTAAAGGAGCGTTCCTTCACACCCGGGCTTTCACAAACACTGAAATCACTATTAAAGGAGCGTTCCTTCACACCCGGGATCTCACACACACTGAAATCACTATGAAAGGACCGTTCCTTCACACCCGGGCTCACACACACTGAAATCACTATTAAAGGACCGTTCCTTCACACCCGGGCTCACACACACACTGAAATCACTATTAAAGGAGCGTTCCTTCACACCCGGGCTCACACACACACTGAAATCACTATTAAAGGAGCGTTCCTTCACACCCGGGCTATCACACACACTGAAATCACTATTAAAGAAGTGTTCCTTCACACCCGGGCTCACACACACACTGAAATCACTATTAAAGGTGCGTTCCTTCACACCCGGGCTCACACACACACTGAAATCACTATTAAAGAAGTGTTCCTTCACACCCGGGCTCACACACACACTGAAATCACTATTAAAGGAGCGTTCCTTCACACCCGGGCTCACACACACACTGAAATCACTATTAAAGGAGCGTTCCTTCACACCCGGGCTCACACACACTGAAATCACTATTAAAGGAGTGTTCCTTCACACCCGGGCTCACACACACACTGAAATCACTATTAAAGGAGCGTTCCTTCACACCCGGGCTCACACACACACTGAAATCGCTATTAAAGGAGCGTTTCTTCACACCCAGGCTCACACACACTGAAATCACTATTAAAGGAGCGTTCCTTCACACCCGGTCTCACACACACACTGAAATCACTATTAAAGGAGCGTTCCTTCACACCCGGGCTCACACACACTGAAATCACTATTAAAGGAGCGTTCCTTCACACCCGGACTCACACACACTGAAATCACTATTAAAGGAGCTATCCTTCACACCCGGGCTCACACACACACTGAAATCACTATTAAAGGAGCGTTCATTTACACCCGGGCTCACACACACACTGAAATCACTATTAAAGGAGCGTTCCTTCACACCCGGGCTCACACACACTGAAATCACTATTAAAGGAGCGTTCCTTCACACCCGGGCTCACACACACTGAAATCACTATTAAAGGAGCGTTCCTTCACACCCGGGCTCACACACACACTGAAATCACGATAAAAGGAGCGTTCCTTCACACCCGGGGTCACACACACACTGAAATCACTGTTAAAGGAGCATTCCTTCACAGCCGGGCTCACACACACTGAAATCACTATTAAAGGAGCGTTCCTTCACACCCGGGCTCACACACACTGAAATCACTATTAAAGGAGCGTTCCTTCACACCCGGACTCACACACACTGAAATCACTATTAAAGGAGCGTTCCTTCACACCCGGGCTCACACACACACTGAAATCACTATTAAAGGAGCGTTCCTTCACACCTGGACACACACACACACTGAAATCACTATTAAAGGAGCATTCCTTCACATCCGGGCTGACACACACTGAAATCACGATTAAAGGAGCGTTCCTTCACACCCGGGCTCGCACACACACTGAAATCACTATTAAAGGAGCGTTCCTTCACACCTGGGCTCACACACACTGAAATCACTATTAAAGGACCGTTCCTTCACACCCGGGCTCACACACACACTGAAATCACTATTAAAGGAGAGTACCTTCACACCCGGGCTCTCACACACACTGAAATCACTATTAAAGGAGCGTTCCTTCACACCCGGGCTCACAAACACACTGAAATCACTATTAAAGGAGCGTTCCTTCACACCCGGGCTCACACACACACTGAAATCACTATTAAAGGAGCGTTCCTTCACACCCGGGTTCACACACACACTGAAATCACTATTAAAGGAGCTTTCCTTCACACCCGGGCTCACACACACACTGAAATCACGATTAAAGGAGCGTTCCTTCACACCCGGGCTCACACACACACTGAAATCACTATTAAAGGAGCGTTCCTTCACACCCGAGCTCACACACACACTGAAATCACTATTAAAGGAGCGTTCCTTCACACCCGGGCTCACACACACACTGAAATCACTATTAAAGGAGCGTTCCTTCACACCCGGGCTCACACACACTGAAATTACTATTAAAGGAGCGTTCCTTCACACCCGGGCTCACACACACACTGAAATCACTATTAAAGGAGCGTTCCTTCACACCCAGGCTCACACACACACTGAAATCACTATTAAAGGAGTGTTCCTTCACACCCGGGCTCTCACACACACTGAAATCGCTATTAAAGGAGCGTTCCTTCACACCCGGGCTCACACACACTGAAATTACTATTAAAGGAGCTTTCCTTCACACCTGGGCTCACACACACTGAAATCACTATTAAAGGAGCGTTCCTTCACACCCGGGCTCACACACACACTGAAATCACTATTAAAGGAGCGTTCCTTCACACCCGAGCTCACACACACACTGAAATCACTATTAAAGGAGCGTTCCTTCACACCCGGGCTCTCACACACACTGAAATCACTATTAAAGGAGCGTTCCTTCACACCCGGACTGACACACACTGAAATCACTATTAAAGGAGCGTTCCTTCACACCCGGGCTCACACACATTGAAATCACTATTAAAGGAGCGTTCCTTCTCACCCGGGCTCACACACACACTGAAATCACTCCTAACAGACCGTTCTTTCACACCCGGGCTCACACACACACTGAAATCACTATTAAAGGAGCGTTCCTTCACACCCGGACTCACGCACACTGAAATCACTATTAAAGGAGCGTTCCTTCACACCCGGGCTCACACACGCACTGAAATCATTTTAAAGGAGCGTTCCTTCACACCAAGGCTCACACACACACTGAAATCACTATTAAAGGAGCGTTCCTTCACACCCGGGCTCACACACACACTGAAATCACTATTAAAGGAGCGTTCCTTCACACCCGAGCTCACACACACACTGAAATCACTATTAAAGGAGCTTTCCTTCACACCCGGGCTCACACACACACTGAAATCACTATTAAAGGAGCGTTCCTTCACACCCGGGCTCACACACACACTGAAATCACTATTAAAGGAGCGTTCCTTCACACCCGAGCTCACACACACACTGAAATCACTATTAAAGGAGCGTTCCTTCACACCCGGGCTCACACACACACTGAAATCACTATTAAAGGAGCGTTCCTTCACACCCGGGCTCACACACACTGAAATCACTATTAAAGGAGCGTTCCTTCACACCCGGGTTCACACACACACTGAAATCACTATTAAAGGAGCGTTCCTTCACACCCGGACTCACGCACACTGAAATCACTATTAAAGGAGCGTTCCTTCACACCCGGGCTCACACACGCACTGAAATCATTTTAAAGGAGCGTTCCTTCACACCAAGGCTCACACACACACTGAAATCACTATTAAAGGAGCGTTCCTTCACACCCGGGCTCACACACACACTGAAATCACTATTAAAGGAGCTTTCCTTCACACCTGGGCTCACACACACTGAAATCACTATTAAAGGAGCGTTCCTTCACACCCGGGCTCACACACACACTGAAATCACTATTAAAGGAGCGTTCCTTCACACCCGAGCTCACACACACACTGAAATCACTATTAAAGGAGCGTTCCTTCACACCCGGGCTCTCACACACACTGAAATCACTATTAAAGGAGCGTTCCTTCACACCCGGACTGACACACACTGAAATCACTATTAAAGGAGCGTTCCTTCACACCCGGGCTCACACACATTGAAATCACTATTAAAGGAGCGTTCCTTCTCACCCGGGCTCACACACACACTGAAATCACTCCTAACAGACCGTTCTTTCACACCCGGGCTCACACACACACTGAAATCACTATTAAAGGAGCGTTCCTTCACACCCGGGCTCACACACACACTGAAATCACTATTAAAGGAGCGTTCCTTCACACCCGGGTTCACACACACACTGAAATCACTATTAAAGGAGCGTTCTTTCACACCCGGGCTCACACACACTGAAATCACTATCAAAGGAGCGTTCCTTCACACCTGGGCTCACACACACTGAAATCACTATGAAAGGAGCATTCCTTCACACCCGGGCTCTCACACACTCTGAAATCACTTATAAAGGAGCGTTCCTTCACACCCGGACTCGCACAGACACTGAAATCACTATTAAAGGAGCGTTCCTTCACACCCGGGCTCACAGACACTGAAATCACTATTAAAGGAGCATTCCTTCAGACCCGGGCTCACACACACACTGAAATCACTATTAAAGGATCGTTCCTTCACACCCGGGCTCTCACACACACTGAAATCACTATTAAAGGAGCGTTCCTTCACACCCGGGCTCACACACACTGAAATCACTATTAGAGGAGCATTCCTTCACACCCGGGCTCACACACACACTCTGAAATCACTCTTAAAGGAGCGTTCCTTCACACCCAGGCTCACACTAACACTGAAATCACTATTAAAGGAGCGTTCCTTCACACCCGGGCTCACACACACACTGAAATCACTATTAAAGGAGCGTTCCTTCACACCCGGGCTTTCACAAACACTGAAATCACTATTAAAGGAGCGTTCCTTCACACCCGGGATCTCACACACACTGAAATCACTATGAAAGGACCGTTCCTTCACACCCGGGCTCACACACACTGAAATCACTATTAAAGGACCGTTCCTTCACACCCGGGCTCACACACACACTGAAATCACTATTAAAGGAGCGTTCCTTCACACCCGGGCTCACACACACACTGAAATCACTATTAAAGGAGCGTTCCTTCACACCCGGGCTATCACACACACTGAAATCACTATTAAAGAAGTGTTCCTTCACACCCGGGCTCACACACACACTGAAATCACTATTAAAGGTGCGTTCCTTCACACCCGGGCTCACACACACACTGAAATCACTATTAAAGAAGTGTTCCTTCACACCCGGGCTCACACACACACTGAAATCACTATTAAAGGAGCGTTCCTTCACACCCGGGCTCACACACACACTGAAATCACTATTAAAGGAGCGTTCCTTCACACCCGGGCTCACACACACTGAAATCACTATTAAAGGAGTGTTCCTTCACACCCGGGCTCACACACACACTGAAATCACTATTAAAGGAGCGTTCCTTCACACCCGGGCTCACACACACACTGAAATCGCTATTAAAGGAGCGTTTCTTCACACCCAGGCTCACACACACTGAAATCACTATTAAAGGAGCGTTCCTTCACACCCGGTCTCACACACACACTGAAATCACTATTAAAGGAGCGTTCCTTCACACCCGGGCTCACACACACTGAAATCACTATTAAAGGAGCGTTCCTTCACACCCGGACTCACACACACTGAAATCACTATTAAAGGAGCTATCCTTCACACCCGGGCTCACACACACACTGAAATCACTATTAAAGGAGCGTTCATTTACACCCGGGCTCACACACACACTGAAATCACTATTAAAGGAGCGTTCCTTCACACCCGGGCTCACACACACTGAAATCACTATTAAAGGAGCGTTCCTTCACACCCGGGCTCACACACACTGAAATCACTATTAAAGGAGCGTTCCTTCACACCCGGGCTCACACACACACTGAAATCACGATAAAAGGAGCGTTCCTTCACACCCGGGGTCACACACACACTGAAATCACTGTTAAAGGAGCATTCCTTCACAGCCGGGCTCACACACACTGAAATCACTATTAAAGGAGCGTTCCTTCACACCCGGGCTCACACACACTGAAATCACTATTAAAGGAGCGTTCCTTCACACCCGGACTCACACACACTGAAATCACTATTAAAGGAGCGTTCCTTCACACCCGGGCTCACACACACACTGAAATCACTATTAAAGGAGCGTTCCTTCACACCTGGACACACACACACACTGAAATCACTATTAAAGGAGCATTCCTTCACATCCGGGCTGACACACACTGAAATCACGATTAAAGGAGCGTTCCTTCACACCCGGGCTCGCACACACACTGAAATCACTATTAAAGGAGCGTTCCTTCACACCTGGGCTCACACACACTGAAATCACTATTAAAGGACCGTTCCTTCACACCCGGGCTCACACACACACTGAAATCACTATTAAAGGAGAGTACCTTCACACCCGGGCTCTCACACACACTGAAATCACTATTAAAGGAGCGTTCCTTCACACCCGGGCTCACAAACACACTGAAATCACTATTAAAGGAGCGTTCCTTCACACCCGGGCTCACACACACACTGAAATCACTATTAAAGGAGCGTTCCTTCACACCCGGGTTCACACACACACTGAAATCACTATTAAAGGAGCTTTCCTTCACACCCGGGCTCACACACACACTGAAATCACGATTAAAGGAGCGTTCCTTCACACCCGGGCTCACACACACACTGAAATCACTATTAAAGGAGCGTTCCTTCACACCCGAGCTCACACACACACTGAAATCACTATTAAAGGAGCGTTCCTTCACACCCGGGCTCACACACACACTGAAATCACTATTAAAGGAGCGTTCCTTCACACCCGGGCTCACACACACTGAAATTACTATTAAAGGAGCGTTCCTTCACACCCGGGCTCACACACACACTGAAATCACTATTAAAGGAGCGTTCCTTCACACCCAGGCTCACACACACACTGAAATCACTATTAAAGGAGTGTTCCTTCACACCCGGGCTCTCACACACACTGAAATCGCTATTAAAGGAGCGTTCCTTCACACCCGGGCTCACACACACTGAAATTACTATTAAAGGAGCTTTCCTTCACACCTGGGCTCACACACACTGAAATCACTATTAAAGGAGCGTTCCTTCACACCCGGGCTCACACACACACTGAAATCACTATTAAAGGAGCGTTCCTTCACACCCGAGCTCACACACACACTGAAATCACTATTAAAGGAGCGTTCCTTCACACCCGGGCTCTCACACACACTGAAATCACTATTAAAGGAGCGTTCCTTCACACCCGGACTGACACACACTGAAATCACTATTAAAGGAGCGTTCCTTCACACCCGGGCTCACACACATTGAAATCACTATTAAAGGAGCGTTCCTTCTCACCCGGGCTCACACACACACTGAAATCACTCCTAACAGACCGTTCTTTCACACCCGGGCTCACACACACACTGAAATCACTATTAAAGGAGCGTTCCTTCACACCCGGACTCACGCACACTGAAATCACTATTAAAGGAGCGTTCCTTCACACCCGGGCTCACACACGCACTGAAATCATTTTAAAGGAGCGTTCCTTCACACCAAGGCTCACACACACACTGAAATCACTATTAAAGGAGCGTTCCTTCACACCCGGGCTCACACACACACTGAAATCACTATTAAAGGAGCGTTCCTTCACACCCGAGCTCACACACACACTGAAATCACTATTAAAGGAGCTTTCCTTCACACCCGGGCTCACACACACACTGAAATCACTATTAAAGGAGCGTTCCTTCACACCCGGGCTCACACACACACTGAAATCACTATTAAAGGAGCGTTCCTTCACACCCGAGCTCACACACACACTGAAATCACTATTAAAGGAGCGTTCCTTCACACCCGGGCTCACACACACACTGAAATCACTATTAAAGGAGCGTTCCTTCACACCCGGGCTCACACACACTGAAATCACTATTAAAGGAGCGTTCCTTCACACCCGGGTTCACACACACACTGAAATCACTATTAAAGGAGCGTTCCTTCACACCCGGACTCACGCACACTGAAATCACTATTAAAGGAGCGTTCCTTCACACCCGGGCTCACACACGCACTGAAATCATTTTAAAGGAGCGTTCCTTCACACCAAGGCTCACACACACACTGAAATCACTATTAAAGGAGCGTTCCTTCACACCCGGGCTCACACACACACTGAAATCACTATTAAAGGAGCTTTCCTTCACACCTGGGCTCACACACACTGAAATCACTATTAAAGGAGCGTTCCTTCACACCCGGGCTCACACACACACTGAAATCACTATTAAAGGAGCGTTCCTTCACACCCGAGCTCACACACACACTGAAATCACTATTAAAGGAGCGTTCCTTCACACCCGGGCTCTCACACACACTGAAATCACTATTAAAGGAGCGTTCCTTCACACCCGGACTGACACACACTGAAATCACTATTAAAGGAGCGTTCCTTCACACCCGGGCTCACACACATTGAAATCACTATTAAAGGAGCGTTCCTTCTCACCCGGGCTCACACACACACTGAAATCACTCCTAACAGACCGTTCTTTCACACCCGGGCTCACACACACACTGAAATCACTATTAAAGGAGCGTTCCTTCACACCCGGGCTCACACACACACTGAAATCACTATTAAAGGAGCGTTCCTTCACACCCGGGTTCACACACACACTGAAATCACTATTAAAGGAGCGTTCTTTCACACCCGGGCTCACACACACTGAAATCACTATCAAAGGAGCGTTCCTTCACACCTAGGCTCACACACACTGAAATCACTATGAAAGGAGCATTCCTTCACACCCGGGCTCTCACACACTCTGAAATCACTTATAAAGGAGCGTTCCTTCACACCCGGACTCGCACAGACACTGAAATCACTATTAAAGGAGCGTTCCTTCACACCCGGGCTCACAGACACTGAAATCACTATTAAAGGAGCATTCCTTCAGACCCGGGCTCACACACACACTGAAATCACTATTAAAGGATCGTTCCTTCACACCCGGGCTCTCACACACACTGAAATCACTATTAAAGGAGCGTTCCTTCACACCCGGGCTCACACACACTGAAATCACTATTAGAGGAGCATTCCTTCACACCCGGGCTCACACACACACTCTGAAATCACTCTTAAAGGAGCGTTCCTTCACACCCAGGCTCACACTAACACTGAAATCACTATTAAAGGAGCGTTCCTTCACACCCGGGCTCACACACACACTGAAATCACTATTAAAGGAGCGTTCCTTCACACCCGGGCTCACACACACACTGAAATCACTATTAAAGGAGCGTTCCTTCACACCCGGGCTTTCACAAACACTGAAATCACTATTAAAGGAGCGTTCCTTCACACCCGGGATCTCACACACACTGAAATCACTATGAAAGGACCGTTCCTTCACACCCGGGCTCACACACACTGAAATCACTATTAAAGGACCGTTCCTTCACACCCGGGCTCACACACACACTGAAATCACTATTAAAGGAGCGTTCCTTCACACCCGGGCTCACACACACACTGAAATCACTATTAAAGGAGCGTTCCTTCACACCCGGGCTATCACACACACTGAAATCACGATTAAAGAAGTGTTCCTTCACACCCGGGCTCACACACACACTGAAATCACTATTAAAGGTGCGTTCCTTCACACCCGGGCTCACACACACACTGAAATCACTATTAAAGAAGTGTTCCTTCACACCCGGGCTCACACACACACTGAAATCACTATTAAAGGAGCGTTCCTTCACACCCAGGCTCACACACACACTGAAATCACTATTAAAGGAGCGTTCCTTCACACCCGGGCTCACACACACTGAAATCACTATTAAAGGAGTGTTCCTTCACACCCGGGCTCACACACACACTGAAATCACTATTAAAGGAGCGTTCCTTCACACCCGGGCTCACACACACACTGAAATCGCGATTAAAGGAGCGTTTCTTCACACCCAGGCTCACACACACTGAAATCACTATTAAAGGAGCGTTCCTTCACACCCGGTCTCACACACACACTGAAATCACTATTAAAGGAGCGTTCCTTCACACCCGGGCTCACACACACTGAAATCACTATTAAAGGAGCGTTCCTTCACACCCGGACTCACACACACTGAAATCACTATTAAAGGAGCTATCCTTCACACCCGGGCTCACACACACACTGAAATCACTATTAAAGGAGCGTTCATTTACACCCGGGCTCACACACACACTGAAATCACTATTAAAGGAGCGTTCCTTCACACCCGGGCTCACACACACTGAAATCACTATTAAAGGAGCGTTCCTTCACACCCGGGCTCACACACACTGAAATCACTATTAAAGGAGCGTTCCTTCACACCCGGGCTCACACACACACTGAAATCACTATAAAAGGAGCGTTCCTTCACACCCGGGGTCACACACACACTGAAATCACTGTTAAAGGAGCATTCCTTCACAGCCGGGCTCACACACACTGAAATCACTATTAAAGGAGCGTTCCTTCACACCCGGGCTCACACACACTGAAATCACTATTAAAGGAGCGTTCCTTCACACCCGGACTCACACACACTGAAATCACTATTAAAGGAGCGTTCCTTCACACCCGGGCTCACACACACACTGAAATCACTATTAAAGGAGCGTTCCTTCACACCTGGACACACACACACACTGAAATCACTATTAAAGGAGCATTCCTTCACATCCGGGCTGACACACACTGAAATCACGATTAAAGGTGCGTTCCTTCACACCCGGGCTCGCACACACACTGAAATCACTATTAAAGGAGCGTTCCTTCACACCTGGGCTCACACACACTGAAATCACTATTAAAGGACCGTTCCTTCACACCCGGGCTCACACACACACTGAAATCACTATTAAAGGAGAGTACCTTCACACCCGGGCTCTCACACACACTGAAATCACTATTAAAGGAGCGTTCCTTCACACCCGGGCTCACAAACACACTGAAATCACTATTAAAGGAGCGTTCCTTCACACCCGGGCTCACACACACACTGAAATCACTATTAAAGGAGCGTTCCTTCACACCCGGGTTCACACACACACTGAAATCACTATTAAAGGAGCTTTCCTTCACACCCGGGCTCACACACACACTGAAATCACGATTAAAGGAGCGTTCCTTCACACCCGGGCTCACACACACACTGAAATCACTATTAAAGGAGCGTTCCTTCACACCCGAGCTCACACACACACTGAAATCACTATTAAAGGAGCGTTCCTTCACACCCGGGCTCACACACACACTGAAATCACTATTAAAGGAGCGTTCCTTCACACCCGGGCTCACACACACT
Source organism: Somniosus microcephalus (assembly GCF_052327205.1). Lineage (NCBI taxonomy): Eukaryota > Metazoa > Chordata > Chondrichthyes > Squaliformes > Somniosidae > Somniosus > Somniosus microcephalus. The sequence continues at coordinate 20,210,985 of NW_028225180.1, forward strand.
GAAATTACTATTAAAGGAGCGTTCCTTCACACCCGGGCTCACACACACACTGAAATCACAATTAAAGGAGCGTTCCTTCACACCCGAGCTCACACACACACTGAAATCACTATTAAAGGAGCGTTCCTTCACACCCGGGCTCACACACACACTGAAATCACTATTAAAGGAGCGTTCCTTCACACCCGAGCTCACCCACACACTGAAATCACTATTAAAGGAGCGTTCCTTCACACCCGGGCTCTCACACACACTGAAATCACTATTAAAGGAGCGTTCCTTCACACCCGGACTGACACACACTGAAATCACTATTAAAGGAGCGTTCCTTCACACCCGGGCTCACACACATTGAAATCACTATTAAAGGAGCGTTCCTTCTCACCCGGGCTCACACACACACTGAAATCACTCCTAACAGACCGTTCTTTCACACCCGGGCTCACACACACACTGAAATCACTATTAAAGGAGCGTTCCTTCACACCCGGACTCACGCACACTGAAATCACTATTAAAGGAGCGTTCCTTCACACCCGGGCTCACACACGCACTGAAATCATTTTAAAGGAGCGTTCCTTCACACCAAGGCTCACACACACACTGAAATCACTATTAAAGGAGCGTTCCTTCACACCCGGGCTCACACACACACTGAAATCACTATTAAAGGAGCGTTCCTTCACACCCGAGCTCACACACACACTGAAATCACTATTAAAGGAGCGTTCCTTCACACCCGGTTTCACACACACACTGAAATCACTATTAAAGGAGCTTTCCTTCACACCCGGGCTCACACACACACTGAAATCACTATTAAAGGAGCGTTCCTTCACACCCGGGCTCACACACACACTGAAATCACTATTAAAGGAGCGTTCCTTCACACCCGAGCTCACACACACACTGAAATCACTATTAAAGGAGCGTTCCTTCACACCCGGGCTCACACACACACTGAAATCACTATTAAAGGAGCGTTCCTTCACACCCGGGCTCACACACACTGAAATCACTATTAAAGGAGCGTTCCTTCACACCCGGGTTCACACACACACTGAAATCACTATTAAAGGAGCGTTCCTTCACACCCGGACTCACGCACACTGAAATCACTATTAAAGGAGCGTTCCTTCACACCCGGGCTCACACACGCACTGAAATCATTTTAAAGGAGCGTTCCTTCACACCAAGGCTCACACACACACTGAAATCACTATTAAAGGAGCGTTCCTTCACACCCGGGCTCACACACACACTGAAATCACTATTAAAGGAGCTTTCCTTCACACCTGGGCTCACACACACTGAAATCACTATTAAAGGAGCGTTCCTTCACACCCGGGCTCACACACACACTGAAATCACTATTAAAGGAGCGTTCCTTCACACCCGAGCTCACACACACACTGAAATCACTATTAAAGGAGCGTTCCTTCACACCCGGGCTCTCACACACACTGAAATCACTATTAAAGGAGCGTTCCTTCACACCCGGACTGACACACACTGAAATCACTATTAAAGGAGCGTTCCTTCACACCCGGGCTCACACACATTGAAATCACTATTAAAGGAGCGTTCCTTCTCACCCGGGCTCACACACACACTGAAATCACTCCTAACAGACCGTTCTTTCACACCCGGGCTCACACACACACTGAAATCACTATTAAAGGAGCGTTCCTTCACACCCGGACTCACGCACACTGAAATCACTATTAAAGGAGCGTTCCTTCACACCCGGGCTCACACACGCACTGAAATCATTTTAAAGGAGCGTTCCTTCACACCAAGGCTCACACACACACTGAAATCACTATTAAAGGAGCGTTCCTTCACACCCGGGCTCACACACACACTGAAATCACTATTAAAGGAGCGTTCCTTCACACCCGAGCTCACACACACACTGAAATCACTATTAAAGGAGCGTTCCTTCACACCCGGGTTCACACACACACTGAAATCACTATTAAAGGAGCTTTCCTTCACACCCGGGCTCACACACACACTGAAATCACTATTAAAGGAGCGTTCCTTCACACCCGGGCTCACACACACACTGAAATCACTATTAAAGGAGCGTTCCTTCACACCCGAGCTCACACACTCACTGAAATCACTATTAAAGGAGCGTTCCTTCACACCCGGGCTCACACACACACTGAAATCACTATTAAAGGAGCGTTCCTTCACACCCGGGCTCACACACACTGAAATCACTATTAAAGGAGCGTTCCTTCACACCCGGGTTCACACACACACTGAAATCACTATTAAAGGAGCGTTCCTTCACACCCGGGCTCACACACACACTGAAATCACTATTAAAGGAGCGTTCCTTCACACCCGGGCTCTCACACACACTGAAATCGCTATTAAAGGAGCGTTCCTTCACACCCGGGCTCACACACACTGAAATTACTATTGAAGGAGCTTTCCTTCACACCTGGGCTCACACACACTGAAATCACTATTAAAGGAGCGTTCCTTCACACCCGGGCTCACACACACACTGAAATCACTGTTAAAGGAGCGTTCCTTCACACCCGAGCTCACACACACACTGAAATCACTATTAAAGGAGCGTTCCTTCACACCCGGGCTCTCACACACACTGTAATCACTATTAAAGGAGCGTTCCTTCACACCTGGGCTCACACACACTGAAATCACTATTAAAGGAGCGTTCCTTCACACGCGGACTGACACACACTGAAATCACTATTAAAGGAGCGTTCCTTCACACCCGGGCTCACACACATTGAAATCACTATTAAAGGAGCGTTCCTTCACACCCGGGCTCACACACACACTGAAATCACGACTAAAGGAGCGTTCCTTCACACCCGGGCTCACACACACACTGGAATCACTATTAAAGGAGCGTTCCTTCACACCCGGGCTCACACACACACTGAAATCACTGTTAAAGGAGCGTTCTTTCACACCCGGGCTCACACACACTGAAATCACTATTAAAGGAGCGTTCCTTCACACCCGGTCTCTCACACACACTGAAATCACTATTAAAGAAGCGTTCCTTCACACCCGGGCTCACACACACTGAAATCACTATTAAAGGAGCGTTCCTTCACACCCGGGTTCACACACACACTGAAATCACTATTAAAGGAGCTTTCCTTCACACCCGGGCTCACACACACACTGAAATCACTATTAAAGGAGCGTTCCTTCACACCCGGGCTCACACACACACTGAAATCGCTATTAAAGGAGCGTTCCTTCACACCCGAGCTCACACACAAACTGAAATCACTATTAAAGGAGCGTTCCTTCACACCCGGGCTCACACACACACTGAAATCACTATTAAAGGAGCGTTCCTTCACACCCGGGCTCACACACACTGAAATCACTATTAAAGGAGCGTTCCTTCACACCCGGGTTCACACACACACTGAAATAACTATTAAAGGAGCTTTCCTTCACACCCGGGCTCACACACACACTGAAATCACTATTAAAGGAGCGTTCCTTCACACCCGGGCTCTCACACACACTGAAATCGCTATTAAAGGAGCGTTCCTTCACACCCGGGCTCACACACACTGAAATTACTATTAAAGGAGCTTTCCTTCACACCTGGGCTCACACACACTGAAATCACTATTAAAGGAGCGTTCCTTCACACCCGGGCTCACACACACACTGAAATCACTGTTAAAGGAGCGTTCCTTCACACCCGAGCTCACACACACACTGAAATCACTATTAAAGGAGCGTTCCTTCACACCCGGGCTCTCACACACACTGTAATCACTATTAAAGGAGCGTTCCTTCACACCTGGGCTCACACACACTGAAATCACGATTAAAGGAGCGTTCCTTCACACGCGGACTGACACACACTGAAATCACTATTAAAGGAGCGTTCCTTCACACCCGGGCTCACACACATTGAAATCACTATTAAAGGAGCGTTCCTTCACACCCGGGCTCACACACACACTGAAATCACGACTAAAGGAGCGTTCCTTCACACCCGGGCTCACACACACACTGGAATCACTATTAAAGGAGCGTTCCTTCACACCCGGGCTCACACACACACTGAAATCACTATTAAAGGAGCGTTCTTTCACACCCGGGCTCACACACACTGAAATCACTATTAAAGGAGCGTTCCTTCACACCCGGTCTCTCACACACTCTGAAATCACTATTAAAGGAGCGTTCCTTCACACCCGGACTCGCACACACACTGAAATCACTATTAAAGGAGCGTTCCTTCACACCCGGGCTCACACACACACTGAAATCACTATTAAAGGGGCGTTCCTTCACACCCGGCCTCACACACACTGAAATCACTATTAAAGGACCGTTCCTTCACACCCGGGCTCACACACACTGAAATCACTATTAAAGGAGCGTTCCTTCACACCCGGGCTCACACACACACTGAAATCACTATTAAAGGAGCGTTCCTTCACACCCGGGCTCACACACACTGAAATCACTATTGAAGGAGCGTTCCTTCACACCCGGGCTCACACACACACTGAAATCACTATTAAAAGAGCGTTCCTTCACACCCGGGCTCACACACACTGAAATCACTATTAAAGGAGCGTTCCTTCACACCCGGGCTCACACACACTGAAATCACTATTAAAGGAGCGTTCCTTCACACCCGGGCTCACACACACACTGAAATCACTATTAAAGGAGCGTTCCTTCACACCCGGGCTCACACACACACTGAAATCACTATTAAAGGAGCGTTCCTTCACACCCGAGCTCACACACACACTGAAATCACTATTAAAGGAGCGTTCCTTCACACTCGGGCTCACACACACACTGAAATCACTATTAAAGGAGCGTTCCTTGACACCCGGGCTCACACACACTGAAATCACTATTAAAGGAGCGTTCCTTCACACCCGGACTCGCACACACACTGAAATCACATTTATAGGAGCGTTCCTTCACACCCGGGCTCACACACACTGAAATCACAATTATAGGAGCGTTCCTTCACACCCGGGTTCACACACACACTGAAATCACTATTAAAGGAGCGTTCTTTCACAACCGGGCTCACACACACTGAAATCACTATCAAAGGAGCGTTCCTTCACACCTGGGCTCACACACACTGAAATCACTATTAAAGGAGCGTTCCTGCACACCCGGGCTCTCACACACTCTGAAATCACTATTAAAGGAGCGTTCCTTCACACCCGGACTCGCACAGACACTGAAATCACTATTAAAGGAGCGTTCCTTCACACCCGGGCTCACACACACTGAAATCACTATTAAAGGAGCATTCCTTCAGACCCGGGCTCACACACACACTGAAATCACTATTAAAGGATCGTTCCTTCACACCCGGGCTCTCACACACACTGAAATCACTATTAAAGGAGCGTTCCTTCACACCCGGCTCACACACACTGAAATCACTATTAGAGGAGCGTTCCTTCACACCCGGGCTCACACACACACTCTGAAATCACTCTTAAAGGAGCGTTCCTTCACACCCAGGCTCACACTAACACTGAAATCACTATTAAAGGAGCGTTCCTTCACACCCGGGCTCACACACACACTGAAATCACTATTAAAGGAGCGTTCCTTCACACCCGGGCTCACACACACACTGAAATCACTATTAAAGGAGCGTTCCTTCACACCCGGGCTTTCACAAACACTGAAATCACTATTAAAGGAGCGTTCCTTCACACCCGGGATCTCACACACACTGAAATCACTATTAAAGGACCGTTCCTTCACACCCGGGCTCACACACACTGAAATCACTATTAAAGGACCGTTCCTTCACACCCGGGCTCACACACACACTGAAATCACTATTAAAGGAGCGTTCCTTCACACCCGGGCTCACACACACACTGAAATCACTATTAAAGGAGCGTTCCTTCACACCCGGGCTATCACACACACTGAAATCACTATTAAAGAAGTGTTCCTTCACACCCGGGCTCACACACACACTGAAATCACTATTAAAGGAGCGTTCCTTCACACCCGGGCTCACACACACACTGAAATCACTATTAAAGAAGTGTTCCTTCACACCCGGGCTCACACACACACTGAAATCACTATTAAAGGAGCGTTCCTTCACACCCGGGCTCACACACACACTGAAATCACTATTAAAGGAGCGTTCCTTCACACCCGGGCTCACACACACTGAAATCACTATTAAAGGAGTGTTCCTTCACACCCGGGCTCACACACACACTGAAATCACTATTAAAGGAGCGTTCCTTCACACCCGGGCTCACACACACACTGAAATCACTATTAAAGGAGCGTTTCTTCACACCCAGGCTCACACACACTGAAATCACTATTAAAGGAGCGTTCCTTCACACCCGGTCTCACACACACACTGAAATCACTATTAAAGGAGCGTTCCTTCACACCCGGGCTCACACACACTGAAATCACTATTAAAGGAGCGTTCCTTCACACCCGGACTCACACACACTGAAATCACTATTAAAGGAGCTATCCTTCACACCCGGGCTCACACACACACTGAAATCACTATTAAAGGAGCGTTCATTTACACCCGGGCTCACACACACACTGAAATCACTATTAAAGGAGCGTTCCTTCGCACCCGGGCTCACACACACTGAAATCACTATTAAAGGAGCGTTCCTTCACACCCGGGCTCACACACACTGAAATCACTATTAAAGGAGCGTTCCTTCACACCCGGGCTCACACACACACTGAAATCACTATAAAAGGAGCGTTCCTTCACACCCGGGGTCACACACACACTGAAATCACTGTTAAAGGAGCATTCCTTCACAACCGGGCTCACACACACTGAAATCACTATTAAAGGAGCGTTCCTTCACACCCGGGCTCACACACACTGAAATCACTATTAAAGGAGCGTTCCTTCACACCCGGACTCACACACACTGAAATCACTATTAAAGGAGCGTTCCTTCACACCCGGGATCACACACACACTGAAATCACTATTAAAGGAGCGTTCCTTCACACCTGGACACACACACACACTGAAATCACTATTAAAGGAGCGTTCCTTCACATCCGGGCTGACACACACTGAAATCACGATTAAAGGAGCGTTCCTTCACACCCGGTCCCACACACACTGAAATCACTATTAAAGGAGCGTTCCTTCACACCCGGACTCACACACACTGAAATCACTATTAAAGGAGCTATCCTTCACACCCGGGCTCACACACACACTGAAATCACTATTAAAGGAGCGTTCATTTACACCCGGGCTCACACACACACTGAAATCACTATTAAAGGAGCGTTCCTTCGCACCCGGGCTCACACACACTGAAATCACTATTAAAGGAGCGTTCCTTCACACCCGGGCTCACACACACTGAAATCACTATTAAAGGAGCGTTCCTTCACACCCGGGCTCACACACACACTGAAATCACTATAAAAGGAGCGTTCCTTCACACCCGGGGTCACACACACACTGAAATCACTGTTAAAGGAGCATTCCTTCACAACCGGGCTCACACACACTGAAATCACTATTAAAGGAGCGTTCCTTCACACCCGGGCTCACACACACTGAAATCACTATTAAAGGAGCGTTCCTTCACACCCGGACTCACACACACTGAAATCACTATTAAAGGAGCGTTCCTTCACACCCGGGCTCACACACACACTGAAATCACTATTAAAGGAGCGTTCCTTCACACCTGGACACACACACACACTGAAATCACTATTAAAGGAGCGTTCCTTCACATCCAGGCTGACACACACTGAAATCACGATTAAAGGAGCGTTCCTTCACACCCGGGCTCGCACACACACTGAAATCACTATTAAAGGAGCGTTCCTTCACACCTGGGCTCACACACACTGAAATCACTATTAAAGGACCGTTCCTTCACACCCGGGCTCACACACACACTGAAATCACTATTAAAGGAGAGTACCTTCACACCCGGGCTCTCACACACACTGAAATCACTATTAAAGGAGCGTTCCTTCACACCCGGTCTCACAAACACACTGAAATCACTATTAAAGGAGCGTTCCTTCACACCCGGGCTCACACACACACTGAAATCACTATTAAAGGAGCGTTCCTTCACACCCGGGTTCACACACACACTGAAATCACTATTAAAGGAGCTTTCCTTCACACCCGGGCTCACACACACACTGAAATCACGATTAAAGGAGCGTTCCTTCACACCCGGGCTCACACACACACTGAAATCACTATTAAAGGAGCGTTCCTTCATACCCGAGCTCACACACACACTGAAATCACTATTAAAGGAGCGTTCCTTCACACCCGGGCTCACACACACACTGAAATCACTATTAAAGGAGCGTTCCTTCACACCCGGGCTCACACACACACTGAAATCACTGTTAAAGGAGCGTTCCTTCACACCCAGGCTCACACACACACTGAAATCACTATTAAAGGAGCGTTCCTTCACACCCGGGCTCTCACACACACTGTAATCACTATTAAAGGAGCGTTCCTTCACACCTGGGCTCAAACACACTGAAATCACTATTAAAGGAGCGTTCCTTCACACGCGGACTGACACACACTGAAATCACTATTAAAGGAGCGTTCCTTCACACCCGGGCTCACACACATTGAAATCACTATTAAAGGAGCGTTCCTTCACACCCGGGCTCACACACACACTGAAATCACGACTAAAGGAGCGTTCCTTCACACCCGGGCTCACACACACACTGGAATCACTATTAAAGGAGCGTTCCTTCACACCCGGGCTCACACACACACTGAAATCACTATTAAAGGAGCGTTCTTTCTCACCCGGGCTCACACACACTGAAATCACTATTAAAGGAGCGTTCCTTCACACCCGGTCTCTCACACACACTGAAATCACTATTAAAGGAGCGTTCCTTCACACCCGGGCTCACACACACTGAAATCACCATTAAAGGAGCGTTCCTTCACACCCGGGTTCACACACACACTGAAATCACTATTAAAGGAGCTTTCCTTCACACCCGGGCTCACACACACACTGAAATCACTATTAAAGGAGCGTTCCTTCACACCCGGGCTCACACACACACTGAAATCGCTATTAAAGGAGCGTTCCTTCACACCCGAGCTCACACACAAACTGAAATCACTATTAAAGGAGCGTTCCTTCACACCCGGGCTCACACACACACTGAAATCACTATTAAAGGAGCGTTCCTTCACACCCGGGCTCACACACACTGAAATCACTATTAAAGGAGCGTTCCTTCACACCCGGGTTCACACACACACTGAAATAACTATTAAAGGAGCGTTCCTTCACACCCGGGCTCACACACACACTGAAATCACTATTAAAGGAGCGTTCCTTCACACCCGGGCTCTCACACACACTGAAATCGCTATTAAAGGAGCGTTCCTTCACACCCGGGCTCACACACACTGAAATTACTATTAAAGGAGCTTTCCTTCACACCTGGGCTCACACACACTGAAATCACTATTAAAGGAGCGTTCCTTCACACCCGGGCTCACACACACACTGAAATCACTGTTAAAGGAGCGTTCCTTCACACCCGAGCTCACACACACACTGAAATCACTATTAAAGGAGCGTTCCTTCACACCCGGGCTCTCACACACACTGTAATCACTTTTAAAGGAGCGTTCCTTCACACCTGGGCTCACACACACTGAAATCACGATTAAAGGAGCGTTCCTTCACACGCGGACTGACACACACTGAAATCACTATTAAAGGAGCGTTCCTTCACACCCGGGCTCACACACATTGAAATCACTATTAAAGGAGCGTTCCTTCACACCCGGGCTCACACACACACTGAAATCACGACTAAAGGAGCGTTCCTTCACACCCGGGCTCACACACACACTGGAATCACTATTAAAGGAGCGTTCCTTCACACCCGGGCTCACACACACACTGAAATCACTATTAAAGGAGCGTTCTTTCACACCCGGGCTCACACACACTGAAATCACTATTAAAGGAGCGTTCCTTCACACCCGGTCTCTCACACACTCTGAAATCACTATTAAAGGAGCGTTCCTTCACACCCGGACTCGCACACACACTGAAATCACTATTAAAGGAGCGTTCCTTCACACCCGGGCTCACACACACACTGAAATCACTATTAAAGGGGCGTTCCTTCACACCAGGGCTCACACACACTGAAATCACTATTAAAGGACCGTTCCTTCACACCCGGGCTCACACACACTGAAATCACTATTAAAGGAACGTTCCTTCACACCCGGGCTCACACACACACTGAAATCACTATTAAAGGAGCGTTCCTTCACACCCGGGCTCACACACCCTGAAATCACTATTGAAGGAGCGTTCCTTCACACCCGGGCTCACACACACACTGAAATCACTATTAAAAGAGCGTTCCTTCACACCCGGGCTCACACACACTGAAATCACTATTAAAGGAGCGTTCCTTCACACCCGGGCTCACACACACTGAAATCACTATTAAAGGAGCGTTCCTTCACACCCGGGCTCACACACACACTGAAATCACTATTAAAGGAGCGTTCCTTCACACCCGGGCTCACACACACACTGAAATCACTATTAAAGGAGCGTTCCTTCACACCCGAGCTCACACACACACTGAAATCACTATTAAAGGAGCGTTCCTTCACACTCGGGCTCACACACACACTGAAATCACTATTAAAGGAGCGTTCCTTGACACCCGGGCTCACACACACTGAAATCACTATTAAAGGAGCGTTCCTTCACACCCGGACTCGCACACACACTGAAATCACATTTATAGGAGCGTTCCTTCACACCCGGGCTCACACACACTGAAATCACAATTATAGGAGCGTTCCTTCACACCCGGGCTCACACACACTGAAATCACTATTAAAGGAGCGTTCCTTCACACCCGGGTTCACACACACACTGAAATCACTATTAAAGGAGCGTTCTTTCACACCCGGGCTCACACACACTGAAATCACTATCAAAGGAGCGTTCCTTCACACCTGGGCTCACACACACTGAAATCACTATTAAAGGAGCGTTCCTTCACACCCGGGCTCTCACACACTCTGAAATCACTATTAAAGGAGCGTTCCTTCACACCCGGACTCGCACAGACACTGAAATCACTATTAAAGGAGCGTTCCTTCACACCCGGGTTCACACACACTGAAATCACTATTAAAGGAGCATTCCTTCAGACCCGGGCTCACACACACACTGAAATCACTATTAAAGGATCGTTCCTTCACACCCGGGCTCTCACACAAACTGAAATCACTATTAAAGGAGCGTTCCTTCACACCCGGGCTCACACACACTGAAATCACTATTAGAGGAGCGTTCCTTCACACCCGGGCTCACACACCCACTCTGAAATTACTCTTAAAGGAGCGTTCCTTCACACCCAGGCTCACACTAACACTGAAATCACTATTAAAGGAGCGTTCCTTCACACCCGGGCTCACACACACACTGAAATCACAATTAAAGGAGCGTTCCTTCACACCCGGGCTCACACACACACTGAAATCACTATTAAAGGAGCGTTCCTTCACAACCGGGCTTTCACAAACACTGAAATCACTATTAAATGAGCGTTCCTTCACACCCGGGATCTCACACACACTGAAATCACTATTAAAGGACCGTTCCTTCACACCCGGGCTCACACACACTGAAATCACTATTAAAGGACCGTTCCTTCACACCCGGGCTCACACACACACTGAAATCACTATTAAAGGAGCGTTCCTTCACACCCGGGCTCACACACACACTGAAATCACTATTAAAGGAGCATTCCTTCACACCCGGGCTATCACACACACTGAAATCACTATTAAAGAAGTGTTCCTTCACACCCGGGCTCACACACACACTGAAATCACTATTAAAGGAGCGTTCCTTCACACCCGGGCTCACACACACACTGAAATCACTATTAAACAAGTGTTCCTTCACACCCGGGCTCACACACACACTGAAATCACTATTAAAGGAGCGTTCCTTCACACCCGGGCTCACACACACACTGAAATCACTATTGAAGGAGCGTTCCTTCACACCCGGGCTCACAAACACTGAAATCACTATTAAAGGATCGTTCCTTCACACCCGGGCTCTCACACACACTGAAATCACTATTAAAGGAGCGTTCCTTCACACCCGGGCTCACACACACTGAAATCACTATTAGAGGAGCGTTCCTTCACACCCGGGCTCACACACACACTCTGAAATCACTCTTAAAGGAGCGTTCCTTCACACCCAGGCTCACACTAACACTGAAATCACTATTAAAGGAGCGTTCCTTCACACCCGGGCTCACACACACACTGAAATCACTATTAAAGGAGCGTTCCTTCACACCCGGGCTCACACACACACTGAAATCACTATTAAAGGAGCGTTCCTTCACACCCGGGCTTTCACAAACACTGAAATCACTATTAAAGGAGCGTTCCTTCACACCCGGGCTCTCACACACACTGAAATCACTATTAAAGGACCGTTCCTTCACACGCGGGCTCACACACACTGAAATCACTATTAAAGGACCGTTCCTTCACACCCGGGCTCACACACACACTGAAATCACTATTAAAGCAGCGTTCCTTCACACCCGGGCTCACACACACACTGAAATCACTATTAAAGGAGCGTTCCTTCACACCCGGGCTATCACACACACTGAAATCACTATTAAAGAAGTGTTCCTTCACACCCAGGCTCACACACACACTGAAATCACTATTAAAGGAGCGTTCCTTCACACCCGGGCTCACACACACACTGAAATCACTATTAAAGAAGTGTTCCTTCACACCCGGGCTCACACACACACTGAAATCACTATTAAAGGAGCGTTCCTTCACACCCGGGCTCACACACACACTGAAATCACTATTAAAGGAGCGTTCCTTCACACCCGGGCTCACACACACTGAAATCACTATTAAAGGAGTGTTCCTTCACACCCGGGCTCACACACACACTGAAATCACTATTAAAGGAGCGTTCCTTCACACCCGGGCTCACACACACACTGAAATCACTATTAAAGGAGCGTTTCTTCACACCCAGGCTCACACACACTGAAATCACTATTAAAGGAGCGTTCCTTCACACCCGGTCTGACACACACACTGAAATCACTATTAAAGGAGCGTTCCTTCACACCCGGGCTCACACACACTGAAATCACTATTAAAGGAGCGTTCCTTCACACCCGGACTCACACACACTGAAATCACTATTAAAGGAGCTATCCTTCACACCCGGGCTCACACACACACTGAAATCACTATTAAAGGAGCGTTCATTTACACCCGGGCTCACACACACACTGAAATCACTATTAAAGGAGCGTTCCTTCACACCCGGGCTCACACACACACTGAAATCACTATTAAAGGAGCGTTCCTTCACACCTGGGCACACACACACTGAAATCACTGTAAAAGGAGCGTTCCTTCACACCCGGGGTCACACACACACTGAAATCACTGTTAAAGGAGCATTCCTTCACAACCGGGCTCAGACACACTGAAATCACTATTAAAGGAGCGTTCCTTCACACCCGGGCTCACACACAATGAAATCACTATTAAAGGAGCGTTCCTTCACACTCGGACTCACACACACTGAAATCACTATTAAAGGAGCGTTCCTTCACACCCGGGCTCACACACACACTGAAATCACTATTAAAGGAGCGTTCCTTCACACCCGGACACACACACACACTGAAATCACTATTAAAGGAGCGTTCCTTCACATCCGGGCTGACACACACTGAAATCACGATTAAAGGAGCGTTCCTTCACACCCGGGCTCGCACACACACTGAAATCACTATTAAAGGAGCGTTCCTTCACACCTGGGCTCACACACACTGAAATCACTATTAATGGAGCGTTCCTTCACACCCGGGCTCACACACACACTGAAATCACTATTAAAGGAGAGTACCTTCACACCCGGGCTCTCACACACACTGAAATCACTATTAAAGGAGCGTTCCTTCACACCCGGGCTCACACACACACTGAAATCACCATTAAAGGAGCGTTCCTTCACACCCGGGCTCACACACACACTGAAATCACTATTAAAGGAGCGTTCCTTCACACCCGGGTTCACACACACACTGAAATCACTATTAAAGGAGCTTTCCTTCACACCCGGGCTCACACACACACTGAAATCACTATTAAAGGAGCGTTCCTTCACACCCGGGCTCACACACACACTGAAATCACTATTAAAGGAGCGTTCCTTCACACCCGAGCTCACACACACACTGAAATCACTATTAAAGGAGCGTTCCTTCACACCCGGGCTCACACACACACTGAAATCACTATTAAAGGAGCGTTCCTTCACACCCGGGCTCACACACACTGAAATTACTATTAAAGGAGCGTTCCTTCACACCCGGGCTCACACACACACTGAAATCACTATTAAAGGAGCGTTCCTTCACACCCGGGCTCACACACACACTGAAATCACTATTAAAGGAGCGTTCCTTCACACCCGGGCTCTCACACACACTGAAATCGCTATTAAAGGAGCGTTCCTTCACACCCGGGCTCACACACACTGAAATTACTATTAAAGGAGCTTTCCTTCACACCTGGGCTCACACACACTGAAATCACTATTAAAGGAGCGTTCCTTCACACCCGGGCTCACACACACACTGAAATCACTATTAAAGGAGCGTTCCTTAACACCCGAGCTCACACACACACTGAAATCACTATTAAAGGAGCGTTCCTTCACACCCGGGCTCTCACACACACTGAAATCACTATTAAAGGAGCGTTCCTTCACACCCGGGCTCACACACACTGAAATCACTATTAAAGGAGCGTTCCTTCACAGCCGGACTGACACACACTGAAATCACTATTAAAGGAGCGTTCCTTCACACCCGGGCTCACACACATTGAAATCACTATTAAAGGAGCGTTCCTTCTCACCCGGGCTCACACACACACTGAAATCACTCCTAACAGACCGTTCTTTCACACCCGGGCTCACACACACACTGAAATCACTATTAAAGGAGCGTTCCTTCACACCCGGGCTCACATACACTGAAATCACTATTAAAGGAGCGTTCCTTCACACCCGGGCTCACACACACTGAAATCACTATTAAAGGAGCGTTCCTTCACACCCGGGCTCACACACACACTGAAATCACTATTAAAGGAGCGTTCCTTCACACCCGGGCTCACACACACACTGAAATCACTATTAAAGGAGCGTTCTTTCACCCCCGGGCTCACACACACTGAAATCACTTTTAAAGGAGCGTTCCTTCACACCCGGGCTCTCACACACTCTGAAATCACTATTAAAGGAGCGTTCCTTCACACCCGGACTCGCACACACACTGAAATCACTATTAAAGGAGCGTTCCTTCACACCCGGGCTCACACACACACTGAAATCACTATTAAAGGGGCGTTCCTTCACACCCGGGCTCACACACACTGAAATCACTATTAAAGGAGCGTTCCTTCACACCCGTGCTCTCGCACACACTGAAATCACTATTAAAGGAGAGTTCCTTCACACCCGGGCTCACACACACACTGAAATCACTATTAAAGGAGCGTTCCTTCACACCCGGGCTCACACACACACTGAAATCACTATTAAAGGAGCGTTCCTTCACACCCGGGCTCTCACACACACTGAAATCACTATTAAAGGTGCGTTCCTTCACACCCGGGCTCTCACACACACTGAAATCACTCCTAACAGACCGTTCTTTCACACCCGGGCTCACACACACACTGAAATCACTATTAAAGGAGCGTTCCTTCACACCCGGGCTCACATACACTGAAATCACTATTAAAGGAGCGTTCCTTCACACCCGGGCTCACACACACTGAAATCACTATTAAAGGAGCGTTCCTTCACACCCGGGCTCACACACACACTGAAATCACTATTAAAGGAGCGTTCCTTCACACCCGGGCTCACACACACACTGAAATCACTATTAAAGGAGCGTTCTTTCACCCCCGGGCTCACACACACTGAAATCACTTTTAAAGGAGCGTTCCTTCACACCCGGGCTCTCACACACTCTGAAATCACTATTAAAGGAGAGTTCCTTCACACCCGGGCTCACACACACACTGAAATCACTATTAAAGGAGCGTTCCTTCACACCCGGGCTCACACACACACTGAAATCACTATTAAAGGAGCGTTCCTTCACACCCGGGCTCTCACACACACTGAAATCACTATTAAAGGTGCGTTCCTTCACACCCGGGCTCACACACACACTGAGATCACTATTAAAGGAGCGTTCCTTAACACCCGGGCTCACCCACACTGAAATCACTATTAAAGGACCGTTCCTTCACACCCGGGCTCACACACACTGAAATCACTATTAAAGGAGCGTTCCTTCACACCCGGGCTCACACACATACTGAAATCACTATTAAAGGAGCGTTCCTTCACACCCGGGCTCACACACACTGAAATCACTATTAAAGGAGCGTTCCTTCACACCCGGGCTCACACACACACTGAAATCACTATTAAAAGAGCGTTCCTTCACACCCGGGCTCACACACACTGAAATCACTATTAAAGGAGCGTTCCTTCACACCCGGGCTCACACACACTGAAATCACTATTAAAGGAGCGTTCCTTCACACTCGGGCTCACACACACACTGAAATCACTATTAAAGGAGCGTTCCTTGACACCCTGGCTCACACACACTGAAATCACTATTAAAGGAGCGTTCCTTCACACCCGGACTCGCACATACACTGAAATCACTATTATAGGAGCGTTCCTTCACACCCGGGCTCACACACACTGAAATCACTATTATAGGAGTGTTCCTTCACACCCGGGCTCACACACACTGAAATCACTATTAAAGGAGCGTTCCTTCACACCCGGGCTCACACACACACTGAAATCACTATTAAAGGAGCGTTCTTTCACACCCGGGCTCACACACAGTGAAATCACTATTAAAGGAGCATTCCTTCACACACGGGCTCACAAACACTGAAATCTCTATTAAAGGAGCGTTCCTTCACACCCGGGCTCACACACACTGAAATCACTATTAAAGGAGTGTTCCTTCACATCCGGGCTCTCTCACACACTGAAATCACTATTAAAGGAGCGTTCCTTCACACCCGGGCTCACACACACACTGAAATCACTATTAAAGGAGTGTTCCTTCACACCCGGGCTCTCACACACTCTGAAATCACTATTAAAGGAGCGTTCCTTCACACCAGGACTCGCACACACACTGAAATCAATATTAAAGGAGCGTTCCTTCACACCCGGGCTCACACACACTGAAATCACTATTAAAGGAGCATTCCTTCACACCCGGGCTCACACACACACTGAAATCACTATTGATGGAGCGTTCCTTCACACCCGGGCTCTCACACACTCTGAAATCACTATTAAAGGAGCGTTCCTTCACACCAGGACTCGCACACACACTGAAATCAATATTAAAGGAGCGTTCCTTCACACCCGGGCTCACACACACTGAAATCACTGTTAAAGGAGCATTCCTTCAGACCCGGGCTCACACACACACTGAAATCACTATTAAAGGAGCGTTCCTTCACACCCGGGCTCACACACACTGAAATCACTATTATAGGAGTGTTCCTTCACACCCGGGCTCACACACACTGAAATCACTATTAAAGGAGCGTTCCTTCACACCCGGGCTCACACACACACTGAAATCACTATTAAAGGAGCGTTCTTTCACCCCCGGGCTCACACACACTGAAATCACTTTTAAAGGAGCGTTCCTTCACACCCGGGCTCTCACACACTCTGAAATCACTATTAAAGGAGCGTTCCTTCACACCCGGACTCGCACACACACTGAAATCACTATTAAAGGAGCGTTCCTTCACACCCGGGCTCACACACACACTGAAATCACTATTAAAGGGGCGTTCCTTCACACCCGGGCTCACACACACTGAAATCACTATTAAAGGAGCGTTCCTTCACACCCGGGCTCTCGCAAACACTGAAATCACTATTAAAGGAGAGTTCCTTCACACCCGGGCTCACACACACACTGAAATCACTATTAAAGGAGCGTTCCTTCACACCCGGGCTCACACACACACTGAAATCACTATTAAAGGAGCGTTCCTTCACACCCGGGCTCTCACACACACTGAAATCACTATTAAAGGTGCGTTCCTTCACACCCGGGCTCACACACACACTGAGATCACTATTAAAGGAGCGTTCCTTAACACCCGGGCTCACCCACACTGAAATCACTATTAAAGGACCGTTCCTTCACACCCGGGCTCACACACACTGAAATCACTATTAAAGGAGCGTTCCTTCACACCCGGGCTCACACACATACTGAAATCACTATTAAAGGAGCGTTCCTTCACACCCGGGCTCACACACACTGAAATCACTATTAAAGGAGCGTTCCTTCACACCCGGGCTCACACACACACTGAAATCACTATTAAAAGAGCGTTCCTTCACACCCGGGCTCACACACACTGAAATCACTATTAAAGGAGCGTTCCTTCACACCCGGGCTCACACACACTGAAATCACTATTAAAGGAGCGTTCCTTCACACCCGGGCTCACACACACACTGAAATCACTATTAAAGGAGCGTTCCTTCACACCCGGGCTCACACACACACTGAAATCGCTATTAAAGGAGCGTTCCTTCACACTCGGGCTCACACACACACTGAAATCACTATTAAAGGAGCGTTCCTTGACACCCTGGCTCACACACACTGAAATCACTATTAAAGGAGCGTTCCTTCACACCCGGACTCGAACACACACTGAAATCACTATTATAGGAGCGTTCCTTCACACCCGGGCTCACACACACTGAAATCACTATTATAGGAGTGTTCCTTCACACCCGGGCTCACACACACTGAAATCACTATTAAAGGAGCGTTCCTTCACACCCGGGCTCACACACACACTGAAATCACTATTAAAGGAGCGTTCTTTCACACCCGGGCTCACACACAGTGAAATCACTATTAAAGGAGCATTCCTTCACACACGGGCTCACAAACACTGAACTCTCTATTAAAGGAGCGTTCCTTCACACCCGGGCTCTCACACACACTGAAATCACTATTAAAGGAGCGTTCCTTCACACCCGGGCTCACACACACTGAAATCACTATTAAAGGAGCGTTCCTTCACACCCGGGCTCACACACACACTGAAATCACTATTAAAGGAGCGTTCCTTCACACCCGGGCTCACACACACACTGAAATCACTATTAAAGGAGCGTTCTTTCACCCCCGGGCTCACACACACTGAAATCACTTTTAAAGGAGCGTTCCTTCACACCCGGGCTCTCACACACTCTGAAATCACTATTAAAGGAGAGTTCCTTCACACCCGGGCTCACACACACACTGAAATCACTATTAAAGGAGCGTTCCTTCACACCCGGGCTCACACACACTGAAATCACTATTAAAGGAGCGTTCCTTCACACCCGGGCTCACACACACACTGAAATCACTATTAAAGGAGCGTTCCTTCACACCCGGGCTCACAAACACTGAACTCTCTATTAAAGGAGCGTTCCTTCACACCCGGGCTCACACACACTGAAATCACTATTAAAGGAGTGTTCCTTCACATCCGGGCTCTCTCACACACTGAAATCACTATTAAAGGAGCGTTCCTTCACACCCGGGCTCACACACACACTGAAATCACTATTAAAGGAGCGTTCCTTCACACCCGGGCTCTCACACACTCTGAAATCACTATTAAAGGAGCGTTCCTTCACACCAGGACTCGCACACACACTGAAATCAATATTAAAGGAGCGTTCCTTCACACCCGGGCTCACACACACTGAAATCACTATTAAAGGAGCATTCCTTCACACCCGGGCTCACACACACACTGAAATCACTATTGATGGAGCGTTCCTTCACACCCGGGCTCTCACACACTCTGAAATCACTATTAAAGGAGCGTTCCTTCACACCAGGACTCGCACACACACTGAAATCAATATTAAAGGAGCGTTCCTTCACACCCGGGCTCACACACACTGAAATCACTGTTAAAGGAGCATTCCTTCAGACCCGGGCTCACACACACACTGAAATCACTATTAAAGGAGCGTTCCTTCACACCCGGGCTCACACACACTGAAATCACTATTATAGGAGTGTTCATTCACACCCGGGCTCACACACACTGAAATCACTATTAAAGGAGCGTTCCTTCACACCCGGGCTCACACACACACTGAAATCACTATTAAAGGAGCGTTCTTTCACACCCGGGCTCACACACAGTGAAATCACTATTAAAGGAGCATTCCTTCACACACGGGCTCAGACACACTGAAATCTCTATTAAAGGAGCGTTCCTTCACACCCGGGCTCTCACACACTCTGAAATCACTATTAAAGGAGCGTTCCTTCAGACCCGGGCTCACACACTCACTGAAATGACTATTAAAGGAGCGTTCCTTCACACCCGGGCTCACACACAGACTGAAATCATTATTAAAGGAGCGTTCCTTCACACCCGGACTCACACACACTGAAATCACCATTAATGGAGCGTTCCTTCACACCCGGGCTCACACACACACTGAAATCACTATTAAAGGAGCGTTCCTTCACACCCGGGCTCACACACACACTGAAATCACTATTAAAGGAGCGTTCCTTCACACCCGGGCTCACACACACACTGAAATCACTATTAAAGGAGCGTTCCTTCACACCCGGGCTCACACACACACTGAAATCACTATTAAAGGAGCGTTCCTTCACACCCGGGCTCTCACACACACTGAAATCGCTATTAAAGGAGCGTTCCTTCACACCCGGGCTCACACACACTGAAATTACTATTAAAGGAGCTTTCCTTCACACCTGGGCTCACACACACTGAAATCACTATTAAAGGAGCGTTCCTTCACACCCGGGCTCACACACACACTGAAATCACTATTAAAGGAGCGTTCCTTAACACCCGAGCTCACACACACACTGAAATCACTATTAAAGGAGCGTTCCTTCACACCCGGGCTCTCACACACACTGAAATCACTATTAAAGGAGCGTTCCTTCACACCCGGGCTCACACACACTGAAATCACTATTAAAGGAGCGTTCCTTCACAGCCGGACTGACACACACTGAAATCACTATTAAAGGAGCGTTCCTTCACACCCGGGCTCACACACATTGAAATCACTATTAAAGGAGCGTTCCTTCTCACCCGGGCTCACACACACACTGAAATCACTCCTAACAGACCGTTCTTTCACACCCGGGCTCACACACACACTGAAATCACTATTAAAGGAGCGTTCCTTCACACCCGGGCTCACATACACTGAAATCACTATTAAAGGAGCGTTCCTTCACACCCGGGCTCACACACACTGAAATCACTATTAAAGGAGCGTTCCTTCACACCCGGGCTCACACACACACTGAAATCACTATTAAAGGAGCGTTCCTTCACACCCGGGCTCACACACACACTGAAATCACTATTAAAGGAGCGTTCTTTCACCCCCGGGCTCACACACACTGAAATCACTTTTAAAGGAGCGTTCCTTCACACCCGGGCTCTCACACACTCTGAAATCACTATTAAAGGAGCGTTCCTTCACACCCGGACTCGCACACACACTGAAATCACTATTAAAGGAGCGTTCCTTCACACCCGGGCTCACACACACACTGAAATCACTATTAAAGGGGCGTTCCTTCACACCCGGGCTCACACACACTGAAATCACTATTAAAGGAGCGTTCCTTCACACCCGTGCTCTCGCACACACTGAAATCACTATTAAAGGAGAGTTCCTTCACACCCGGGCTCACACACACACTGAAATCACTATTAAAGGAGCGTTCCTTCACACCCGGGCTCACACACACACTGAAATCACTATTAAAGGAGCGTTCCTTCACACCCGGGCTCTCACACACACTGAAATCACTATTAAAGGTGCGTTCCTTCACACCCGGGCTCTCACACACACTGAAATCACTCCTAACAGACCGTTCTTTCACACCCGGGCTCACACACACACTGAAATCACTATTAAAGGAGCGTTCCTTCACACCCGGGCTCACATACACTGAAATCACTATTAAAGGAGCGTTCCTTCACACCCGGGCTCACACACACTGAAATCACTATTAAAGGAGCGTTCCTTCACACCCGGGCTCACACACACACTGAAATCACTATTAAAGGAGCGTTCCTTCACACCCGGGCTCACACACACACTGAAATCACTATTAAAGGAGCGTTCTTTCACCCCCGGGCTCACACACACTGAAATCACTTTTAAAGGAGCGTTCCTTCACACCCGGGCTCTCACACACTCTGAAATCACTATTAAAGGAGAGTTCCTTCACACCCGGGCTCACACACACACTGAAATCACTATTAAAGGAGCGTTCCTTCACACCCGGGCTCACACACACACTGAAATCACTATTAAAGGAGCGTTCCTTCACACCCGGGCTCTCACACACACTGAAATCACTATTAAAGGTGCGTTCCTTCACACCCGGGCTCACACACACACTGAGATCACTATTAAAGGAGCGTTCCTTAACACCCGGGCTCACCCACACTGAAATCACTATTAAAGGACCGTTCCTTCACACCCGGGCTCACACACACTGAAATCACTATTAAAGGAGCGTTCCTTCACACCCGGGCTCACACACATACTGAAATCACTATTAAAGGAGCGTTCCTTCACACCCGGGCTCACACACACTGAAATCACTATTAAAGGAGCGTTCCTTCACACCCGGGCTCACACACACACTGAAATCACTATTAAAAGAGCGTTCCTTCACACCCGGGCTCACACACACTGAAATCACTATTAAAGGAGCGTTCCTTCACACCCGGGCTCACACACACTGAAATCACTATTAAAGGAGCGTTCCTTCACACTCGGGCTCACACACACACTGAAATCACTATTAAAGGAGCGTTCCTTGACACCCTGGCTCACACACACTGAAATCACTATTAAAGGAGCGTTCCTTCACACCCGGACTCGCACATACACTGAAATCACTATTATAGGAGCGTTCCTTCACACCCGGGCTCACACACACTGAAATCACTATTATAGGAGTGTTCCTTCACACCCGGGCTCACACACACTGAAATCACTATTAAAGGAGCGTTCCTTCACACCCGGGCTCACACACACACTGAAATCACTATTAAAGGAGCGTTCTTTCACACCCGGGCTCACACACAGTGAAATCACTATTAAAGGAGCATTCCTTCACACACGGGCTCACAAACACTGAAATCTCTATTAAAGGAGCGTTCCTTCACACCCGGGCTCACACACACTGAAATCACTATTAAAGGAGTGTTCCTTCACATCCGGGCTCTCTCACACACTGAAATCACTATTAAAGGAGCGTTCCTTCACACCCGGGCTCACACACACACTGAAATCACTATTAAAGGAGTGTTCCTTCACACCCGGGCTCTCACACACTCTGAAATCACTATTAAAGGAGCGTTCCTTCACACCAGGACTCGCACACACACTGAAATCAATATTAAAGGAGCGTTCCTTCACACCCGGGCTCACACACACTGAAATCACTATTAAAGGAGCATTCCTTCACACCCGGGCTCACACACACACTGAAATCACTATTGATGGAGCGTTCCTTCACACCCGGGCTCTCACACACTCTGAAATCACTATTAAAGGAGCGTTCCTTCACACCAGGACTCGCACACACACTGAAATCAATATTAAAGGAGCGTTCCTTCACACCCGGGCTCACACACACTGAAATCACTGTTAAAGGAGCATTCCTTCAGACCCGGGCTCACACACACACTGAAATCACTATTAAAGGAGCGTTCCTTCACACCCGGGCTCACACACACTGAAATCACTATTATAGGAGTGTTCCTTCACACCCGGGCTCACACACACTGAAATCACTATTAAAGGAGCGTTCCTTCACACCCGGGCTCACACACACACTGAAATCACTATTAAAGGAGCGTTCTTTCACCCCCGGGCTCACACACACTGAAATCACTTTTAAAGGAGCGTTCCTTCACACCCGGGCTCTCACACACTCTGAAATCACTATTAAAGGAGCGTTCCTTCACACCCGGACTCGCACACACACTGAAATCACTATTAAAGGAGCGTTCCTTCACACCCGGGCTCACACACACACTGAAATCACTATTAAAGGGGCGTTCCTTCACACCCGGGCTCACACACACTGAAATCACTATTAAAGGAGCGTTCCTTCACACCCGGGCTCTCGCAAACACTGAAATCACTATTAAAGGAGAGTTCCTTCACACCCGGGCTCACACACACACTGAAATCACTATTAAAGGAGCGTTCCTTCACACCCGGGCTCACACACACACTGAAATCACTATTAAAGGAGCGTTCCTTCACACCCGGGCTCTCACACACACTGAAATCACTATTAAAGGTGCGTTCCTTCACACCCGGGCTCACACACACACTGAGATCACTATTAAAGGAGCGTTCCTTAACACCCGGGCTCACCCACACTGAAATCACTATTAAAGGACCGTTCCTTCACACCCGGGCTCACACACACTGAAATCACTATTAAAGGAGCGTTCCTTCACACCCGGGCTCACACACATACTGAAATCACTATTAAAGGAGCGTTCCTTCACACCCGGGCTCACACACACTGAAATCACTATTAAAGGAGCGTTCCTTCACACCCGGGCTCACACACACACTGAAATCACTATTAAAAGAGCGTTCCTTCACACCCGGGCTCACACACACTGAAATCACTATTAAAGGAGCGTTCCTTCACACCCGGGCTCACACACACTGAAATCACTATTAAAGGAGCGTTCCTTCACACCCGGGCTCACACACACACTGAAATCACTATTAAAGGAGCGTTCCTTCACACCCGGGCTCACACACACACTGAAATCGCTATTAAAGGAGCGTTCCTTCACACTCGGGCTCACACACACACTGAAATCACTATTAAAGGAGCGTTCCTTGACACCCTGGCTCACACACACTGAAATCACTATTAAAGGAGCGTTCCTTCACACCCGGACTCGAACACACACTGAAATCACTATTATAGGAGCGTTCCTTCACACCCGGGCTCACACACACTGAAATCACTATTATAGGAGTGTTCCTTCACACCCGGGCTCACACACACTGAAATCACTATTAAAGGAGCGTTCCTTCACACCCGGGCTCACACACACACTGAAATCACTATTAAAGGAGCGTTCTTTCACACCCGGGGCTCACACACAGTGAAATCACTATTAAAGGAGCATTCCTTCACACACGGGCTCACAAACACTGAACTCTCTATTAAAGGAGCGTTCCTTCACACCCGGGCTCTCACACACACTGAAATCACTATTAAAGGAGCGTTCCTTCACACCCGGGCTCACACACACTGAAATCACTATTAAAGGAGCGTTCCTTCACACCCGGGCTCACACACACACTGAAATCACTATTAAAGGAGCGTTCCTTCACACCCGGGCTCACACACACACTGAAATCACTATTAAAGGAGCGTTCTTTCACCCCCGGGCTCACACACACTGAAATCACTTTTAAAGGAGCGTTCCTTCACACCCGGGCTCTCACACACTCTGAAATCACTATTAAAGGAGAGTTCCTTCACACCCGGGCTCACACACACACTGAAATCACTATTAAAGGAGCGTTCCTTCACACCCGGGCTCACACACACTGAAATCACTATTAAAGGAGCGTTCCTTCACACCCGGGCTCACACACACACTGAAATCACTATTAAAGGAGCGTTCCTTCACACCCGGGCTCACAAACACTGAACTCTCTATTAAAGGAGCGTTCCTTCACACCCGGGCTCACACACACTGAAATCACTATTAAAGGAGTGTTCCTTCACATCCGGGCTCTCTCACACACTGAAATCACTATTAAAGGAGCGTTCCTTCACACCCGGGCTCACACACACACTGAAATCACTATTAAAGGAGCGTTCCTTCACACCCGGGCTCTCACACACTCTGAAATCACTATTAAAGGAGCGTTCCTTCACACCAGGACTCGCACACACACTGAAATCAATATTAAAGGAGCGTTCCTTCACACCCGGGCTCACACACACTGAATCACTATTAAAGGAGCATTCCTTCACACCCGGGCTCACACACACACTGAAATCACTATTGATGGAGCGTTCCTTCACACCCGGGCTCTCACACACTCTGAAATCACTATTAAAGGAGCGTTCCTTCACACCAGGACTCGCACACACACTGAAATCAATATTAAAGGAGCGTTCCTTCACACCCGGGCTCACACACACTGAAATCACTGTTTAAAGGAGCATTCCTTCAGACCCGGCTCACACACACACTGAAATCACTATTAAAGGAGCGTTCCTTCACACCCGGGCTCACACACACTGAAATCACTATTATAGGAGTGTTCATTCACACCCGGGCTCACACACACTGAAATCACTATTAAAGGAGCGTTCCTTCACACCCGGGCTCACACACACACTGAAATCACTATTAAAGGAGCGTTCTTTCACACCCGGGCTCACACACAGTGAAATCACTATTAAAGGAGCATTCCTTCACACACGGGCTCAGACACACTGAAATCTCTATTAAAGGAGCGTTCCTTCACACCCGGGCTCTCACACACTCTGAAATCACTATTAAAGGAGCGTTCCTTCAGACCCGGCTCACACACTCACTGAAATGACTATTAAAGGAGCGTTCCTTCACACCCGGGCTCACACACAGACTGAAATCATTATTAAAGGAGCGTTCCTTCACACCCGGACTCACACACACTGAAATCACCATTAATGGAGCGTTCCTTCACACCCGGGCTCACACACACACTGAAATCACTATTAAAGGAGCGTTCCTTCACACCCGGGCTCACACACACACTGAAATCACTATTAAAGGAGCGTTCCTTCACACCCGGGCTCACACACACACTGAAATCACTATTAAAGGAGCGTTCCTTCACAACCGGGCTCACACACACTGAAATCACTATTAAAGGAGCGTTCCTTCACACCCGGGCTCACACACACTGAAATCACTATTAAAGGAGCGTTCCTTCACACCCGGACTCACACACACTGAAATCATTATTAAAGGAGCGTTCCTTCACACCCGGGCTCACACACACACTGAAATCACTATTAAAGGAGCGTTCCTTCAAACCCGGACACACACACACACTGAAATCACTATTAAAGGAGCGTTCCTTCACATCCGGGCTGACACACACTGAAATCACTATTAAAGGAGCGTTCCTTCACACCTGGGCTCGCACACACACTGAAATCACTATTAAAGGAGCGTTCCTTCACACCTGGGCTCACACACACTGAAATCACTATTAAAGGAGCGTTCCTTCACACCCGGGCTCCCACACACACTGAAATCACTATTAAAGGAGAGTACCTTCACACCCGGGCTCTCACACACACTGAAATCACTATTAAAGGAGCGTTCCTTCACACCCGGGCTCACACACACACTGAAATCACTTTTAAAGGAGCGCTCCTTCACACCCGGGCTCACACACACATTGAAATCACTACTAAAGGAGCGTTCCTTCACACCCGGGTTCACACACACACTGAAATCACTATTAAAGGAGCTTTCCTTCACACCCGGGCTCACACACACACTGAAATCACTATTAAAGGAGCGTTCCTTCACACCCGGGCTCACACACACACTGAAATCACTATTAAAGGAGCGTTCCTTCACACCCGAGCTCACACACACACTGAAATCACTATTAAAGGAGCGTTCCTTCACACCCGGGCTCACACACACACTGAAATCACTATTGAAGGAGCGTTCCTTCACACCTGGGCTCACACACACTGAAATTACTATTAAAGGAGCGTTCCTTCACACCCGGGCTCACACACACACTGAAATCAGTATTAAAGGAGCGTTCCTTCACACCCTGGCTCACACACACACTGAAATCACTATTAAAGGAGCGTTCCTTCACACCCGGGCTCTCACACACACTGAAATCGCTATTAAAGGAGCGTTCCTTCACACCCGGGCTCACACACACTGAAATTACTATTAAAGGAGCTTTCTTCACACCTGGGCTCACACACACTGAAATCACTATTAAAGGAGCGTTCCTTCACACCCGGGCTCACACACACACTGAAATCACTATTAAAGGAGCGTTCCTTCACACCCGAGCTCACACACACACTGAAATCACTATTAAAGGAGCGTTCCTTCACACCCGGGCTCTCACACACACTGAAATCACTATTAAAGGAGCGTTCCTTCACACCCGGGCTCACACACACTGAAATCACTATTAAAGGAGCGTTCCTTCACACCCGGACTGACACACACTGAAATCACTATTAAAGGAGCGTTCCTTCACACCCGGGCTCACACACATTGAAATCACTATTAAAGGAGCGTTCCTTCTCACCCGGGCTCACACACACACTGAAATCACTCCTAACGGACCGTTCTTTCACACCCGGGCTCACACACACACTGAAATCACTATTAAAGGAGCGTTCCTTCACACCCGGCTCACATACACTGAAATCACTATTAAAGGAGCGTTCCTTCACACCGGGCTCACACACACTGAAATCACTATTAAAGGAGCGTTCCTTCACACCCGGGCTCACACACACACTGAAATCACTATTAAAGGAGCGTTCCTTCACACCCTCTCACACACTCGGAAATCACTATTAAGGAGCGTTCCTTCACACCCGGACTCGCACACACACTGAAATCACTATTAAAGGAGCGTTCCTTCACACCCGGCTCACACACACACTGAAATCACTATTAAAGGAGCGTTCTTTCACCCCCAGGCACACACACACTGAAATCACTATTAAAGGAGCGTTCCTTCACACCCGGGCTCTCACACACTCTGAAATCACTATTAAAGGAGCGTTCCTTCACACCCCGGACTCGCACACACACTGAAATCACTATTAAAGGAGCGTTCCTTCACACCCGGGCTCACACACACACTGAAATCACTATTAAAGGGGCGTTCCTTCACAACCGGGCTCACACACACTGAAATCACTATTAAAGGAGCGTTCCTTCACACCCGGGCTCTCGCACACACTGAAATCACTATTAAAGGAGAGTTCCTTCACACCCGGGCTCACACACACACTGAAATCACTATTAAAGGAGCGTTCCTTCACACCCGGGCTCACACACACACTGAAATCACTATTAAAGGAGCGTTCCTTCACACCCGGGCTCTCACACACACTGAAATCACTATTAAAGGAGCGTTCCTTCACACCCGGGCTCACACACACACTGAAATCACTATTAAAGGAGCGTTCCTTCACACCCGGGCTCACCCACACTGAAATCACTATTAAAGGACCGTTCCTTCACACCCAGGCTCACACACACTGAAATCACTATTAAAGGAGCGTTCCTTCACACCCGGGCTCACACACACACTGAAATCACTATTAAAGGAGCGTTCCTTCACACCCGGGCTCACACACACTGAAATCACTATTAAAAGAGCGTTCCTTCACACCCGGGCTCACACACACTGAAATCACTATTAAAGGAGCGTTCCTTCACACCCGGGCTCACACACACTGAAATCACTATTAAAGGAGCGTTCCTTCACACCCGGGCTCACACACACACTGAAATCACTATTAAAGGAGCGTTCCTTCACACCCGGGCTCACACACACACTGAAATCACTATTAAAGGAGCGTTCCTTCACACTCGGGCTCACACACACACTGAAATCACTATTAAAGGAGCGTTCCTTGACACCCTGGCTCACACACGCTGAAATCACTATTAAAGGAGCGTTCCTTCACACCCGGGCTCACACACACACTGAAATCACTATTAAAGGAGCCTTCCTTCACACCCGGACTCGCACACACACTGAAATCACTATTAAAGGAGCGTTCTTTCACACCCGGGCTCACACACAGTGAAATCACTATTAAAGGAGCATTCCTTCACACACGGGCTCACACACACTGAAATCTCTATTAAAGGAGCGTTCCTTCACACCCGGGCTCTCACACACACTCTGAAATCACTATTAAAGGAGCGTTCCTTCACACCAGGACTCGCACACAACACTGAAATCAATATTAAAGGAGCGTTCCTTCACACCCGGGCTCACACACACTGAAATCACTATTAAAGGAGCATTCCTTCAGACCCGGGCTCACACACACACTGAAATCACTATTAAAGGAGCGTTCCTTCACACCCGGGCTCTCACACACACTGAAATCACTATTAAAGGAGCGTTCCTTCACACCCGGGCTCACACACACTGAAATCACTTATTAAAGGAGTGTTCCTTCACAACCGGGCTCACACACACACTCTGAAATCACTCTTAAAGGAGCGTTCGTTCACACCCCGGCTCATACACACACTGAAATCACTATTAAAGGAGCGTTCCTTCACACCCGGGCTCACACACACACTGAAATCACTATTAAAGGAGCGTTCCTTCACAACCGGGCTCACACACACTGAAATCACTATTAAAGGAGCGTTCCTTCACACCCGGGCTCTCACACACACTGAAATCGCTATTAAAGGAGCGTTCCTTCACACCCGGGCTCACACACACTGAAATTACTATTAAAGGAGCTTTCCTTCACACCTGGGCTCACACACACTGAAATCACTATTAAAGGAGCGTTCCTTCACACCCGGGCTCACACACACACTGAAATCACTATTAAAGGAGCGTTCCTTCACACCCGAGCTCACACACACACTGAAATCACTATTAAAGGAGCGTTCCTTCACACCCGGGCTCTCACACACACTGAAATCACTATTAAAGGAGCGTTCCTTCACACCCGGGCTCACACACACTGAAATCACTATTAAAGGAGCGTTCCTTCACACCCGGACTGACACACACTGAAATCACTATTAAAGGAGCGTTCCTTCACACCCGGGCTCACACACATTGAAATCACTATTAAAGGAGCGTTCCTTCTCACCCGGGCTCACACACCACACTGAAATCACTCCTAACGGACCGTTCTTTCACACCCGGGCTCACACACACACTGAAATCACTATTAAAGGAGCGTTCCTTCACACCCGGGCTCACATACACTGAAATCACTATTAAAGGAGCGTTCCTTCACACCCGGGCTCACACACACTGAAATCACTATTAAAGGAGCGTTCCTTCACACCCGGGCTCACACACACACTGAAATCACTATTAAAGGAGCGTTCCTTCACACCCGGGCTCTCACACACTCGGAAATCACTATTAAAGGAGCGTTCCTTCACACCCGGACTCGCACACCACACTGAAATCACTATTAAAGGAGCGTTCCTTCACACCCGGGCTCACACACACACTGAAATCACTATTAAAGGAGCGTTCTTTCACCCCCGGGCACACACACACTGAAATCACTATTAAAGGAGCGTTCCTTCACACCCGGGCTCTCACACACTCTGAAATCACTATTAAAGGAGCGTTCCTTCACACCCGGACTCGCACACACACTGAAATCACTATTAAAGGAGCGTTCCTTCACACCCGGGCTCACACACACACTGAAATCACTGTTAAAGGGGCGTTCCTTCACAACCGGGCTCACACACACTGAAATC
Organism: Somniosus microcephalus; assembly: GCF_052327205.1. NCBI lineage: Eukaryota > Metazoa > Chordata > Chondrichthyes > Squaliformes > Somniosidae > Somniosus > Somniosus microcephalus. The sequence goes on from NW_028225180.1 coordinate 20,242,813, forward strand.
ACTATTAAAGGAGCGTTCCTTCACACCCGGGCTCTCGCACACACTGAAATCACTATTAAAGGAGAGTTCCTTCACACCCGGGCTCACACACACACTGAAATCACTATTAAAGGAGCGTTCCTTCACACCCCGGGCTCACACACACACTGAAATCACTATTAAAGGAGCGTTCCTTCACACCCGGGCTCTCACACACACTGAAATCACTATTAAAGGAGCGTTCCTTCACACCCGGGCTCACACACACACTGAAATCACTATTAAAGGAGCGTTCCTTCACACCCGGGCTCACCCACACTGAAATCACTATTAAAGGACCGTTCCTTCACACCCAGGCTCACACACACTGAAATCACTATTAAAGGAGCGTTCCTTCACACCCGGGCTCACACACACACTGAAATCACTATTAAAGGAGCGTTCCTTCACACCCGGGCTCACACACACTGAAATCACTATTAAAGGAGCGTTCCTTCACACCCGGGCTCACACACACTGAAATCACTATTAAAGGAGCGTTCCTTCACACCCGGGCTCACACACACTGAAATCACTATTAAAGGAGCGTTCCTTCACACCCGGGCTCACACACACACTGAAATCACTATTAAAGGAGCGTTCCTTCACACCCGGGCTCACACACACACTGAAATCACTATTAAAGGAGCGTTCCTTCACACTCGGGCTCACACACACACTGAAATCGCTATTAAAGGAGCGTTCCTTGACACCCTGGCTCACACACGCTGAAATCACTATTAAAGGAGCGTTCCTTCACACCCGGGCTCACACACACACTGAAATCACTATTAAAGGAGCCTTCCTTCACACCCGGACTCGCACACACACTGAAATCACTATTAAAGGAGCGTTCTTTCACACCCGGGCTCACACACAGTGAAATCACTATTAAAGGAGCATTCCTTCACACACGGGCTCACACACACTGAAATCTCTATTAAAGGAGCGTTCCTTCACACCCGGGCTCTCACACACTCTGAAATCACTATTAAAGGAGCGTTCCTTCACACCAGGACTCGCACACACACTGAAATCAATATTAAAGGAGCGTTCCTTCACACCCGGGCTCACACACACTGAAATCACTATTAAAGGAGCATTCCTTCAGACCCGGGCTCTCACACACACACTGAAATCACTATTAAAGGAGCGTTCCTTCACACCCGGGCTCTCACACACACTGAAATCACTATTAAAGGAGCGTTCCTTCACACCCGGGCTCACACACACTGAAATCACTATTAAAGGAGTGTTCCTTCACAACCGGGCTCACACACACACTCTGAAATCACTCTTAAAGGAGCGTTCGTTCACACCCCGGCTCATACACACACTGAAATCACTATTAAAGGAGCGTTCCTTCACACCCGGGCTCACACACACACTGAAATCACTATTAAAGGAGCGTTCCTTCACAACCGGGCTCACACACACTGAAATCACTATTAAAGGAGCGTTCCTTCACACCCGGGCTCACACACACTGAAATCACTATTAAAGGAGCGTTCCTTCACACCCAGACTCACACACACTGAAATCATTATTAAAGGAGCGTTCCTTCACACCCGGGCTCACACACACACTGAAATCACTATTAAAGGAGCGTTCCTTCACACCCGGACACACACACACACTGAAATCACTATTAAAGGAGCGTTCCTTCACATCCGGGGCTGACACACACTGAAATCACTATTAAAGGAGCGTTCCTTCACACCTGGGCTCGCACACACACTGAAATCACTATTAAAGGAGCGTTCCTTCACAGCTGGGCTCACACACACTGAAATCACTATTAAAGGAGCGTTCCTTCACACCCGGGCTCCCACACACACTGAAATCACTATTAAAGGAGAGTACCTTCACACCCGGGCTCTCACACACACTGAAATCACTATTAAAGGAGCGTTCCTTCACACCGGGCTCACACACACACTGAAATCACTTTTAAAGGAGCGTTCCTTCACACCCGGGCTTACACACACACTGAAATCACTATTAAAGGAGCGTTCCTTCACACCCGGGTTCACACACACACTGAAATCACTATTAAAGGAGCTTTCCTTCACACCCGGGCTCACACACACACTGAAATCACTATTAAAGGAGCGTTCCTTCACACCCGGGCTCACACACACACTGAAATCACTATTAAAGGAGCGTTCCTTCACACCCGAGCTCACACACACACTGAAATCACTATTAAGGAGCGTTCCTTCACACCCGGGCTCACACACACACTGAAATCACTATTGAAGGAGCGTTCCTTCACACCTGGGCTCACACACACTGAAATTACTATTAAAGGAGCGTTCCTTCACACCCGGGCTCACACACACACTGAAATCACTATTAAAGGAGCGTTCCTTCACACCCGGGCTCACACACACACTGAAATCAGTATTAAAGGAGCGTTCCTTCACACCCGGGCTCTCACACACACTGAAATCGCTATTAAAGGAGCGTTCCTTCACACCCGGGCTCACACACACTGAAATTACTATTAAAGGAGCTTTCCTTCACACCTGGGCTCACACACACTGAAATCACTATTAAAGGAGCGTTCCTTCACACCCGGGCTCACACACACACTGAAATCACTATTAAAGGAGCGTTCCTTCACACCCGAGCTCACACACACACTGAAATCACTATTAAAGGAGCGTTCCTTCACACCCGGTCTCTCACACACACTGAAATCACTATTAAAGGAGCGTTCCTTCACACCCGGGCTCACACACACTGAAATCACTATTAAAGGAGCGTTCCTTCACACCCGGACTGACACACACTGAAATCACTATTAAAGGAGCGTTCCTTCACACCCGGGCTCACACACATTGAAATCACTATTAAAGGAGCGTTCCTTCTCACCCGGGCTCACACACACACTGAAATCACTCCTAACGGACCGTTCTTTCACACCCGGGCTCACACACACACTGAAATCACTATTAAAGGAGCGTTCCTTCACACCCGGGCTCACATACACTGAAATCACTATTAAAGGAGCGTTCCTTCACACCCCGGGCTCACACACACTGAAATCACTATTAAAGGAGCGTTCCTTCACACCCGGGCTCACACACACACTGAAATCACTATTAAAGGAGCGTTCCTTCACACCCGGGCTCTCACACACTCGGAAATCACTATTAAAGGAGCGTTCCTTCACACCCGGACTCGCACCACACTGAAATCACTATTAAAGGAGCGTTCCTTCACACCCGGGCTCACACACACACTGAAATGACTATTAAAGGAGCGTTCTTTCACCCCCGGGCACACACACACTGAAATCACTATTAAAGGAGCGTTCCTTCACACCCGGGCTCACACACACACTGAAATCACTATTAAAGGGGCGTTCCTTCACACCCGGGCTCACACACACTGAAATCACTATTAAAGGAGCGTTCCTTCACACCCGGGCTCTCGCACACACTGAAATCACTATTAAAGGAGCGTTCCTTCAAACCCGGGCTCACACACACACTGAAATCACTATTAAAGGAGCGTTCCTTCACACCCGGGCTCACACACACACTGAAATCACTATTAAAGGAGCGTTCCTTCACACCCGGGCTCACACACACACTGAAATCACTATTAAAGGAGCGTTCCTTCACACCCGGGCTCACACACACACTGAAATCACTATTAAAGGAGCGTTCCTTCACACCCGGGCTCACACACACACTGAAATCACTATTAAAGGAGCGTTCCTTCACACTCGGGCTCACACACACACTGAAATCGCTATTAAAGGAGCGTTCCTTGACACCCTGGCTCACACACGCTGAAATCACTATTAAAGGAGCGTTCCTTCACACCCGGGCTCACACACACACTGAAATCACTATTAAAGGAGCCTTCCTTCACACCCGGACTCGCACACACACTGAAATCACTATTAAAGGAGCGTTCTTTCACACCCGGGCTCACACACAGTGAAATCACTATTAAAGGAGCATTCCTTCACACACGGCTCACACACACTGAAATCTCTATTAAAGGAGCGTTCCTTCACACCCGGGCTCTCACACACTCTGAAATCACTATTAAAGGAGCGTTCCTTCACACCAGGACTCGCACACACACTGAAATCAATATTAAAGGAGCGTTCCTTCACACCCGGGCTCACACACACTGAAATCACTATTAAAGGAGCATTCCTTCAGACCCGGCTCACACACACACTGAAATCACTATTAAAGGAGCGTTCCTTCACACCCGGGCTCTCACACACACTGAAATCACTATTAAAGGAGCGTTCCTTCACACCCGGGCTCACACACACTGAAATCACTATTAAAGGAGTGTTCCTTCACAACCGGGCTCACACACACACTCTGAAATCACTCTTAAAGGAGCGTTCGTTCACACCCCCGGCTCATACACACACTGAAATCACTATTAAAGGAGCGTTCCTTCACACCCGGGCTCACACACACACTGAAATCACTATTAAAGGAGCGTTCCTTCACAACCGGGCTCACACACACTGAAATCACTATTAAAGGAGCGTTCCTTCACACCCGGGCTCACACACACTGAAATCACTATTAAAGGAGCGTTCCTTCACACCCAGACTCACACACACTGAAATCATTATTAAAGGAGCGTTCCTTCACACCCGGGCTCACACACACACTGAAATCACTATTAAAGGAGCGTTCCTTCACACCCGGACACACACACACACTGAAATCACTATTAAAGGAGCGTTCCTTCACATCCGGGCTGACACACACTGAAATCACTATTAAAGGAGCGTTCCTTCACACCTGGGCTCGCACACACACTGAAATCACTATTAAAGGAGCGTTCCTTCACAGCTGGGCTCACACACACTGAAATCACTATTAAAGGAGCGTTCCTTCACACCCGGGCTCCCACACACACTGAAATCACTATTAAAGGAGAGTACCTTCACACCCGGGCTCTCACACACACTGAAAATCACTATTAAAGGAGCGTTCCTTCACACCCGGGCTCACACACACACTGAAATCACTTTTAAAGGAGCGTTCCTTCACACCCGGGCTTACACACACACTGAAATCACTATTAAAGGAGCGTTCCTTCACACCCGGGTTCACACACACACTGAAATCACTATTAAAGGAGCTTTCCTTCACACCCGGGCTCACACACACACTGAAATCACTATTAAAGGAGCGTTCCTTCACACCCGGGCTCACACACACACTGAAATCACTATTAAAGGAGCGTTCCTTCACACCCGAGCTCACACACACACTGAAATCACTATTAAAGGAGCGTTCCTTCACACCCGGGCTCACACACACACTGAAATCACTATTGAAGGAGCGTTCCTTCACACCTGGGCTCACACACACTGAAATTACTATTAAAGGAGCGTTCCTTCACACCCGGGCTCACACACACACTGAAATCACTATTAAAGGAGCGTTCCTTCACACCCGGGCTCACACACACACTGAAATCAGTATTAAAGGAGCGTTCCTTCACACCCGGGCTCTCACACACACTGAAATCGCTATTAAAGGAGCGTTCCTTCACACCCGGGCTCACACACACTGAAATTACTATTAAAGGAGCTTTCCTTCACACCTGGGCTCACACACACTGAAATCACTATTAAAGGAGCGTTCCTTCACACCCGGGCTCACACACACACTGAAATCACTATTAAAGGAGCGTTCCTTCACACCCGAGCTCACACACACACTGAAATCACTATTAAAGGAGCGTTCCTTCACACCCGGTCTCTCACACACACTGAAATCACTATTAAAGGAGCGTTCCTTCACACCCGGGCTCACACACACTGAAATCACTATTAAAGGAGCGTTCCTTCACACCCGGACTGACACACACTGAAATCACTATTAAAGGAGCGTTCCTTCACACCCGGGCTCACACACATTGAAATCACTATTAAAGGAGCGTTCCTTCTCACCCGGGCTCACACACACACTGAAATCACTCCTAACGGACCGTTCTTTCACACCCGGGCTCACACACACACTGAAATCACTATTAAAGGAGCGTTCCTTCACACCCGGGCTCACATACACTGAAATCACTATTAAAGGAGCGTTCCTTCACACCCGGGCTCACACACACTGAAATCACTATTAAAGGAGCGTTCCTTCACACCCGGGCTCACACACACACTGAAATCACTATTAAAGGAGCGTTCCTTCACACCCGGGCTCTCACACACTCGGAAATCACTATTAAAGGAGCGTTCCTTCACACCCGGACTCGCACACACACTGAAATCACTATTAAAGGAGCGTTCCTTCACACCCGGGCTCACACACACACTGAAATGATTATTAAAGGAGCGTTCTTTCACCCCCGGGCACACACACACTGAAATCACTATTAAAGGAGCGTTCCTTCACACCCGGGCTCACACACACACTGAAATCACTATTAAAGGGGCGTTCCTTCACACCCGGGCTCACACACACTGAAATCACTATTAAAGGAGCGTTCCTTCACACCCGGGCTCTCGCACACACTGAAATCACTATTAAAGGAGCGTTCCTTCAAACCCGGGCTCACACACACACTGAAATCACTATTAAAGGAGCGTTCCTTCACACCCGGGCTCACACACACACTGAAATCACTATTAAAGGAGCGTTCCTTCACACCCGGGCTCTCACACACACTGAAATCACTATTAAAGGAGCGTTCCTTCACACCCGGGCTCACACACACACTGAAATCACTATTAAAGGAGCGTTCCTTCACACCCGGGCTCACCCACACTGAAATCACTATTAAAGGACCGTTCCTTCACACCCAGGCTCACACACACTGAAATCACTATTAAAGGAGCGTTCCTTCACACCCGGGCTCACACACACACTGAAATCACTATTAAAGGAGCGTTCCTTCACACCCGGGCTCACACACACTGAAATCACTATTAAAAGAGCGTTCCTTCACACCCGGGCTCACACACACTGAAATCACTATTAAAGGAGCGTTCCTTCACACCCGGGCTCACACACACTGAAATCACTATTAAAGGAGCGTTCCTTCACACCCGGGCTCACACACACACTGAAATCACTATTAAAGGAGCGTTCCTTCACACCCGGGCTCACACACACACTGAAATCACTATTAAAGGAGCGTTCCTTCACACCCGAGCTCACACACACACTGAAATCACTATTAAAGGAGCGTTCCTTCAAACTCGGGCTCACACACACACTGAAATCACTATTAAAGGAGCGTTCCTTGACACCCTGGCTCACACACACTGAAATCACTATTAAAGGAGCGTTCCTTCACACCCGGGCTCACACACACACTGAAATCACTATTAAAGGAGCCTTCCTTCACACCCGGACTCGCACACACACTGAAATCACTATTAAAGGAGCGTTCTTTCACACCCGGGCTCACACACAGTGAAATCACTATTAAAGGAGCATTCCTTCACACACGGGCTCACACACACTGAAATCTCTATTAAAGGAGCGTTCCTTCACACCCGGGCTCTCACACACTCTGAAATCACTATTAAAGGAGCGTTCCTTCACACCAGGACTCGCACACACACTGAAATCACTATTAAAGGAGCGTTCCTTCACACCCGGGCTCACACACACTGAAATCACTATTAAAGGAGCATTCCTTCAGACCCGGGCTCACACACACACTGAAATCACTATTAAAGGAGCGTTCCTTCACACCCGGGCTCTCACACACACTGAAATCACTATTAAAGGAGCGTTCCTTCACACCCGGGCTCACACACACTGAAATCACTATTAAAGGAGTGTTCCTTCACAACCGGGCTCACACACACACTCTGAAATCACTCTTAAAGGAGCGTTCGTTCACACCCCGGCTCATACACACACTGAAATCACTATTAAAGGAGCGTTCCTTCACACCCGGGCTCACACACACACTGAAATCACTATTAAAGGAGCGTTCCTTCACACCCGGGCTCACACACACACTGAAATCACTATTAAAGGAGCGTTCCTTCACACCCGGGCTCTCACACACACTGAAATCACTATTAAAGGAGCGTTCCTTCACACCCGGGCTCTCACACACACTGAAATCACTATTAAAGGACCGTTCCTTCACACCCGGGCTCACACACACTGAAATCACTATTAAAGGACAGTTCCTTCACACCCGGGCTCACACACACACTGAAATCACCATTAAAGGAGCGTTCCTTCACACCTGGGCTCACACACACACTGAAATCACTATTAAAGGAGCGTTCCTTCACACCCGGGCTATCACACAGACTGAAATCACTATTAAAGAAGTGTTCCTTCACACCCGGCCTCACACACACACTGAAATCACTATTAAAGGAGCGTTCCTTCACACCCGGGCTCTCACACACTCTGAAATCACTATTAAAGGAGCGTTCCTTCACACCAGGACTCGCACACACACTGAAATCAATATTAAAGGAGCGTTCCTTCACACCCGGGCTCACACACACTGAAATCACTATTAAAGGAGCATTCCTTCACACCCGGGCTCACACACACACTAAAATCACTATTGATGGAGCGTTCCTTCACACCCGGGCTCTCACACACTCTGAAATCACTATTAAAGGAGCGTTCCTTCACACCAGGACTCGCACACACACTGAAATCAATATTAAAGGAGCGTTCCTTCACACCCGGGATCACACACACTGAAATCACTATTAAAGGAGCAATCCTTCAGACCCGGGCTCACACACACACTGAAATCACTATTAAAGGAGCGTTCCTTCACACCCGGGCTCACACACACTGAAATCACTATTATAGGAGTGTTCCTTCACACCCGGGCTCACACACACTGAAATCACTATTAAAGGAGCGTTCCTTCACACCCGGGCTCACACACACACTGAAATCACTATTAAAGGAGCGTTCCTTCACACCTGGGCTCACACACACTGAAATCACTATTAAAGGAGCGTTCCTTCACACCCGGGCTCACACACACACTGAAATCACTATTAAAGGAGAGTACCTTCACAACCGGGCTCTCACACACTCTGAAATCACTATTAAAGGAGCGTTCCTTCACACCCGGGCTCACACACACACTGAAATCACTATTAAAGGAGCGTTCCTTCACACCCGGGCTCACACACACACTGAAATCACTATTAAAGGAGCGTTCCTTCACACCCGGGTTCACACAAACACTGAAATCACTATTAAAGGAGCTTTCCTTCACACCCGGGCTCACACACACACTGAAATCACTATTAAAGGCGCGTTCCTTCACACCCGGGCTCACACACACACTGAATTCACTATTAAAGGAGCGTTCCTTCACACCCGAGCTCACACACACACTGAAATCACTATTAAAGGAGCGTTCCTTCACACCCGGGCTCACACACACACTGAAATCACTATTGAAGGAGCGTTCCTTCACACCCGGGCTCACACACACTGAAATTACTATTAAAGGAGCGTTCCTTCACACCCGGGCTCACACACACACTGAAATCACTATTAAAGGAGCGTTCCTTCACACCCGGGCTCACACACACACTGAAATCACTATTAAAGGAGCGTTCCTTCACACCCGGGCTCTCACACACACTGAAATCGCTATTAAAGGAGCGTTCCTTCACACCCGGGCTCACACACACTGAAATTACTATTAAAGGAGCTTTCCTTCACACCTGGGCTCACACACACTGAAATCACTATTAAAGGAGCGTTCCTTCACACCCGGGCTCACACACACACTGAAATCACTATTAAAGGAGCGTTCCTTCACACCCGAGCTCACACACACACTGAAATCACTATTAAAGGAGCGTTCCTTCACACCCGGGCTCTCACACACACTGAAATCACTATAAAAGGAGCGTTCCTTCACACCCGGGCTCACACACACTGAAATCACTATTAAAGGAGCGTTCCTTCACACCCGGACTGACACACACTGAAATCACTATTAAAGGAGCGTTCCTTCACACCCGGGCTCACACACATTGAAATCACTATTAAAGGAGCGTTCCTTCTCACCCAGGCTCACACACACACTGAAATCACTCCTAAAGGAACCGTTCTTTCACACCCGGGCTCACACACACACTGAAATCACTATTAAAGGAGCGTTCCTTCACACCCGGTCTCACATACACTGAAATCACTATTAAAGGAGCGTTCCTTCACACCCGGGCTCACACACACTGAAATCACTATTAAAGGAGCGTTCCTTCACACCCGGGCTCACACACACACTGAAATCACTATTAAAGGAGCGTTCCTTCACACCCGGGCTCACACACACACTGAAATCACTATTAAAGGAGCGTTCTTTCACCCCCGGGCTCACACACACTGAAATCACTATTAAAGGAGCGTTCCTTCACACCCGGGCTCTCACACACTCTGAAATCACTATTAAAGGAGCGTTCCTTCACACCCGGACTCGCACACACACTGAAATCACTATTAAAGGAGCGTTCCTTCACACCCGGGCTCACACACACACTGAAATCACTATTAAAGGGGCGTTCCTTCACACCCGGGCTCACACACACTGAAATCACTATTAAAGGAGCGTTCCTTCACACCCGGGCTCTCGCACACACTGAAATCACTATTAAAGGAGAGTTCCTTCACACCCGGGCTCACACACACACTGAAATCACTACTAAAGGAGCGTTCCTTCACACCCGGGCTCGCACACACACTGAAATCACTATTAAAGGAGCGTTCCTTCACACCCGGGCTCTCACACACACTGAAATCACTATTAAAGGAGCGTTCCTTCACACCCGGGCTCACACACACACTGAAATCACTATTAAAGGAGCGTTCCTTCACACCCGGGCTCACCCACACTGAAATCACTATTAAAGGACCGTTCCTTCACACCCGGGCTCACACACACTGAAATCACTATTAAAGGAGCGTTCCTTCACACCCGGGCTCACACACACACTGAAATCACTATTAAAGGAGCGTTCCTTCACACCCGGGCTCACACACACTGAAATCACTATTAAAAGAGCGTTCCTTCACACCCGGGCTCACACACACTGAAATCACTATTAAAGGAGCGTTCCTTTACACCCGGGCACACAAACACTGAAATCACTATTAAAGGAGCGTTCCTTCACACCCGGGCTCACAGACACACTGAAATCACTATTAAAGGAGCGTTCCTTCACACCCGGGCTCACACACACACTGAAATCACTATTAAAGGAGCGTTCCTTCACACCCGAGCTCACACACACACTGAAATCACTATTAAAGGAGCGTTCCTTCACACTCGGGCTCACACACACACTGAAATCACTATTAAAGGAGCGTTCCTTGACACCCTGGCTCACACACACTGAAATCACTATTAAAGGAGCGTTCCTTCACACCCGGGCTCACACACACACTGAAATCACTATTAAAGGAGCGTTCCTTCACACCCGGACTCGCACACACACTGAAATCACTATTATAGGAGCGTTCCTTCACACCCGGGCTCACACACACTGAAATCACTATTATAGGAGTGTTCCTTCACACCCGGGCTCACACACACTGAAATCACTATTAAAGGAGCGTTCCTTCACACCCGGGCTCACACACACACTGAAATCACTATTAAAGGAGCGTTCTTTCACACCCGGGCTCACACACAGTGAAATCACTATTAAAGGAGCATTCCTTCACACACGGGCTCACACACACTGAAATCTCTATTAAAGGAGCGTTCCTTCACACCCGGGCTCTCACACACTCTGAAATCACTATTAAAGGAGCGTTCCTTCACACCAGGACTCGCACACACACTGAAATCAATATTAAAGGAGCGTTCCTTCACACCCGGGCTCACACACACTGAAATCACTATTAAAGGAGCATTCCTTCAGACCCGGGCTCACACACACACTGAAATCACTATTAAAGGAGCGTTCCTTCACACCCGGGCTCTCACACACCCTGAAATCACTATTAAAGGAGCGTTCCTTCACACCCGGGCTCACTCACACTGAAATCACTATTAAAGGAGCATTCCTTCACACCCGGGCTCACACACACACTCTGAAATCACTCTTAAAGGAGCGTTCCTTCACACCCAGGCTCATACACACACTGAAATCACTATTAAAGGAGCGTTCCTTCACACCCGGGCTCACACACACTGAAATCACTATTAAAGGAGCATTCCTTCAGACCCGGGCTCACACACACACTGAAATCACTATTAAAGGAGCGTTCCTTCACACCCGGGCTCTCACACACACTGAAATCACTATTAAAGGAGCGTTCCTTCACACCCGGGCTCACACACACTGAAATCACTATTAAAGGAGTGTTCCTTCACAACCGGGCTCACACACACACTCTGAAATCACTCTTAAAGGAGCGTTCGTTCACACCCTGGCTCATACACACACTGAAATCACTATTAAAGGAGCGTTCCTTCACACCCGGGCTCACACACACACTGAAATCACTATTAAAGGAGCGTTCCTTCACACCCGGGCTCACACACACACTGAAATCACTATTAAAGGAGCGTTCCTTCACACCCGGGCTCTCACACACACTGAAATCACTATTAAAGGAGCGTTCCTTCACACCCGGGCTCTCACACACACTGAAATCACTATTAAAGGACCGTTCCTTCACACCCGGGCTCACACACACTGAAATCACTATTAAAGGACAGTTCCTTCACACCCGGGCTCACACACACACTGAAATCACCATTAAAGGAGCGTTCCTTCACACCTGGGCTCACACACACACTGAAATCACTATTAAAGGAGCGTTCCTTCACACCCGGGCTATCACACAGACTGAAATCACTATTAAAGAAGTGTTCCTTCACACCCGGCCTCACACACACACTGAAATCACTATTAAAGGAGCGTTCCTTCACACCCGGGCTCTCACACACTCTGAAATCACTATTAAAGGAGCGTTCCTTCACACCAGGACTCGCACACACACTGAAATCAATATTAAAGGAGCGTTCCTTCACACCCGGGCTCACACACACTGAAATCACTATTAAAGGAGCATTCCTTCACACCCGGGCTCACACACACACTGAAATCACTATTGATGGAGCGTTCCTTCACACCCGGGCTCTCACACACTCTGAAATCACTAATAAAGGAGCGTTCCTTCACACCAGGACTCGCACACACACTGAAATCAATATTAAAGGAGCGTTCCTTCACACCCGGGATCACACACACTGAAATCACTATTAAAGGAGCAATCCTTCAGACCCGGGCTCACACACACACTGAAATCACTATTAAAGGAGCGTTCCTTCACACCCGGGCTCACACACACTGAAATCACTATTATAGGAGTGTTCCTTCACACCCGGGCTCACACACACTGAAATCACTATTAAAGGAGCGTTCCTTCACACCCGGGCTCACACACACACTGAAATCACTATTAAAGGAGCGTTCCTTCACACCTGGGCTCACACACACTGAAATCACTATTAAAGGAGCGTTCCTTCACACCCGGGCTCACACACACACTGAAATCACTATTAAAGGAGAGTACCTTCACAACCGGGCTCTCACACACTCTGAAATCACTATTAAAGGAGCGTTCCTTCACACCCGGGCTCACACACACACTGAAATCACTATTAAAGGAGCGTTCCTTCACACCCGGGCTCACACACACACTGAAATCACTATTAAAGGAGCGTTCCTTCACACCCGGGTTCACACAAACACTGAAATCACTATTAAAGGAGCTTTCCTTCACACCCGGGCTCACACACACACTGAAATCACTATTAAAGGCGCGTTCCTTCACACCCGGGCTCACACACACACTGAATTCACTATTAAAGGAGCGTTCCTTCACACCCGAGCTCACACACACACTGAAATCACTATTAAAGGAGCGTTCCTTCACACCCGGGCTCACACACACACTGAAATCACTATTGAAGGAGCGTTCCTTCACACCCGGGCTCACACACACTGAAATTACTATTAAAGGAGCGTTCCTTCACACCCGGGCTCACACACACACTGAAATCACTATTAAAGGAGCGTTCCTTCACACCCGGGCTCACACACACACTGAAATCACTATTAAAGGAGCGTTCCTTCACACCCGGGCTCTCACACACACTGAAATCGCTATTAAAGGAGCGTTCCTTCACACCCGGGCTCACACACACTGAAATTACTATTAAAGGAGCTTTCCTTCACACCTGGGCTCACACACACTGAAATCACTATTAAAGGAGCGTTCCTTCACACCCGGGCTCACACACACACTGAAATCACTATTAAAGGAGCGTTCCTTCACACCCGAGCTCACACACACACTGAAATCACTATTAAAGGAGCGTTCCTTCACACCCGGGCTCTCACACACACTGAAATCACTATAAAAGGAGCGTTCCTTCACACCCGGGCTCACACACACTGAAATCACTATTAAAGGAGCGTTCCTTCACACCCGGACTGACACACACTGAAATCACTATTAAAGGAGCGTTCCTTCACACCCGGGCTCACACACATTGAAATCACTATTAAAGGAGCGTTCCTTCTCACCCAGGCTCACACACACACTGAAATCACTCCTAAAGGAACCGTTCTTTCACACCCGGGCTCACACACACACTGAAATCACTATTAAAGGAGCGTTCCTTCACACCCGGTCTCACATACACTGAAATCACTATTAAAGGAGCGTTCCTTCACACCCGGGCTCACACACACTGAAATCACTATTAAAGGAGCGTTCCTTCACACCCGGGCTCACACACACACTGAAATCACTATTAAAGGAGCGTTCCTTCACACCCGGGCTCACACACACACTGAAATCACTATTAAAGGAGCGTTCTTTCACCCCCGGGCTCACACACACTGAAATCACTATTAAAGGAGCGTTCCTTCACACCCGGGCTCTCACACACTCTGAAATCACTATTAAAGGAGCGTTCCTTCACACCCGGACTCGCACACACACTGAAATCACTATTAAAGGAGCGTTCCTTCACACCCGGGCTCACACACACACTGAAATCACTATTAAAGGGGCGTTCCTTCACACCCGGGCTCACACACACTGAAATCACTATTAAAGGAGCGTTCCTTCACACCCGGGCTCTCGCACACACTGAAATCACTATTAAAGGAGAGTTCCTTCACACCCGGGCTCACACACACACTGAAATCACTACTAAAGGAGCGTTCCTTCACACCCGGGCTCGCACACACACTGAAATCACTATTAAAGGAGCGTTCCTTCACACCCGGGCTCTCACACACACTGAAATCACTATTAAAGGAGCGTTCCTTCACACCCGGGCTCACACACACACTGAAATCACTATTAAAGGAGCGTTCCTTCACACCCGGGCTCACCCACACTGAAATCACTATTAAAGGACCGTTCCTTCACACCCGGGCTCACACACACTGAAATCACTATTAAAGGAGCGTTCCTTCACACCCGGGCTCACACACACACTGAAATCACTATTAAAGGAGCGTTCCTTCACACCCGGGCTCACACACACTGAAATCACTATTAAAAGAGCGTTCCTTCACACCCGGGCTCACACACACTGAAATCACTATTAAAGGAGCGTTCCTTTACACCCGGGCTCACAAACACTGAAATCACTATTAAAGGAGCGTTCCTTCACACCCGGGCTCACAGACACACTGAAATCACTATTAAAGGAGCGTTCCTTCACACCCGGGCTCACACACACACTGAAATCACTATTAAAGGAGCGTTCCTTCACACCCGAGCTCACACACACACTGAAATCACTATTAAAGGAGCGTTCCTTCACACTCGGGCTCACACACACACTGAAATCACTATTAAAGGAGCGTTCCTTGACACCCTGGCTCACACACACTGAAATCACTATTAAAGGAGCGTTCCTTCACACCCGGGCTCACACACACACTGAAATCACTATTAAAGGAGCGTTCCTTCACACCCGGACTCGCACACACACTGAAATCACTATTATAGGAGCGTTCCTTCACACCCGGGCTCACACACACTGAAATCACTATTATAGGAGTGTTCCTTCACACCCGGGCTCACACACACTGAAATCACTATTAAAGGAGCGTTCCTTCACACCCGGGCTCACACACACACTGAAATCACTATTAAAGGAGCGTTCTTTCACACCCGGGCTCACACACAGTGAAATCACTATTAAAGGAGCATTCCTTCACACACGGGCTCACACACACTGAAATCTCTATTAAAGGAGCGTTCCTTCACACCCGGGCTCTCACACACTCTGAAATCACTATTAAAGGAGCGTTCCTTCACACCAGGACTCGCACACACACTGAAATCAATATTAAAGGAGCGTTCCTTCACACCCGGGCTCACACACACTGAAATCACTATTAAAGGAGCATTCCTTCAGACCCGGGCTCACACACACACTGAAATCACTATTAAAGGAGCGTTCCTTCACACCCGGGCTCTCACACACCCTGAAATCACTATTAAAGGAGCGTTCCTTCACACCCGGGCTCACTCACACTGAAATCACTATTAAAGGAGCATTCCTTCACACCCGGGCTCACACACACACTCTGAAATCACTCTTAAAGGAGCGTTCCTTCACACCCAGGCTCATACACACACTGAAATCACTATTAAAGGAGCGTTCCTTCACACCCGGGCTCACACACACACTGAAATCACTATTAAAGGAGCGTTCCTTCACACCCGGGCTCACACACACACTGAAATCACTATTAAAGGAGCGTTCCTTCACACCCGGGCTCTCACACACGCTGAAATCACTATTAAAGGAGCGTTCCTTCACACCCGGGCTCTCACACACACTGAAATCACTATTAAAGGACCGTTCCTTCACACCCGGGCTCACACACACTGAAATCACTATTAAAGGACAGTTCCTTCACACCCGGGCTCACACACACACTGAAATCACCATTAAAGGAGCGTTCCTTCACACCTGGGCTCACACACACACTGAAATCACTATTAAAGGTGCGTTCCTTCACACCCGGGCTATCACACACACTGAAATCACTATTAAAGAAGTGTTCCTTCACACCTGGCCTCACACACACACTGAAATCACTATTAAAGGAGCGTTCCTTCACACCCGGGCTCACACACACACTGAAATCACTATTAAAGAAGCGTTCCTTCACACCCGGGCTCACACACACACTGAAATCACTATTAAAGGAGCGTTCCTTCACACCCGGGCTCACACACACACTGAAATCACTATTAAAGGAGCGTTCCTTCACACCCGGACTCACACACACTGAAATCACTATTAAAGGAGTGTTCCTTCACACCCGGGCTCACACACACACTGAAATCACTATTAAAGGAGCGTTCCTTCACACGGGCTCACACACACACTGAAATCACTATTAAAGGAGCGTTTATTCACACCCAGGCTCACACACACTGAAATCACTACTAAAGGTGCGTTCCTTCACACCCGGGCTCACACACACACTGAAATCACTATTAAAGGAGCGTTCCTTCACACCCGGGCTCACACACACTGAAATCACGATTAAAGGAGCGTTCCTTCACACCCGGACTCACACACACTGAAATCACTATTAAAGGAGCGTTCCTTCACACCCGGGCTCACACACCCTGAAATCACTATTAAAGGAGCGTTCCTTCACACCCGGGCTCACACACACTGAAATCACTATTAAAGGAGCGTTCCTTCACACCCGGGCTCACACACACTGAAATCACTATTAAAGGGGCGTTCCTTCACACCCGGGCTCACACACACACTGAAATCACTATTAAAGGAGCGTTCCTTCACACCCGGGCTCACACACACACTGAAATCACTGTTAAAGGAGCGTTCCTTCACACCCGGGCTCACACACACTGAAATCACTATTAAAGGAGCGTTCCTTCACACCCGGGCTCACACACACTGAAATCACTATTAAAGGAGCGTTCCTTCACACCCGGACTCACACACACTGAAATCACTATTAAAGGAGCGTTCCTTCACACCCGGGCTCACACACACACTAAAATCACTATTAAAGGAGCGTTCCTTCACACCCGGACACACACACACACTGAAATCACTATTAAAGGAGCGTTCCTTCACATCCGGGCTGACACACACTGAAATCACTATTAAAGGAGCGTTCCTTCACACCCGGGCTCACACACACACTGAAATCACTGTTAAAGGAGCGTTCCTTCACACCTGGGCTCACAGACACTGAAATCACTATTAAAGGAGCGTTCCTTCACACCCGGGCTCACACACACTGAAATCACTATTAAAGGAGCGTTCCTTCACACCCGGGCTCACACACACACTGAAATCACTATTAAAGGAGCGTTCCTTCACACCCGGGCTCTCACACACACTGAAATCACTATTAAAGGAGCGTTCCTTCACACCCGAGCTTACACACACACTGAAATCACTATTAAAGGAGCGTTCCTTCACACCCGGGCTCACACACACACTGAAATCACTATTAAAGGAGCGTTCCTTCATACCCGGGTTCACACACACACTGAAATCACTATTAAAGGAGCTTTCCTTCACACCCGGGCTCACACACACACTGAAATCACTATTAAAGGAGCGTTCCTTCACACCCGGGCTCACACACACACTGAAATCACTATTAAAGGAGCGTTCCTTCAAACCCGAGCTCACACACACACTGAAATCACTATTAAAGGAGCGTTCCTTCACACCCGGGCTCACACACACACTGAAATCACTATTAAAGGAGCGTTCCTTCACACCCGGGCTCACACACACTGAAATCACTATTAAAGGAGCGTTCCTTCACACCCGGGCTCACACACACACTGAAATCACTATTAAAGGAGCGTTCCTTCACACCCGGGCTCACACACACACTGAAAACACTATTAAAGGAGCGTTCCTTCACACCCGGGCTCACACACACTAAAATTACTATTAAAGGAGCTTTCCTTCACACCTGGGCTCACACACACTGAAATCACTATTAAAGGAGCGTTCCTTCACACCCGGGCTCACACAGACACTGAAATCATGATTAAAGGAGCGTTCCTTCACACCCGAGATCACACACACACTGAAATCACTATTAAAGGAGCGTTCCTTCACACCCGGGCTCTCACACACACTGAAATCACTATTAAAGGAGCGTTCCTTCACACCCGGGCTCACACACACTGAAATCACTATTAAAGGAGCGTTCCTTCACACCCGGACTGACACACACTGAAATCACTATTAAAGGAGCGTTCCTTCACACCCGGGCTCACACACACACTGAAATCACTACTAAAGGAGCGTTCCTTCACACCCGGGCTCACACACACACTGAAATCACTATTAAAGGAGCGTTCCTTCACACCCGGGCTCACACACACACTGAAATCACTATTAAAGGAGCGTTCCTTCACACCCGGGCTCACATACACTGAAATCACTATTAAAGGAGCGTTCCTTCTCACCCGGGCTCACACACACTGAAATCACTATTAAAGGAGCGTTCCTTCACACCCGGGCTCACACACACACTGAAATCACTATTAAAGGAGCGTTCCTTCACACCCGGACACACACACACACTGAAATCACTATTAAAGGAGCGTTCCTTCACATCCGGGCTGACACACACTGAAATCACTATTAAAGGAGCGTTCCTTCACACCCAGGCTCACACACACACTGAAATCACTATTAAAGGAACGTTCCTTCACACCTGGGCTCACACACACTGAAATCACTATTAAAGGAGCGTTCCTTCACACCCGGGCTCACACACACTGAAATCACTATTAAAGGAGGGTTCCTTCACACCCGGGCTCACACACACACTGAAATCACTATTAAAGGAGCGTACCTTCACACCCGGGCTCTCACACACACTGAAATCAATATTAAAGGAGCGTTCCTTCACACCCGGGCTCACACACACACTGAAATCACTATTAAAGGAGCGTTCCTTCACACCCGGGCTCACACACACACTGAAATCACTATTAAAGGAGCGTTCCTTCACACCCGGGCTCACACACACACTGAAATCACTATTAAAGGAGCGTTCCTTGACACCCGAGCTCACACACACACTGAAATCACTATTAAAGGAGCGTTCCTTCACACCCGGGCTCACACACACTGAAATCACTATTAAAGGAGCGTTCCTTCACACCCGGGCTCACACACACTGAAATCACTATTAGAGGAGCGTTCCTTCACACCCGGGCTCACACACACACTGAAATCACTATTAAAGGAGCGTTCCTTCACACCCGGGCTCACACACACACTGAAATCACTATTAAAGGAGCGTTCCTTCACACCCGGGCTCACACACACACTGAAATCACTATTAAAGGAGCGTTACTTGACACCCGAGCTCACACACACACTGAAATCACTATTAAAGGAGCGTTCCTTCACACCCGGGCTCTCACACCCACTGAAATCACTATTAAAGGAGCGTTCCTTCACACTTGGGCTCACACACACACTGAAATCACTATTACAGGAGCGTTCCTTCACACCCGGGCTCACACACACTGAAATTACTATTAAAGGAGCGTTCCTTCACACCCGGGCTCACACACACACTGAAATCACTATTAAAGGAGCGTTCCTTCACACCCGGGTTCACACACACACTGAAATCACTATTAAAGGAGCGTTCCTTCACACCCGGGCTCTCACACACACTGAAATCACAATTGAAGGAGCGTTCCTTCACACCCGGTCTCACACACACTGAAATTACTATTAAAGGAGCTTTCCTTCACACCTGGGCTCACACACACTGAAATCACGATTAAAGGAGCGTTCCTTCAAACCCGGGCTCACACACACACTGAAATCACTATTAAAGGAGCGTTCCTTCACACCCGAGCTCACACACACACTGAAATCACTATTAAAGGAGCGTTCCTACACACCCGGGCTCTCACACACACTGAAATCACTATTAAAGGAGCGTTCCTTCACACCCGGGCTCACACACACTGAAATCACTATTAAAGGAGCGTTCCTTCACACCCGGACTGACACACACTGAAATCACTATTAAAGGAGCGTTCCTTCACACCCGGGCTCACACACATTGAAATCACTATTAAAGGAGCGTTCCTTCACACCCGGGCTCACACATACACTGAAATCACTACTAAAGGACCGTTCTTTGACACCCGGGCTCACACACACACTGAAATCACTATTAAAGGAGCGTTCCTTCACACCCGGGCTCACATACACTGAAATCACTATTAAAGGAGCGTTCCTTCACACCCGGGCTCACACACACTGAAATCACTATTAAAGGAGCGTTCCTTCACACCCGGGCTCACACACACACTGAAATCACTATTAAAGGAGCGTTCCTTCACACCCGGGCTCACACACACACTGAAATCACTATTAAAGGAGCTTTCTTTCACACCCGGGCTCACACACACTGAAATCACTATTAAAGGAGCGTTCCTTCACACCCGGGCTCTCACACACTTTTAAAATCACTATTAAAGGAGCGTTCCTTCACACCCGGACTCGCACACACACTGAAATCACTATTAAAGGAGCGTTCCTTCACACCCGGGCACACACACACACTGAAATCACTATTAAAGGGGCGTTCCTTCACACCCGGGCTCACACACACTGAAATCACTATTAAAGGAGCGTTCCTTCACACCCGGGCTCTCGCACACACTGAAATCACTATTAAAGGAGCGTTCCTTCACACCCGGGCTCACACACACACTGAAATCACTATTAAAGGAGCGTTCCTTCACACCCGGGCTCACACACACACTGAAATCACTATGAAAGGAGCGTTCCTTCACACCCGGGCTCTCACACACACTGAAATCACTATTAAAGGAGCGTTCCTTCACACCCGGGCTCACACACACACTGAAATCACTATTAATGGAGCGTTCCTTCACACTCGGGCTCACCCACACTGAAATCACGATTAAAGGACCGTTCCTTCACACCCGGGCTCACACACACTGAAATCACTATTAAAGGAGCGTTCCTTCACACCCGGGCTCACACACACACTGAAATCACTATTAAAGGAGCGTTCCTTCACACCCGGGCTCACACACACTGAAATATCTATTGACGGAGCGTTCCTTCACACCCGGGCTCACACACACACAGAAATTACTATTAAAGGAGCTTTCCTTCACACCTGGGCTCACACACACTGAAATCACTATTAAAGGAGCGTTCCTTCAAACCCGGGCTCACACACACACTGAAATCACTATTAAAGGAGCGTTCCTTCACACTCGGGCTCACACACACACTGAAATCACTATTATAGGAGCGTTCCTTCACACCCGGGCTCACACACACTGAAATCACTATTATAGGAGCGTTCCTTCACACCCGGGCTCACACACACTGAAATCACTATTAAAGGAGCGTTCCTTCACACCCGGGCTCACACACACACTGAAATCACTATTAAAGGAGCGTTCTTTCACACCCGGGCTCACACACAGTGAAATCACTATTAAAGGAGCGTTCCTTCACACACGGGCTCACACACACTGAAATCTCTATTAAAGGAGCGTTCCTTCACACCCGGGCTCTCACACACTCTGAAATCACAATTAAAGGAGCGTTCCTTTACACCAGGACTCGCACACACACTGAAATCACTATTAAAGGAGCGTTCCTTCACACCCGGGCTCACACACACTGAAATCACTATTAAAGGAGCGTTCCTTCACACCCGGGCTCACACACACTGAAATCACTATTAAAGGAGCGTTCCTTCACACCCGGGCTCACACACACTGAAATCACTATTAAAGGAGCGTTCCTTCACACCCGGGCTCACACACACTGAAATCACTATTAAAGGAGCGTTCCTTCACACCCGGGCTCACACACACTGAAATCACTATTAAAGGAGCGTTCCTTCACACCCGGGCTCACACACACTGAAATCACTATTAAAGGAGCGTTCCTTCACACCCGGGCTCATACACACTGAAATCACTATTAAAGGAGCGTTCCTTCAGACCCGGGCTCACACACACTGAAATCACTATTAAAGGAGCATTCCTTCACACCCGGGCTCACACACACACTGAAATCACAATTAAAGGAGCGTTCCTTCACACCCGGGCTCTCACACACACTGAAATAACTATTAAAGGAGCGTTCCTTCACACCCGGGCTCAAACACAGAAATCACTATTAAAGGAGCATTCCTTCACACCCGGGCTCACACACGCACTCTGAAATCACACTTAAAGGAGCGTTCCTTCACACCCAGGCTCACACACGCACTGAAATCACTATTAAAGGAGCGTTCCTTCACACCCGGGCTCACACACACACTGAAATCACTATTAAAGGAGCGTTCCTTCACACCCGGGCTCACACACACACTGAAATCACTATTAAAGGAGCGTTCCTTCACACCCGGGCTCTCACACACACTGAAATCACTATTAAAGGAGCGTTCCTTCACACCCTGCTCTCACACACACTGAAATCACTATTAAAGGACCGTTCCTTCACACCCGGGCTCACACACACTGAAATCACTATTAAAGTACCGTTCCTTCACACCCGGGCTCACACACACACTGAAATCACTATTAAAGGAGCATTCCTTCATACCCGGGCTCACACACACACTGAAATCACTATTAAAGGAGCGTTCCTTCACACCCGGGCTATCACACACACTGAAATCATTGTTGAAGAAGTGTTCCTTCACACCCGGCCTCACACACACACTGAAATCACTATTAAAGGAGCGTTCCTTCACACCCGGGCTCACACACACACTGAAATCACTATTAAAGAAGTGTTCCTTCACACCCGGGCTCACACACACACTGAAATCACTATTAAAGGAGCGTTCCTTCACACCCGGGCTCACACACATTGAAATCACTATTAAAGGAGCGTTCCTTCACACCCGGGCTCACACATACACTGAAATCATGACTAAAGGACCGTTCTTTGACACCCGGGCTCACACACACACTGAAATCACTATTAAAGGAGCGTTCCTTCACACCCGGGCTCACATACACTGAAATCACTATTAAAGGAGCGTTCCTTCACACCCGGGCTCACACACACACTGAAATCACTATTAAAGGAGCGTTCCTTCACTCCCGGGCTCACACACACACTAAAATCACTATTAAAGGAGCGTTCTTTCACACCCGGGCTCACACACACTGAAATCACTATTAAAGGAGCGTTCCTTCACACCCGGGCTCTCACACACTTTTAAAATCACTATTAAAGGAGCGTTCCTTCACACCCGGACTCGCACACACACTGAAATCACTATTAAAGGAGCGTTCCTTCACACCCGGGCTCACACACACACTGAAATCACTATTAAAGGGGCGTTCCTTCACACCCGGGCTCACACACACTGAAATCACTATTAAAGGAGCGTTCTTTCACACCCGGGCTCTCGCACACACTGAAATCACTATTAAAGGAGCGTTCCTTCACACCCGGGCTCACACACGCACTGAAATCACTATTAAAGGAGCGTTCCTTCACACCCGGGCTCACACACACACTGAAATCACTATGAAAGGAGCGTTCCTTCACACCCGGGCTCTCACACACACTGAAATCACTATTAAAGGAGCGTTCCTTCACACCCGGGCTCACACACACACTGAAATCACTATTAAAGGAGCGTTCCTTCACACTCGGGCTCACCCACACTGAAATCACTATTAAAGGACCGTTCCTTCACACCCGGGCTCACACACACTGAAATCACTATTAAAGGAGCGTTCCTTCACACCCGGGCTCACACACACATTGAAATCACTATTAAAGGAGCGTTCCTTCACACCCGGGCTCACACACACTGAAATATCTATTGACGGAGCGTTCCTTCACACCCGGGCTCACACACACACTGAAATTACTATTAAAGGAGCTTTCCTTCACACCTGGGCTCACACACACTGAAATCACTATTAAAGGAGCGTTCCTTCAAACCCGGGCTCACACACACACTGAAATCACTATTAAAGGAGCGTTCCTTCACACCCGGGCTCACACACACACTGAAATCACTATTAAAGGAGCGTTCCTTCACACCCGAGCTCACACACACACTGAAATCACTATTAAAGGAGCGTTCCTTCACACTCGGGCTCACACACACACTGAAATCACGATTAAAGGAGCGTTCCTTGACACCCGGGTTCACACACACTGAAATCACTATTAAAGGAGCGTTCCTTCACACCCGGACTCGCACACACACTGAAATCACTATTATAGGAGCGTTCCTTCACACCCGGGCTCACACACACTGAAATCACTATTAAAGGAGCGTTCCTTCACACCCGGACTGACACACACTGAAATCACTATTAAAGGAGCGTTCCTTCACACCCGGGCTCACACACATTGAAATCACTATTAAAGGAGCGTTCCTTCACACCCGGGCTCACACATACACTGAAATCACGACTAAAGGACCGTTCTTTGACACCCGGGCTCACACACACACTGAAATCACTATTAAAGGAGCGTTCCTTCACACCCGGGCTCACATACACTGAAATCACTATTAAAGGAGCGTTCTTTCACACCCGGGCTCACACACACTGAAATCACTATTAAAGGAGCGTTCCTTCACACCCGGGCTCACACACACTGAAATCACTATTAAAGGAGCGTTCCTTCACACCCGGGCTCTCACACACTTTTAAAATCACTATTAAAGGAGCGTTCCATCACACCCGGACTCGCACACACACTGAAATCACTATTAAAGGAGCGTTCCTTCACACCCGGTCTCACACACACACTGAAATCACTATTGAAGGGGCGTTCCTTCACACCCGGGCTCACACACACTGAAATCACTATTAAAGGAGCGTTCCTTCACACCCGGGCTCTCGCACACACTGAAATCACTATTAAAGGAGCGTTCCTTCACACCCGGGCTCACACACACACTGAAATCACTATTAAAGGAGCGTTCCTTCACACCCGGGCTCACACACACACTGAAATCACTATGAAAGGAGCGTTCCTTCACACCCGGGCTCTCACACACACTGAAATCACTATTAAAGGAGCGTTCCTTCACACCCGGGCTCACACACACACTGAAATCACTATTAAAGGAGCGTTCCTTCACACTCGGGCTCACCCACACTGAAATCACTATTAAAGGACCATTCCTTCACACCCGGGCTCACACACACTGAAATCACTATTAAAGGAGCGTTCCTTCACACCCGGACTG
The DNA here is from genome assembly GCF_052327205.1 of Somniosus microcephalus. Lineage (NCBI taxonomy): Eukaryota > Metazoa > Chordata > Chondrichthyes > Squaliformes > Somniosidae > Somniosus > Somniosus microcephalus. Next base: position 20,269,115 of record NW_028225180.1, read on the forward strand.
ACACACACTGAAATCACTATTAAAGGAGCGTTCCTTCACACCCGGGCTCACACACATTGAAATCACTATTAAAGGAGCGTTCCTTCACACCCGGGCTCTCACACACACTGAAATCACTATTAAAGGAGCGTTCCTTCACACCCGGGCTCTCACACACACTGAAATCACTATTAAAGGAGCGTTCCTTCACACCCGGGCTCACACACACTGAAATCACTATTAAAGGAGCGTTCCTTCACACCCGGACTGACACACACTGAAATCACTATTAAAGGAGCGTTCCTTCACACCCGGGCTCACACACATTGAAATCACTATTAAAGGAGCGTTCCTTCACACCCGGGCTCACACATACACTGAAATCACTACTAAAGGACCGTTCTTTGACACGCGGGCTCACACAAACACTGAAATCACTATTAAAGGAGCGTTCCTTCACACCCGGGCTCACACACACTGAAATATCTATTGACGGAGCGTTCCTTCACACCCGGGCTCACACACACACAGAAATTACTATTAAAGGAGCTTTCCTTCACACCTGGGCTCACACACACTGAAATCACTATTAAAGGAGCGTTCCTTCAAACCCGGGCTCACACACACACTGAAATCACTATTAAAGGAGCGTTCCTTCACACCTGGGCTCACACACACACTAAAATCACTATTAAAGGAGCGTTCCTTCACACCCGGGCTCACACACACACTGAAATCACTATTAAAGGAGCGTTCTTTCACACCCGGGCTCACACACACTGAAATCACTATTAAAGGAGCGTTCCTTCACACCCGGGCTCTCACACACTTTTAAAATCACTATTAAAGGAGCGTTCCTTCACACCCGGACTCGCACACACACTGAAATCACTATTAAAGGAGTCCTTCACACCCGGGCTCTCACACACTTTTAAAATCACTATTAAAGGAGCGTTCCTTCACACCCGGACTCGCACACACACTGAAATCACTATTAAAGGAGCGTTCCTTCACACCCGGGCACACACACACACTGAAATCACTATTAAAGGGGCGTTCCTTCACACCCGGACTCACACACACTGAAATCACTATTAAAGGAGCGTTCCTTCACACCCGGGCTCTCGCACACACTGAAATCACTATTAAAGGAGCGTTCCTTCACACCCGGGCTCACACACACACTGAAATCACTATTAAAGGAGCGTTCCTTCACACCCGGTCTCACACACACACTGAAATCACTATGAAAGGAGCGTTCCTTCACACCCGGGCTCTCACACACACTGAAATCACTATTAAAGGAGCGTTCCTTCACACCCGGGCTCACACACACACTGAAATCACTATTAAAGGAGCGTTCCTTCACACTCGGGCTCACCCACACTGAAATCACTATTAAAGAACCGTTCCTTCACACCCGGGCTCACACACACTGAAATCACTATTAAAGGAGCGTTCCTTCACACCCGGGCTCACACACACACTGAAATCACTATTAAAGGAGCGTTCCTTCACACCCGGGCTCACACACACTGAAATATCTATTGACGGAGCGTTCCTTCACACCCGGGCTCACACACACACTGAAATTACTATTAAAGGAGCTTTCCTTCACACCTGGGCTCACACACACTGAAATCACTATTAAAGGAGCGTTCCTTCAAACCCGGGCTCACACACACACTGAAATCACTATTAAAGGAGCGTTCCTTCACACCCGGGCTCACACACACACTGAAATCACTATTAAAGGAGCGTTCCTTCACACCCGAGCTCACACACACACTGAAATCACTATTAAAGGAGCGTTCCTTCACACTCGGGCTCACACACACACTGAAATCACTATTAAAGGAGCGTTCCTTGACACCCGGGTTCACACACACTGAAATCACTATTAAAGGAGCGTTCCTTCACACCCGGACTCGCACACACACTGAAATCACTATTATAGGAGCGTTCCTTCACACCCGGGCTCACACACACTGAAATCACTATTATAGGAGCGTTCCTTCACACCCGGGCTCACACACACTGAAATCACTATTAAAGGAGCGTTCCTTCACACACGGGCTCACACACACTGAAATCTCTATTAAAGGAGCGTTCCTTCACACCCGGGCTCTCAGACACTCTGAAATCACAATTAAAGGAGCGTTCCTTCACACCAGGACTCGTACACACACTGAAATCACTATTAAAGGAGCGTTCCTTCACACCCGGGCTCACACACACTGAAATCACTATTAAAGGAGCGTTCCTTCACACCCGGGCTCACACACACTGAAATCACTATTAAAGGAGCGTTCCTTCACACCCGGGCTCACACACACTGAAATCACTATGAAAGGAGCGTTCCTTCACACCCGGGCTCACACACACTGAAATCACTATTAAAGGAGCGTTCCTTCACACCCGGGCTCACACACACTGAAATCACTATTAAAGGAGCGTTCCTTCACACCCGGGCTCACACACACTGAAATCACTATTAAAGGAGCGGTCCTTCACACCCGGGCTCACACACACTGAAATCACTATTAAAGGAGCGTTCCTTCAGACCCGGGCTCACACACACTGAAATCACTATTAAAGGAGCATTCCTTCACACCCGGGCTCACACACACACTGAAATCACTATTAAAGGAGCGTTCCTTCACACCCGGGCTCTCACACACACTGAAATAACTATTAAAGGAGCGTTCCTTCACACCCGGGCTCACACACACTGAAATCACTATTAAAGGAGCGTTCCTTCACAACCGGGCTCACACACGCACTCTGAAATCACACTTAAAGGAGCGTTCCTTCACACCCAGGCTCACACACGCACTGAAATCACTATTAAAGGAGCGTTGCTTCACACCCGGGCTCACACACACACTGAAATCACTATTAAAGGAGCGTTCCTTCACACCCGGGCTCACACACACACTGAAATCACTATTAAAGGAGCGTTCCTTCACACCCGGGCTCTCACACACACTGAAATCACTATTAAAGGAGCGTTCCTTCACACCCTGCTCTCACACACAGTGAAATCACTATTAAAGGACCGTTCCTTCACACCCGGGCTCACACACACTGAAATCACTATTAAAGGAGCGTTCCTTCACACTCGGGCTCACACACACACTGAAATCACGATTAAAGGAGCGTTCCTTGACACCCGGGTTCACACACACTGAAATCACTATTAAAGGAGCGTTCCTTCACACCCGGACTCGCACACACACTGAAATCACTATTATAGGAGCGTTCCTTCACACCCGGGCTCACACACACTGAAATCACTATTAAAGGAGCGTTCCTTCACACCCGGACTGACACACACTGAAATCACTATTAAAGGAGCGTTCCTTCACACCCGGGCTCACACACATTGAAATCACTATTAAAGGAGCGTTCCTTCACACCCGGGCTCACACATACACTGAAATCACGACTAAAGGACCGTTCTTTGACACCCGGGCTCACACACACACTGAAATCACTATTAAAGGAGCGTTCCTTCACACCCGGGCTCACATACACTGAAATCACTATTAAAGGAGCGTTCTTTCACACCCGGGCTCACACACACTGAAATCACTATTAAAGGAGCGTTCCTTCACACCCGGACTCACACACACACTGAAATCACTATTAAAGGAGCGGTCCTTCACACCCGGGCTCACACACACACTGAAATCACTATTAAAGGAGTGTTCTTTCACACCCGGGCTCACACACACTGAAATCACTATTAAAGGAGCGTTCCTTCACACCCGGGCTCTCACACACTTTTAAAATCACTATTAAAGGAGCGTTCCTTCACACCCGGGCTCACACACACACTGAAATCACTATTAAAGGGGCGTTCCTTCACACCCGGGCTCACACACACTGAAATCACTATTAAAGGAGCGTTCCTTCACACCCGGGCTCTCGCACACACTGAAATCACTATTAAAGGAGCGTTCCTTCACACCCGGGCTCACACACACACTGAAATCACTATTAAAGGAGCGTTCCTTCACACCCGGGCTCACACACACACTGAAATCACTATGAAAGGAGCGTTCCTTCACACCCGGGCTCTCACACACACTGAAATCACTATTAAAGGAGCGTTCCTTCACACCCGGGCTCACACACACACTGAAATCACTATTAAAGGAGCGTTCCTTCACACTCGGGCTCACCCACACTGAAATCACTATTAAAGGACCATTCCTTCACACCCGGGCTCACACACACTGAAATCACTATTAAAGGAGCGTTCCTTCACACCCGGACTGACACACACTGAAATCACTATTAAAGGAGCGTTCCTTCACACCCGGGCTCACACACATTGAAATCACTATTAAAGGAGCGTTCCTTCACACCCGGGCTCTCACACACACTGAAATCACTATTAAAGGAGCGTTCCTTCACACCCGGGCTCTCACACACACTGAAATCACTATTAAAGGAGCGTTCCTTCACACCCGGGCTCACACACACTGAAATCACTATTAAAGGAGCGTTCCTTCACACCCGGACTGACACACACTGAAATCACTATTAAAGGAGCGTTCCTTCACACCCGGGCTCACACACATTGAAATCACTATTAAAGGAGCGTTCCTTCACACCCGGGCTCACACATACACTGAAATCACTACTAAAGGACCGTTCTTTGACACCCGGGCTCACACAAACACTGAAATCACTATTAAAGGAGCGTTCCTTCACACCCGGGCTCACATACACTGAAATCACTATTAAAGGAGCGTTCCTTCACACCCGGGCTCACACACACTGAAATCACTATTAAAGGAGCGTTCCTTCACACCCGGGCTCACACACACACTGAAATCACTATTAAAGGAGCGTTCCTTCACACCCGGGCTCACACACACACTGAAATCACTATTAAAGGAGCGTTCTTTCACACCCGGGCTCACACACACTGAAATCACTATTAAAGGAGCATTCCTTCACACCCGGGCTCTCACACACTTTTAAAATCACTATTAAAGGAGCGTTCCTTCACACCCGGACTCGCACACACACTGAAATCACTATTAAAGGAGCGTTCCTTCACACCCGGGCACACACACACACTGAAATCACTATTAAAGGGGCGTTCCTTCACACCCGGACTCACACACACTGAAATCACTATTAAAGGAGCGTTCCTTCACACCCGGGCTCTCGCACACACTGAAATCACTAATAAAGGAGCGTTCCTTCACACCCGGGCTCACACACACACTGAAATCACTATTAAAGGAGCGTTCCTTCACACCCGGTCTCACACACACACTGAAATCACTATGAAAGGAGCGTTCCTTCACACCCGGGCTCTCACACACACTGAAATCACTATTAAAGGAGCGTTCCTTCACACCCGGGCTCACACACACACTGAAATCACTATTAAAGGAGCGTTCCTTCACACTCGGGCTCACCCACACTGAAATCACTATTAAAGAACCGTTCCTTCACACCCGGGCTCACACACACTGAAATCACTATTAAAGGAGCGTTCCTTCACACCCGGGCTCACACACACACTGAAATCACTATTAAAGGAGCGTTCCTTCACACCCGGGCTCACACACACTGAAATATCTATTGACGGAGCGTTCCTTCACACCCGGGCTCACACACACACTGAAATTACTATTAAAGGAGCTTTCCTTCACACCTGGGCTCACACACACTGAAATCACTATTAAAGGAGCGTTCCTTCAAACCCGGGCTCACACACACACTGAAATCACTATTAAAGGAGCGTTCCTTCACACCCGGGCTCACACACACACTGAAATCACTATTAAAGGAGCGTTCCTTCACACCCGAGCTCACACACACACTGAAATCACTATTAAAGGAGCGTTCCTTCACACTCGGGCTCACACACACACTGAAATCACTATTAAAGGAGCGTTCCTTGACACCCGGGTTCACACACACTGAAATCACTATTAAAGGAGCGTTCCTTCACACCCGGACTCGCACACACACTGAAATCACTATTATAGGAGCGTTCCTTCACACCCGGGCTCACACACACTGAAATCACTATTATAGGAGCGTTCCTTCACACCCGGGCTCACACACACTGAAATCACTATTAAAGGAGCGTTCCTTCACACACGGGCTCACACACACTGAAATCTCTATTAAAGGAGCGTTCCTTCACACCCGGGCTCTCACACACTCTGAAATCACAATTAAAGGAGCGTTCCTTCACACCAGGACTCGCACACACACTGAAATCACTATTAAAGGAGCGTTCCTTCACACCCGGGCTCACACACACTGAAATCACTATTAAAGGAGCGTTCCTTCACACCCGGGCTCACACAAACTGAAATCACTATTAAAGGAGCGTTCCTTCACACCCGGGCTCACACACACTGAAATCACTATGAAAGGAGCGTTCCTTCACACCCGGGCTCACACACACTGAAATCACTATTAAAGGAGCGTTCCTTCACACCCGGGCTCACACACACTGAAATCACTATTAAAGGAGCGTTCCTTCACACCCGGGCTCACACACACTGAAATCACTATTAAAGGAGCGGTCCTTCACACCCGGGCTCACACACACTGAAATCACTATTAAAGGAGCGTTCCTTCAGACCCGGGCTCACACACACTGAAATCACTATTAAAGGAGCATTCCTTCACACCCGGGCTCACACACACACTGAAATCACTATTAAAGGAGCGTTCCTTCACACCCGGGCTCTCACACACACTGAAATAACTATTAAAGGAGCGTTCCTTCACACCCGGGCTCACACACACTGAAATCACTATTAAAGGAGCGTTCCTTCACAACCGGGCTCACACACGCACTCTGAAATCACACTTAAAGGAGCGTTCCTTCACACCCAGGCTCACACACGCACTGAAATCACTATTAAAGGAGCGTTGCTTCACACCCGGGCTCACACACACTGAAATCACTATTAAAGGAGCGTTCCTTCACACCCGGACTGACACACACTGAAATCACTATTAAAGGAGCGTTCCTTCACACCCGGGCTCACACACATTGAAATCACTATTAAAGGAGCGTTCCTTCACACCCGGGCTCTCACACACACTGAAATCACTATTAAAGGAGCGTTCCTTCACACCCGGGCTCTCACACACACTGAAATCACTATTAAAGGAGCGTTCCTTCACACCCGGGCTCACACACACTGAAATCACTATTAAAGGAGCGTTCCTTCACACCCGGACTGACACACACTGAAATCACTATTAAAGGAGCGTTCCTTCACACCCGGGCTCACACACATTGAAATCACTATTAAAGGAGCGTTCCTTCACACCCGGGCTCACACATACACTGAAATCACTACTAAAGGACCGTTCTTTGACACCCGGGCTCACACAAACACTGAAATCACTATTAAAGGAGCGTTCCTTCACACCCGGGCTCACATACACTGAAATCACTATTAAAGGAGCGTTCCTTCACACCCGGGCTCACACACACTGAAATCACTATTAAAGGAGCGTTCCTTCACACCCGGGCTCACACACACACTGAAATCACTATTAAAGGAGCGTTCCTTCACACCCGGGCTCACACACACACTGAAATCACTATTAAAGGAGCGTTCTTTCACACCCGGGCTCACACACACTGAAATCACTATTAAAGGAGCGTTCCTTCACACCCGGGCTCTCACACACTTTTAAAATCACTATTAAAGGAGCGTTCCTTCACACCCGGACTCGCACACACACTGAAATCACTATTAAAGGAGCGTTCCTTCACACCCGGGCACACACACACACTGAAATCACTATTAAAGGGGCGTTCCTTCACACCCGGACTCACACACACTGAAATCACTATTAAAGGAGCGTTCCTTCACACCCGGGCTCTCGCACACACTGAAATCACTATTAAAGGAGCGTTCCTTCACACCCGGGCTCACACACACACTGAAATCACTATTAAAGGAGCGTTCCTTCACACCCGGTCTCACACACACACTGAAATCACTATGAAAGGAGCGTTCCTTCACACCCGGGCTCTCACACACACTGAAATCACTATTAAAGGAGCGTTCCTTCACACCCGGGCTCACACACACACTGAAATCACTATTAAAGGAGCGTTCCTTCACACTCGGGCTCACCCACACTGAAATCACTATTAAAGAACCGTTCCTTCACACCCGGGCTCACACACACTGAAATCACTATTAAAGGAGCGTTCCTTCACACCCGGGCTCACACACACACTGAAATCACTATTAAAGGAGCGTTCCTTCACACCCGGGCTCACACACACTGAAATATCTATTGACGGAGCGTTCCTTCACACCCGGGCTCACACACACACTGAAATTACTATTAAAGGAGCTTTCCTTCACACCTGGGCTCACACACACTGAAATCACTATTAAAGGAGCGTTCCTTCAAACCCGGGCTCACACACACACTGAAATCACTATTAAAGGAGCGTTCCTTCACACCCGGGCTCACACACACACTGAAATCACTATTAAAGGAGCGTTCCTTCACACCCGAGCTCACACACACACTGAAATCACTATTAAAGGAGCGTTCCTTCACACTCGGGCTCACACACACACTGAAATCACTATTAAAGGAGCGTTCCTTGACACCCGGGTTCACACACACTGAAATCACTATTAAAGGAGCGTTCCTTCACACCCGGACTCGCACACACACTGAAATCACTATTATAGGAGCGTTCCTTCACACCCGGGCTCACACACACTGAAATCACTATTATAGGAGCGTTCCTTCACACCCGGGCTCACACACACTGAAATCACTATTAAAGGAGCGTTCCTTCACACACGGGCTCACACACACTGAAATCTCTATTAAAGGAGCGTTCCTTCACACCCGGGCTCTCAGACACTCTGAAATCACAATTAAAGGAGCGTTCCTTCACACCAGGACTCGCACACACACTGAAATCACTATTAAAGGAGCGTTCCTTCACACCCGGGCTCACACACACTGAAATCACTATTAAAGGAGCGTTCCTTCACACCCGGGCTCACACACACTGAAATCACTATTAAAGGAGCGTTCCTTCACACCCGGGCTCACACACACTGAAATCACTATGAAAGGAGCGTTCCTTCACACCCGGGCTCACACACACTGAAATCACTATTAAAGGAGCGTTCCTTCACACCCGGGCTCACACACACTGAAATCACTATTAAAGGAGCGTTCCTTCACACCCGGGCTCACACACACTGAAATCACTATTAAAGGAGCGGTCCTTCACACCCGGGCTCACACACACTGAAATCACTATTAAAGGAGCGTTCCTTCAGACCCGGGCTCACACACACTGAAATCACTATTAAAGGAGCATTCCTTCACACCCGGGCTCACACACACACTGAAATCACTATTAAAGGAGCGTTCCTTCACACCCGGGCTCTCACACACACTGAAATAACTATTAAAGGAGCGTTCCTTCACACCCGGGCTCACACACACTGAAATCACTATTAAAGGAGCGTTCCTTCACAACCGGGCTCACACACGCACTCTGAAATCACACTTAAAGGAGCGTTCCTTCACACCCAGGCTCACACACGCACTGAAATCACTATTAAAGGAGCGTTGCTTCACACCCGGGCTCACACACACACTGAAATCACTATTAAAGGAGCGTTCCTTCACACCCGGGCTCACACACACACTGAAATCACTATTAAAGGAGCGTTCCTTCACACCCGGGCTCTCACACACACTGAAATCACTATTAAAGGAGCGTTCCTTCACACCCTGCTCTCACACACAGTGAAATCACTATTAAAGGACCGTTCCTTCACACCCGGGCTCACACACACTGAAATCACTATTAAAGGAGCGTTCCTTCACACTCGGGCTCACACACACACTGAAATCACGATTAAAGGAGCGTTCCTTGACACCCGGGTTCACACACACTGAAATCACTATTAAAGGAGCGTTCCTTCACACCCGGACTCGCACACACACTGAAATCACTATTATAGGAGCGTTCCTTCACACCCGGGCTCACACACACTGAAATCACTATTAAAGGAGCGTTCCTTCACACCCGGACTGACACACACTGAAATCACTATTAAAGGAGCGTTCCTTCACACCCGGGCTCACACACATTGAAATCACTATTAAAGGAGCGTTCCTTCACACCCGGGCTCACACATACACTGAAATCACGACTAAAGGACCGTTCTTTGACACCCGGGCTCACACACACACTGAAATCACTATTAAAGGAGCGTTCCTTCACACCCGGGCTCACATACACTGAAATCACTATTAAAGGAGCGTTCTTTCACACCCGGGCTCACACACACTGAAATCACTATTAAAGGAGCGTTCCTTCACACCCGGACTCACACACACACTGAAATCACTATTAAAGGAGCGGTCCTTCACACCCGGGCTCACACACACACTGAAATCACTATTAAAGGAGTGTTCTTTCACACCCGGGCTCACACACACTGAAATCACTATTAAAGGAGCGTTCCTTCACACCCGGGCTCTCACACACTTTTAAAATCACTATTAAAGGAGCGTTCCTTCACACCCGGGCTCACACACACACTGAAATCACTATTAAAGGGGCGTTCCTTCACACCCGGGCTCACACACACTGAAATCACTATTAAAGGAGCGTTCCTTCACACCCGGCTCTCGCACACACTGAAATCACTATTAAAGGAGCGTTCCTTCACACCCGGGCTCACACACACACTGAAATCACTATTAAAGGAGCGTTCCTTCACACCCGGGCTCACACACACACTGAAATCACTATGAAAGGAGCGTTCCTTCACACCCGGGCTCTCACACACACTGAAATCACTATTAAAGGAGCGTTCCTTCACACCCGGGCTCACACACACACTGAAGTCACTATTAAAGGAGCGTTCCTTCACACTCGGGCTCACCCACACTGAAATCACTATTAAAGGACCATTCCTTCACACCCGGGCTCACACACACTGAAATCACTATTAAAGGAGCGTTCCTTCACACCCGGACTGACACACACTGAAATCACTATTAAAGGAGCGTTCCTTCACACCCGGGCTCTCACACACACTGAAATCACTATTAAAGGAGCGTTCCTTCACACCCGGGCTCTCACACACACTGAAATCACTATTAAAGGAGCGTTCCTTCACACCCGGGCTCACACACACTGAAATCACTATTAAAGGAGCGTTCCTTCACACCCGGACTGACACACACTGAAATCACTATTAAAGGAGCGTTCCTTCACACCCGGGCTCACACACATTGAAATCACTATTAAAGGAGCGTTCCTTCACACCCGGGCTCACACATACACTGAAATCACTACTAAAGGACCGTTCTTTGACACCCGGGCTCACACAAACACTGAAATCACTATTAAAGGAGCGTTCCTTCACACCCGGGCTCACATACACTGAAATCACTATTAAAGGAGCGTTCCTTCACACCCGGGCTCACACACACTGAAATCACTATTAAAGGAGCGTTCCTTCACACCCGGGCTCACACACACACTGAAATCACTATTAAAGGAGCGTTCCTTCACACCCGGGCTCACACACACACTGAAATCACTATTAAAGGAGCGTTCTTTCACACCCGGGCTCACACACACTGAAATCACGATTAAAGGAGCGTTCCTTCACACCCGGGCTCTCACACACTTTTAAAATCACTATTAAAGGAGCGTTCCTTCACACCCGGACTCGCACACACACTGAAATCACTATTAAAGGAGCGTTCCTTCACACCCGGGCACACACACACACTGAAATCACTATTAAAGGGGCGTTCCTTCACACCCGGACTCACACACACTGAAATCACTATTAAAGGAGCGTTCCTTCACACCCGGGCTCTCGCACACACTGAAATCACTATTAAAGGAGCGTTCCTTCACACCCGGGCTCACACACACACTGAAATCACTATTAAAGGAGCGTTCCTTCACACCCGGTCTCACACACACACTGAAATCACTATGAAAGGAGCGTTCCTTCACACCCGGGCTCTCACACACACTGAAATCACTATTAAAGGAGCGTTCCTTCACACCCGGGCTCACACACACACTGAAATCACTATTAAAGGAGCGTTCCTTCACACTCGGGCTCACCCACACTGAAATCACTATTAAAGAACCGTTCCTTCACACCCGGGCTCACACACACTGAAATCACTATTAAAGGAGCGTTCCTTCACACCCGGGCTCACACACACTGAAATATCTATTGACGGAGCGTTCCTTCACACCCGGGCTCACACACACACTGAAATTACTATTAAAGGAGCTTTCCTTCACACCTGGGCTCACACACACTGAAATCACTATTAAAGGAGCGTTCCTTCAAACCCGGGCTCACACACACACTGAAATCACTATTAAAGGAGCGTTCCTTCACACCCGGGCTCACACACACACTGAAATCACTATTAAAGGAGCGTTCCTTCACACCCGAGCTCACACACACACTGAAATCACTATTAAAGGAGCGTTCCTTCACACTCGGGCTCACACACACACTGAAATCACTATTAAAGGAGCGTTCCTTGACACCCGGGTTCACACACACTGAAATCACTATTAAAGGAGCGTTCCTTCACACCCGGACTCGCACACACACTGAAATCACTATTATAGGAGCGTTCCTTCACACCCGGGCTCACACACACTGAAATCACTATTAAAGGAGCGTTCCTTCACACCCGGGCTCACACACACACTGAAATCACTATTAAAGGAGCGTTCTTTCACACCCGGGCTCACACACAGTGAAATCACTATTAAAGGAGCGTTCCTTCACACACGGGCTCACACACACTGAAATCTCTATTAAAGGAGCGTTCCTTCACACCCGGGCTCTCACACTCTCTGAAATCACAATTAAAGGAGCGTTCCTTCACACCAGGACTCGCACACACACTGAAATCACTATTAAAGGAGCGTTCCTTCACACCCGGGCTCACACACACTGAAATCACTATTAAAGGAGCGTTCCTTCACACCCGGGCTCACACACACTGAAATCACTATTAAAGGAGCGTTCCTTCACACCCGGGCTCACACACACTGAAATCACTATGAAAGGAGCGTTCCTTCGCACCCGGGCTCACACACACTGAAATCACTATTAAAGGAGCGTTCCTTCACACCCGGGCTCACACACACTGAAATCACTATTAAAGGAGCGTTCCTTCACACCCGGGCTCACACACACTGAAATCACTATTAAAGGAGCGGTCCTTCACACCCGGGCTCACACACACTGAAATCACTATTAAAGGAGCGTTCCTTCAGACCCGGGCTCACACACACTGAAATCACTATTAAAGGAGCATTCCTTCACACCCGGGCTCACACACACACTGAAATCACTATTAAAGGAGCGTTCCTTCACACCCGGGCTCTCACACACACTGAAATAACTATTAAAGGAGCGTTCCTTCACACCCGGGCTCACACACACTGAAATCACTATTAAAGGAGCGTTCCTTCACACCCGGGCTCACACACGCACTCTGAAATCACACTTAAAGGAGCGTTCCTTCACACCCGGGCTCACACACACTGAAATAACTATTAAAGGAGCGTTCCTTCACACCCGGGCTCACACACACACTGAAATCACTATTAAAGGAGCGTTCCTTCACACCCGGGCTCACACACACACTGAAATCACTATTAAAGGAGCGTTCCTTCACACCCGGGCTCTCACACACCCTGAAATCACTATTAAAGGAGCGTTCCTTCACACCCTGCTCTCACACACACTGAAATCACTATTAAAGGACCGTTCCTTCACACCCGGGCTCACACACACTGAAATCACTATTAAAGTACCGTTCCTTCACACCCGGGCTCACACACACACTGAAATCACTATTAAAGGAGCGTTCCTTCACACCAGGACTCGCACACACACTGAAATCACTATTAAAGGAGCGTTCCTTCACACCCGGGCTCACACACACTGAAATCACTATTAAAGGAGCGTTCCTTCACACCCGGGCTCACACACACTGAAATCACTATTAAAGGAGCGTTCCTTCACACCCGGGCTCACACACACTGAAATCACTATGAAAGGAGCGTTCCTTCACACCCGGGCTCACACACACTGAAATCACTATTAAAGGAGCGTTCCTTCACACCCGGGCTCACACACACTGAAATCACTATTAAAGGAGCGTTCCTTCACACCCGGGCTCACACACGCACTGAAATCACTATTAAAGGAGCGTTCCTTCACACCCGGGCTCACACACACACTAAAATCACTATGAAAGGAGCGTTCCTTCACACCCGGGCTCTCACACACACTGAAATCACTATTAAAGGAGCGTTCCTTCACACCCGGGCTCACACACACACTGAAATCACTATTAAAGGAGCGTTCCTTCACACTCGGGCTCACCCACACTGAAATCACTATTAAAGGACCGTTCCTTCACACCCGGGCTCACACACACTGAAATCACTATTAAAGGAGCGTTCCTTCACACCCGGGCTCACACACACATTGAAATCACTATTAAAGGAGCGTTCCTTCACACCCGGGCTCACACACACTGAAATATCTATTGACGGAGCGTTCCTTCACACCCGGGCTCACACACACACTGAAATTACTATTAAAGGAGCTTTCCTTCACACCTGGGCTCACACACACTGAAATCACTATTAAAGGAGCATTCCTTCAAACCCGGGCTCACACACACACTGAAATCACTATTAAAGGAGCGTTCCTTCACACCCGGGCTCACACACACACTGAAATCACTATTAAAGGAGCGTTCCTTCACACCCGAGCTCACACACACACTGAAATCACTATTAAAGGAGCGATCCTTCACACTCGGGCTCACACACACACTGAAATCATGATTAAAGGAGCGTTCCTTGACACCCGGGTTCACACACACTGAAATCACTATTAAAGGAGCGTTCCTTCACACCCGGACTCGCACACACACTGAAATCACTATTATAGGAGCGTTCCTTCACACCCGGGCTCACACACACTGAAATCACTATTAAAGGAGCGTTCCTTCACACCCGGACTGACACACACTGAAATCACTATTAAAGGAGCGTTCCTTCACACCCGGGCTCACACACATTGAAATCACTATTAAAGGAGCGTTCCTTCACACACGGGCTCACACATACACTGAAATCACGACTAAAGGACCGTTCTTTGACACCCGGGCTCACACACACACTGAAATCACTATTAAAGGAGCGTTCCTTCACACCCGGGCTCACATACACTGAAATCACTATTAAAGGAGCGTTCTTTCACACCCGGGCTCACACACACTGAAATCACTATTAAAGGAGCGTTCCTTCACACCCGGACTCACACACACACTGAAATCACTATTAAAGGAGCGGTCCTTCACACCCGGGCTCACACACACACTGAAATCACTATTAAAGGAGTGTTCTTTCACACCCGGGCTCACACACACTGAAATCACTATTAAAGGAGCGTTCCTTCACACCCGGGCTCTCACACACTTTTAAAATCACTATTAAAGGAGCGTTCCTTCACACCCGGACTCGCACACACCCTGAAATCACTATTAAAGGAGCGTTCCTTCACACCCGGGCTCACACACACACTGAAATCACTATTAAAGGGGCGTTCCTTCACACCCGGGCTCACACACACTGAAATCACTATTAAAGGAGCGTTCCTTCACACCCGGGCTCTCGCACACACTGAAATCACTATTAAAGGAGCGTTCCTTCACACCCGGGCTCACACACACACTGAAATCACTATTAAAGGAGCGTTCCTTCACACCCGGGCTCACACACACACTGAAATCACTATGAAAGGAGCGTTCCTTCACACCCGGGCTCTCACACACACTGAAATCACTATTAAAGGAGCGTTCCTTCACACCCGGGCTCACACACACACTGAAATCACTATTAAAGGAGCGTTCCTTCACACTCGGGCTCACCCACACTGAAATCACTATTAAAGGACCATTCCTTCACACCCGGGCTCACACACACTGAAATCACTATTAAAGGAGCGTTCCTTCACACCCGGGCTCACACACACACTGAAATCACTATTAAAGGAGCGTTCCTTCACACCCGGGCTCACACACACTGAAATATCTATTGACGGAGCGTTCCTTCACACCCGGGCTCACACACACACTGAAATTACTATTAAAGGAGCTTTCCTTCACACCTGGGCTTACACACACTGAAATCACTATTAAAGGAGCGTTCCTTCAAACCCGGGCTCACACACACACTGAAATCACTATTAAAGGATCGTTCCTTCACACCCGAGCTCACACACACACTGAAATCACTATTAAAGGAGCGTTCCTTCACACTCGGGCTCACACACACACTGAAATCACTATTAAAGGAGCGTTCCTTGACACCCGGGTTCACACACACTGAAATCACTATTAAAGGAGCGTTCCTTCACACCCGGACTCGCACACACACTGAAATCACTATTATAGGAGCGTTCCTTCACACCCGGGCTCACACACACTGAAATCACTATTATAGGAGCGTTCCTTCACACCCGGGCTCACACACACTGAAATCACTATTAAAGGAGCGTTCCTTCACACCCGGGCTCACACACACACTGAAATCACTATTAAAGGAGCGTTCTTTCACACCCGGGCTCACACACAGTGAAATCACTATTAAAGGAGCGTTCCTTCACACACGGGCTCACACACACTGAAATCTCTATTAAAGGAGCGTTACTTCACACCCGGGCTCTCACACACTCTGAAATCACAATTAAAGGAGCGTTCCTTCACACCAGGACTCGCACACACACTGAAATCACTATTAAAGGAGCGTTCCTTCACACCCGGGCTCACACACACTGAAATCACTATTAAAGGAGCGTTCCTTCACACCCGGGCTCACACACACTGAAATCACTATTAAAGGAGCGTTCCTTCACACCCGGGCTCACACACACTGAAATCACTATTAATGGAGCGTTCCTTCACACCCGGGCTCTCACACACTGAAATCACTATTGAAGGAGCGTTCCTTCACACCCGGGCTCACACACACTGAAATCACTATTAAAGGAGCGTTCCTTCACACCCGGGCTCACACACACTGAAATCACTATTAAAGGAGCGTTCCTTCAGACCCGGGCTCACACACACTGAAATCACTATTAAAGGAGCATTCCTTCACACCCGGGCTCACACACACACTGAAATCACTATTAAAGGAGCGTTCCTTCACACCCGGGCTCTCACACACACTGCAATAACTATTAAAGGAGCGTTCCTTCACACCCGGGCTCACACACACTGAAATCACTATTAAAGGAGCGTTCCTTCACACCCGGGCTCACATACACACTCTGAAATCACTCTTAAAGGAGCGTTCCTTCACACCCAGGCTCACACACACACTGAAATCACTATTAAAGGAGCGTTCCTTCACACCCGGGCTCACACACACACTGAAATCATGATTAAAGGAGCGTTCCTTCGCACCCGGGCTCACACACACACTGAAATCACTATTAAAGGAGCGTTCCTTCACATCCGGGCTCTCACACACACTGAAATCACTATTAAAGGAGCGTTCCTTCACACCAGGGCTCTCACACACACTGAAATCACTATTAAAGGACCGTTCCTTCACACCCGGGCTCACACACACTGAAATCACTATTAAAGGAGCGTTCCTTCACACGCGGGCTCTCGCACACACTGAAATCACGATTAAAGGAGCGTTCCTTCACACCCGGGCTCACACACACACTGAAATCACTATTAAAGGAGCGTTCCTTCACACCCGGGCTCACACACACACTGAAATCACTATGAAAGGAGCGTTCCTGCACACCCGAGCTCACACACACACTGAAATCACTATTAAAGGAGCGATCCTTCACACTCGGGCTCACACACACACTGAAATCATGATTAAAGGAGCGTTCCTTGACACCCGGGTTCACACACACTGAAATCACTATTAAAGGAGCGTTCCTTCACACCCGGACTCGCACACACACTGAAATCACTATTATAGGAGCGTTCCTTCACACCCGGGCTCACACACACTGAAATCACTATTAAAGGAGCGTTCCTTCACACCCGGACTGACACACACTGAAATCACTATTAAAGGAGCGTTCCTTCACACCCGGGCTCACACACATTGAAATCACTATTAAAGGAGCGTTCCTTCACACACGGGCTCACACATACACTGAAATCACGACTAAAGGACCGTTCTTTGACACCCGGGCTCACACACACACTGAAATCACTATTAAAGGAGCGTTCCTTCACACCCGGGCTCACATACACTGAAATCACTATTAAAGGAGCGTTCTTTCACACCCGGGCTCACACACACTGAAATCACTATTAAAGGAGCGTTCCTTCACACCCGGACTCACACACACACTGAAATCACTATTAAAGGAGCGGTCCTTCACACCCGGGCTCACACACACACTGAAATCACTATTAAAGGAGTGTTCTTTCACACCCGGGCTCACACACACTGAAATCACTATTAAAGGAGCGTTCCTTCACACCCGGGCTCTCACACACTTTTAAAATCACTATTAAAGGAGCGTTCCTTCACACCCGGACTCGCACACACACTGAAATCACTATTAAAGGAGCGTTCCTTCACACCCGGGCTCACACACACACTGAAATCACTATTAAAGGGGCGTTCCTTCACACCCGGGCTCACACACACTGAAATCACTATTAAAGGAGCGTTCCTTCACACCCGGGCTCTCGCACACACTGAAATCACTATTAAAGGAGCGTTCCTTCACACCCGGGCTCACACACACACTGAAATCACTATTAAAGGAGCGTTCCTTCACACCCGGGCTCACACACACACTGAAATCACTATGAAAGGAGCGTTCCTTCACACCCGGGCTCTCACACACACTGAAATCACTATTAAAGGAGCGTTCCTTCACACCCGGGCTCACACACACACTGAAATCACTATTAAAGGAGCGTTCCTTCACACTCGGGCTCACCCACACTGAAATCACTATTAAAGGACCATTCCTTCACACCCGGGCTCACACACACTGAAATCACTATTAAAGGAGCGTTCCTTCACACCCGGGCTCACACACACACTGAAATCACTATTAAAGGAGCGTTCCTTCACACCCGGGCTCACACACACTGAAATATCTATTGACGGAGCGTTCCTTCACACCCGGGCTCACACACACACTGAAATTACTATTAAAGGAGCTTTCCTTCACACCTGGGCTTACACACACTGAAATCACTATTAAAGGAGCGTTCCTTCAAACCCGGGCTCACACACACACTGAAATCACTATTAAAGGATCGTTCCTTCACACCCGAGCTCACACACACACTGAAATCACTATTAAAGGAGCGTTCCTTCACACTCGGGCTCACACACACACTGAAATCACTATTAAAGGAGCGTTCCTTGACACCCGGGTTCACACACACTGAAATCACTATTAAAGGAGCGTTCCTTCACACCCGGACTCGCACACACACTGAAATCACTATTATAGGAGCGTTCCTTCACACCCGGGCTCACACACACTGAAATCACTATTATAGGAGCGTTCCTTCACACCCGGGCTCACACACACTGAAATCACTATTAAAGGAGCGTTCCTTCACACCCGGGCTCACACACACACTGAAATCACTATTAAAGGAGCGTTCTTTCACACCCGGGCTCACACACAGTGAAATCACTATTAAAGGAGCGTTCCTTCACACACGGGCTCACACACACTGAAATCTCTATTAAAGGAGCGTTACTTCACACCCGGGCTCTCACACACTCTGAAATCACAATTAAAGGAGCGTTCCTTCACACCAGGACTCGCACACACACTGAAATCACTATTAAAGGAGCGTTCCTTCACACCCGGGCTCACACACACTGAAATCACTATTAAAGGAGCGTTCCTTCACACCCGGGCTCACACACACTGAAATCACTATTAAAGTAGCGTTCCTTCACACCCGGGCTCACACACACTGAAATCACTATTAAAGGAGCGTTCCTTCACACCCGGGCTCTCACACACTGAAATCACTATTGAAGGAGCGTTCCTTCACACCCGGGCTCACACACACTGAAATCACTATTAAAGGAGCGTTCCTTCACACCCGGGCTCACACACACTGAAATCACTATTAAAGGAGCGTTCCTTCAGACCCGGGCTCACACACACTGAAATCACTATTAAAGGAGCATTCCTTCACACCCGGGCTCACACACACACTGAAATCACTATTAAAGGAGCGTTCCTTCACACCCGGGCTCTCACACACACTGCAATAACTATTAAAGGAGCGTTCCTTCACACCCGGGCTCACACACACTGAAATCACTATTAAAGGAGCGTTCCTTCACACCCGGGCTCACATACACACTCTGAAATCACTCTTAAAGGAGCGTTCCTTCACACCCAGGCTCACACACACACTGAAATCACTATTAAAGGAGCGTTCCTTCACACCCGGGCTCACACACACACTGAAATCATGATTAAAGGAGCGTTCCTTCACACCCGGGCTCACACACACACTGAAATCACTATTAAAGGAGCGTTCCTTCACATCCGGGCTCTCACACACACTGAAATCACTATTAAAGGAGCGTTCCTTCACACCAGGGCTCTCACACACACTGAAATCACTATGAAAGGACCGTTCCTTCACACCCGGGCTCACACACACTGAAATCACTATTAAAGGAGCGTTCCTTCACACGCGGGCTCTCGCACACACTGAAATCACGATTAAAGGAGCGTTCCTTCACACCCGGGCTCACACACACACTGAAATCACTATTAAAGGAGCGTTCCTTCACACCCGGGCTCACACACACACTGAAATCACTATGAAAGGAGCGTTCCTTCACACCCGAGCTCACACACACACTGAAATCACTATTAAAGGAGCGATCCTTCACACTCGGGCTCACACACACACTGAAATCATGATTAAAGGAGCGTTCCTTGACACCCGGGTTCACACACACTGAAATCACTATTAAAGGAGCCTTCCTTCACACCCGGACTCGCACACACACTGAAATCACTATTATAGGAGCGTTCCTTCACACCCGGGCTCACACACACTGAAATCACTATTAAAGGAGCGTTCCTTCACACCCGGACTGACACACACTGAAATCACTATTAAAGGAGCGTTCCTTCACACCCGGGCTCACACACATTGAAATCACTATTAAAGGAGCGTTCCTTCACACACGGGCTCACACATACACTGAAATCACGACTAAAGGACCGTTCTTTGACACCCGGGCTCACACACACACTGAAATCACTATTAAAGGAGCGTTCCTTCACACCCGGGCTCACATACACTGAAATCACTATTAAAGGAGCGTTCTTTCACACCCGGGCTCACACACACTGAAATCACTATTAAAGGAGCGTTCCTTCACACCCGGACTCACACACACACTGAAATCACTATTAAAGGAGCGGTCCTTCACACCCGGGCTCACACACACACTGAAATCACTATTAAAGGAGTGTTCTTTCACACCCGGGCTCACACACACTGAAATCACTATTAAAGGAGCGTTCCTTCACACCCGGGCTCTCACACACTTTTAAAATCACTATTAAAGGAGCGTTCCTTCACACCCGGACTCGCACACACACTGAAATCACTATTAAAGGAGCGTTCCTTCACACCCGGGCTCACACACACACTGAAATCACTATTAAAGGGGCGTTCCTTCACACCCGGGCTCACACACACTGAAATCACTATTAAAGGAGCGTTCCTTCACACCCAGGCTCTCGCACACACTGAAATCACTATTAAAGGAGCGTTCCTTCACACCCGGGCTCACACACACACTGAAATCACTATTAAAGGAGCGTTCCTTCACACCCGGGCTCACACACACACTGAAATCACTATGAAAGGAGCGTTCCTTCACACCCGGGCTCTCACACACACTGAAATCACTATTAAAGGAGCGTTCCTTCACACCCGGGCTCACACACACACTGAAATCACTATTAAAGGAGCGTTCCTTCACACTCGGGCTCACCCACACTGAAATCACTATTAAAGGACCATTCCTTCACACCCGGGCTCACACACACTGAAATCACTATTAAAGGAGCGTTCCTTCACACCCGGGCTCACACACACACTGAAATCACTATTAAAGGAGCGTTCCTTCACACCCGGGCTCACACACACTGAAATATCTATTGACGGAGCGTTCCTTCACACCCGGGCTCACACACACACTGAAATTACTATTAAAGGAGCTTTCCTTCACACCTGGGCTCACACACACTGAAATCACTATTAAAGGAGCGTTCCTTCAAACCCGGGCTCACACACACACTGAAATCACTATTAAAGGATCGTTCCTTCACACCCGAGCTCACACACACACTGAAATCACTATTAAAGGAGCGTTCCTTCACACTCGGGCTCACACACACACTGAAATCACTATTAAAGGAGCGTTCCTTGACACCCGGGTTCACACACACTGAAATCACTATTAAAGGAGCGTTCCTTCACACCCGGACTCGCACACACACTGAAATCACTATTATAGGAGCGTTCCTTCACACCCAGGCTCACACACACTGAAATCACTATTATAGGAGCGTTCCTTCACACCCGGGCTCACACACACTGAAATCACTATTAAAGGAGCGTTCCTTCACACCCGGGCTCACACACACACTGAAATCACTATTAAAGGAGCGTTCTTTCACACCCGGGCTCACACACAGTGAAATCACTATTAAAGGAGCGTTCCTTCACACACGGGCTCACACACACTGAAATCTCTATTAAAGGAGCGTTACTTCACACCCGGGCTCTCACACACTCTGAAATCACAATTAAAGGAGCGTTCCTTCACACCAGGACTCGCACACACACTGAAATCACTATTAAAGGAGCGTTCCTTCACACCCGGGCTCACACACACTGAAATCACTATTAAAGGAGCGTTCCTTCACACCCGGGCTCACACACACTGAAATCACTATTAAAGGAGCGTTCCTTCACACCCGGGCTCACACACACTGAAATCACTATTAATGGAGCGTTCCTTCACACCCGGGCTCTCACACACTGAAATCACTATTGAAGGAGCGTTCCTTCACACCCGGGCTCACACACACTGAAATCACTCTTAAAGGAGCGTTCCTTCACACCCGGGCTCACACACACTGAAATCACTATTAAAGGAGCGTTCCTTCAGACCCGGGCTCACACACACTGAAATCACTATTAAAGGAGCATTCCTTCACACCCGGGCTCACACACACACTGAAATCACTATTAAAGGAGCGTTCCTTCACACCCGGGCTCTCACACACACTGCAATAACTATTAAAGGAGCGTTCCTTCACACCCGGGCTCACACACACTGAAATCACTATTAAAGGAGCGTTCCTTCACACCCGGGCTCACATACACACTCTGAAATCACTCTTAAAGGAGCGTTCCTTCACACCCAGGCTCACACACACACTGAAATCACTATTAAAGGAGCGTTCCTTCACACCCGGGCTCACACACACACTGAAATCATGATTAAAGGAGCGTTCCTTCACACCCGGGCTCACACACACACTGAAATCACTATTAAAGGAGCGTTCCTTCACATCCGGGCTCTCACACACACTGAAATCACTATTAAAGGAGCGTTCCTTCACACCAGGGCTCTCACACACACTGAAATCACTATTAAAGGACCGTTCCTTCACACCCGGGCTCACACACACTGAAATCACTATTAAAGGAGCGTTCCTTCACACGCGGGCTCTCGCACACACTGAAATCACGATTAAAGGAGCGTTCCTTCACACCCGGGCTCACACACACACTGAAATCACTATTAAAGGAGCGTTCCTTCACACCCGGGCTCACACACACACTGAAATCACTATGAAAGGAGCGTTCCTTCACACCCGGGCTCTCACACACACTGAAATCACTATTAAAGGAGCGTTCCTTCACACCCGGTCTCACACACACACTGAAATCACTATTAAAGGAGCGTTCCTTCACACTCGGGCTCACCCACACTGAAATCACTATTAAAGGACCGTTCCTTCACACCCGGGCTCACACACACTGAAATCACTATTAAAGGAGCGTTCCTTCACACCCGCGCTCACACACACACTGAAATCACTATTAAAGGAGCGTTCCTTCACACCCGGGCTCACACACACTGAAATATCTATTGACAGAGCGTTCCTTCACACCCGGGCTCACACACACACTGAAATTACAATTAAAGGAGCTTTCCTTCACACCTGGGCTCACACACACTGAAATCACTATTAAAGGAGCGTTCCTTCAAACCCGGGCTCACACACACTCTGAAATCAGTATTAAAGGAGCGTTCCTTCACACCCGGGCTCACACACACACTGAAATCACTATTAAAGGAGCGTTCCTTCACACCCGAGCTCACACACACACTGAAATCACTATTAAAGGAGCGTTCCTTCACACTCGGGCTCACACACACACTGAAATCACTATTAAAGGAGTGTTCCTTGACACCCGGGTTCACACACACTGAAATCACTATTAAAGGAGCGTTCCTTCACACCCGGACTCGCACACACACTGAAATCACTATTATAGGAGCGTTCCTTCACACCCGGGCTCACACACACTGAAATCACTATTATAGGAGCGTTCCTTCACACCCGGGCTCACACACACTGAAATCACTATTAAAGGAGCGTTCCTTCACACCCGGGCTCACACACACACTGAAATCACTATTAAAGGAGCGTTCTTTCACACCCGGGCTCACACACAGTGAAATCACTATTAAAGGAGCGTTCCTTCACACACGGGCTCACACACACTGAAATCTCTATTAAAGGAGCGTTCCTTCACACCCGGGCTCTCACACACTCTGAAATCACAATTAAAGGAGCGTTCCTTCACACCAGGACTCGCACACACTGAAATCACTATTAAAGGAGCATTCCTTCAGACCCGGGCTCACACACACTGAAATAACTATTAAAGGAGCGTTCCTTCACACCCGGGCTCACACACACTGAAATCACTATTAAAGGAGCATTCCTTCACACCCGGGCTCACACACACACTGAAATCACTATTAAAGGAGCGTTCCTTCACACCCGGGCTCTCACACACACTGAAATAATGATTAAAGGAGCGTTCCTTCAAACCCGGGCTCACACACACTGAAATCACTATTAAAGGAGCGTTCCTTCACACCCGGGCTCACACACACACTCTGAAATCACTCTTAAAGGAGCGTTCCTTCACACCCAGGCTCACACACACACTGAAATCACTATTAAAGGAGCGTTCCTTCACACCCGGGCTCACACACACACTGAAATCACTATTAAAGGAGCGTTCCTTCACACCCGGGCTCACACACACACTGAAATCACTATTAAAGGAGCGTTCCTTCACACCCGGGCTCTCACACACACTGAAATCACTATTAAAGGAGCGTTCCTTCACACCCGGGCTCTCACACACACTGAAATCACTATTAAAGGACCGTTCCTTCACACCCGGGCTCACACACACTGAAATCACTATTAAAGTACCGTTCCTTCACACCCGGGCTCACACACACTGAAATCATTATTAAAGAAGTGTTCCTTCACACCCGGGCTCACACACACACTGAAATCACTATTAAAGGAGCGTTTCTTCACACCCAGGCTCACACACACTGAAATCACTATTAAAGGAGCATCCCTTCACACCCGGGCTCACACTCACACTGAAATCACTATTAAAGGAGCGTTCCTTCACACCCGGGCTCACACACACTGAAATCACTATTAAAGGAGCGTTCCTTCACACCCGGACTCACACACACTGAAATCACTATTAAAGGAGCGTTCCTTCACACCCGGGCTCACACACCCTGAAATCACTATTAAAGGAGCGTTCCTTCACACCCGGGCTCACACACACACTGAAATCACTATTAAAGGAGCGTTCCTTCACACCCGGGCTCACACACCCTGAAATCACTATTAAAGGAGCGTTCCTTCACACCCGGGCTCACACACACTGAAATCACTATTAAAGGAGCGTTCCTTCACACCCGGGCTCACACACAGTGTAATCACTATGAAAGGGGTGTTCCTTCACACCCGGGCTCACACACACACTGAAATCACAATTAAAGGAGCGTTCCTTCACACCCGGGCTCACACACACACTGAAATCACTATTAAAGGAGCGTTCCTTCACACCCGGGCTCACACACACTGAAATCACTATTAAAGGAGCGTTCCTTCACACCCGGGCTCACACACACTGAAATCACTATTAAGGAGCGTTCCTTCACACCCGGACTCACACACACTGAAATCACTATTAAAGGAGCGTTCCTTCACACCCGGGCTCACACACACACTGAAATCACTGTTAAAGGAGCGTTCCTTCACACCCGTACACACACACACAGTGAAATCACTATTAAAGGAGCGTTCCTTCACATCCGGGCTGACACACACTGAAATCACTATTAAAGGAGCGTTCCTTCACACCCGGGCTCACACACACACTGAAATCACTATTAAAGGAGCGTTCCTTCACACCTGGGCTCACACACACTGAAATCACTATTAAAGGAGCGTTCCTTCACACCCGGGCTCACACACACTGAAATCACTATTAAAGGAGTGTTCCTTCACACCCGGGCTCACACACACACTGAAATCACTATTAAAGGAGCGTTCCTTCACACCCGGGCTCTCACACACACTGAAATCACGATTAAAGGAGCGTTCCTTCACACCCGAGCTCACACACACACTGAAATCACTATTAAAGGAGCGTTCCTTCACACCCGGGCTCACACACACACTGAAATCACTATTAAAGGAGCGTTCCTTCACACCCGGGCTCACACACACACTGAAATCACTATTAAAGGAGCGTTCCTTCACAGCCGGGCTCACACACACTGAAGTCACTATTAAAGGAGCGTTCCTTCACACCCGGGCTCACACACACACTGAAATCACTATTAAAGGAGCGTTCCTTCACACCCGGGCTCACACACACACTGAAATCACTATTAAAGGAGCGTTCCTTCACACCCGGGCTCACACACACTGAAATTACTATTAAAGGAGCTTTCCTTCACACCTGGGCTCACACACACTGAAATCACTATTAAAGGAGCGTTCCTTCACACCCGGGCTCACACACACACTGAAATCACTATTAAAGGAGCGTTCCTTCACACCCGAGCTCACACACACACTGAAATCACTATTAAAGGAGTATTCCTTCACACCCGGGCTCTCACACACACTGAAATCACTATTAAAGGAGCGTTCCTTCACACCCGGGCTCTCACACACTGAAATCACTATTAAAGGAGCGTTCCTTCACACCCGGGCTCACACACGCTGAAATCACTATTAAAGGAGCGTTCCTTCACACCCGGACTATCACACACTGAAATCACTATTAAAGGAGCGTTCCTTCACACCCGGGCTCACACACACACTGAAATCACTATAAAAGGAGCGTTCCTTCACACCCGGGCTCACACACACTGAAATCACTATTAAAGGAGCGTTCCTTCACACCCGGGCTCTCGCACTCACTGAAATCACTATTAAAGGAGCGTTCCTTCACACCCGGGCTCACACACACACTGAAATCACTATTAAAGGAGCGTTCCTTCACACCCGAGCTCACACACACACTGAAATCACTATTAAAGGAGCGTTCCTTCACACCCGGGCTCACACACACTGAAATCACTATTAAAGGAGCATTCCTTCACACCCGGACTGACACACACTGAAATCACTGTTAAAGGAGCGTTCCTTCACACCTGGGCTCACACACATTGAAATCACGATTAAAGGAGCGTTCCTTCACACCCGGGCTCACACACACACTGAAATCACTACTAAAGGAGCGTTCCATCACACCCGGGCTCACACACACACTGAAATCACTATTAGAGGAGCGTTCCTTCACACCCGGGCTCACATACACTGAAATCACTATTAAAGGAGCGTTCCTTCACACCCGTGCTCACACACACTGAAATCACTATTAAAGGAGCGTTCCTTCACACCCGGGCTCACACACACACTGAAATCACTATTAAAGGAGCGTTCCTTCACACCCGGGCTCACACACACAATGAAATCACTATTAAAGGAGCGTTCTTTCACACCCGGGCTCACACACACTGAAATCACTATTAAAGGAGCGTTCCTTCACACCCGGGCTCTCACACACTCTGAAATCACTATTAAAGGAGCGTTCCTTCACACCCGGACTCGCACACACACTGAAATCACTATGAAAGGGGCGTTCCTTTACACCCGGGCTCACACACACTGAAATCACTATTAAAGGAGCGTTCCTTCACACCCGGGCTCTCGCACACACTGAAATCACTATTAAAGGAGCGTTCCTTCACACCCGGGCTCCCACACACACTGAAATCACTATTAAAGGAGCGTTCCTTCACACCCGGGCTCACACACACTGAAATCACTATTAAAGGACCGTTCCTTCACACCCGGACTCACACACACTGAAATAACTATTAAAGGAGCGTTCCTTCACACCCAGGCTCACACACACACTGAAATCACTATTAAAGGAGCGTTCCTTCACACCCGGGCTCACACACACACTGAAATCACTATTAAAGGAGCGTTCCTTCACACCCGAGCTCACACACACACTGAAATCACTATTAAAGGAGCGTTCCTTCACACCCGGGCTCTCACACACACTGAAATCACTATTAAAGGAGCGTTCCTTCACACCCGGGCTCACACACACTGAAATCACTATTAAAGGAGCGTTCCTTCACTCCCGGACTCGCACACACACTGAAATCACTATTAAAGGAGCGTTCTTTCACACCCGGGCTCACACACACTGAAATCACGATTAAAGGAGCGTTCCTTCACACCCGGGCTCACACACACTCTGAAATCACTACTGAAGGAGCGTTCCTTCACACCCGGACTCGCACACACACTGAAATCACTATTAAAGGAGCGTTCCATCACACCCGGGCTCACACACACACTGAAATCACTATTAAAGGGGCGTTCCTTCACACCCGGGCTCACACACACTGAAATCACTATTAAAGGAGCGTTCCTTCACACCCGGGCTCTCGCACACACTGAAATCACTATTAAAGGAGCGTTCCTTCAAACCCGGGCTCACACACACACTGAAATCACTATTAAAGGAGCGTTCCTTCACACCCGGGCTCACACACACACTGAAATCACTATTAAAGGAGCGTTCCTTCACACCCGGGCTCTCACACGCACTGAAATCACTATTAAAGGAGCGTTGCTTCACACCCGGACTCACACACGCACTGAAATCACTATTAAAGGAGCGTTCCTTCACACCCGGACTCGCACACACACTGAAATCACTATTATAGGAGCGTTCCTTCACACCCGGGCTCACACACACTGAAATCACTATTTTCGGAGCGTTCCTTCACACCCGGGCTCACACACACTGAAATCACTATTAGAGGAGCGTTCCTTCACACCCGGGCTCACACACACACTGAAATCACTATCAAAGGAGCGTTCTTTCACACCCGGGCTCACACACAGTGAAATCACTATTAAAGGAGCGTTCCTTCACACCTGGGCTCACACACACTGAAATCACTATTAAAGGAGCGGTCCTTCACACCCGGGCTCTCACACACTCTGAAATCACTATTAAAGGTGCGTTCCTTCACACCCGGGCTCACACACACTGAAATCACTATTAGAGGAGCGTTCCTTCACACCCGGGCTCACACACACACTGAAATCACTATCAAAGGAGCGTTCTTTCACACCCGGGCTCACACACAGTGAAATCACTATTAAAGGAGCGTTCCTTCACACCTGGGCTCACACACACTGAAATCACTATTAAAGGAGCGGTCCTTCACACCCGGGCTCTCACACACTCTGAAATCACTATTAAAGGTGCGTTCCTTCACACCCGGACTCGCACACACACTGAAATCACTATTAAAGGAGCGTTCCTTCACACCCGGGCTCACACACACACTGAAATCACAATTAAAGGAGCATTCCTTCAGACCCGGGCTCACACACACACTGAAATCACTATTAAAGGAGCGTTCCTTCACACCCGGGCTCTCACACACACTGAAATCACTATTAAAGGAGCGTTCCTTCACACCCGGGCTCACACACACTGAAATCACAATTAAAGGAGTGTTCCTACACACCCGGGCTCACACACACTGAAATCACTATTAAAGGAGCGTTCCTTCACACATGGGCTCACACACACACTCTGAAATCACTATTAAAGGAGCGTTCCTTCACACCCAGGCTCACACACACACAGAAATCACTATTAAAGGAGCGTTCCTTCACACCTGGGCTCACACACACACTGAAATCACTATTAAAGAAGCGTTCCTTCACACCCGGGCTCACACACACACTGAAATCACTATTAAAGGAGCGTTCCTTCACACCGGGGCTCTCACACACACTGAAATCACTATTAAAGGACCGTTCCTTCACACCCGGGCTCACACACACTGCAATCACTATTAAAGGACCGTTCCTTCACACCCGGGCTCACACACACACTTAAATCACTATTGAAAGAGCGTTCCTTCACACCCGGGCTCACACACACACTGAAATCACTATTAAAGGAGCGTTCCTTCACACCCGGGCTATCACACACACTGAAATCACTATTAAAGAAGTGTTCCTTCACACCCGGGCTCACACACACACTGAAATCACTATTAAAGGAGCATTCCTTCACACCCGGGCTCAGACACACACTGAAATCACTATTAAAGAAGTGTTCCTTCACACCCGGGCTCACACACGCACTGAAATCACTATTAAAGGAGCGTTCCTTCACACCCGGGCTCTCACACACACTGAAATCACTATTAAAGGAGCATTCCTTCACACCCGGGCTCACACACACTGAAATCACTATTAAAGGAGCGTTCCTTCACACCCGGGCTCTCACACACACTGAAATCACTATTAAAGGAGCGTTCCTTCACACCCGGGCTCTCACACACACTGAAATCACTATTAAAGGAGCGTTCCTTCACACCCGGGCTCACACACACACTGAAATCACTATTAAAGGAGCGTTCCTTCACACCCGGGCTCTCCCACACACTGAAATCACTATTAAAGGAGCGTTCCTTCACATCCGGGCTCTCACACACTGAAATCACTATTAAAGGAGCGTTCCTTCACACCCAGGCTCACACACACTGAAATCACTATTAAAGGAGCGTTCCTTCACACCCGGGCTCACACACACACTGAAATCACTATTAAAGGAGCGTTCCTTCACACCCGGGCTCACACACACTGAAATCACTATTAAAGGAGCGTTCCTTCACACCCGGGCTCACACAGACACTGAAATCACTATTAAAGAAGTGTTCCTTCACACCCGGGCTCACACACACACTGAAATCACTATTAAAGGAGCGTTCCTTCACACCCGGGCTCACACACACACTGAAATTACTATTAAAGGAACGTTCCTTCACACCCGGGCTTACACACACTGAAATCACTATTAAAGGAGCGTTCCTTCACACCCGGGCTCACACACACAGAAATCACTATTAAAGGAGCGTTCCTTCACACCCGGGCTCTCACACTCACTGAAATCACTATTAAAGGAGCGTTCCTTCACACCCGGGCTCACACACACTGAAATCACTATTAAAGGAGCGTTACTTCACACCCGGGCTCACACACACACTGAAATCACTATTAAAGAAGTGTTCCTTCACACCCGGGCTCACACACACTGAAATCACTATTAAAGGAGCGTTCCTTCACACCCGGGCTCACACACACTGAAATCACTATTAAAGGAGCGTTCCTTCACACCCGGGCTCACACACACACTGAAATCACTATTAAAGGAGCGTTCCTTCACACCCGGGCTCATACACACACTGAAATCACTGTTAAAGGAGCGTTCCTTCACACCCGAGCTCGCACACACACTGAAATCACTATTAAAGGAGCGTTCCTTCACACCCGAGCTCACACACACACTGAAATCACTATTAAAGGAGCGTTCCTTCACACTCGGGCTCACACAGACACTGAAATCACTATTAAAGGAGCGTTCCTTCACACCCGGGCTCACACACACTGAAATCACTATTAAAGGAGCGTTCCTTCACACCCGGGCTCACACACACTGAAATCACTATTAAAGGAGCGTTCCTTCACACCCGGGCTCACACACACACTGAAATCACTATTAAAGGAGCGTTCTTTCACACCCGGGCTCACACACAGTGAAATCACTATTAAAGGAGCGTTCCTTCACACCCGGGCTCACACACATTGAAATCACGATTAAAGGAGCGTTCCTTCACACCCAGGCTCTCACACACTCTGAAATCACTATTAAAGGAGCGTTCCTTCACACCCAGACTCGCACACACACTGAAATCACTATTAAAGGAGCGTTCCTTCACACCCGGGCTCACACACACTGAAATCACTATTAAAGGAGTGTTCCTTCACACCCGGGCTCACACACACTGAAATCACTATTAAAGGAGCGTTCCTTCACACCCGGGCTCACACACACACTGAAATCACTATTAAAGGAGCATTCCTTCAAACCCGGGCTCACACACACACTGAAATCACTATTAAAGGAGCGTTCCTTCACACCCGGGCTCACACACTCACTGAAATCACTATTAAAGGAGCGTTCCTTCACACCCGGGCTCTCAGACACACTGAAATCACTATTAAAGGAGCGTTCCTTCACACCCGGGCTCTCACACACACTGAAATCACTATTAAAGGACCGTTCCTTCACACCCGGGCTCACACACACTGAAATCACTATTAAAGGACCGTTCCTTCACACCTGGGCTCACACACGCACTGAAATCACTATTAAAGGAGCGTTCCTTCACACCCGGGCTCACACACACTGAAATCACTATTAAAGGAGCGTTCCTTCACACCCGGGCTCACACACACTGAAATCACTATTAAAGGAGCGTTCCTTCACACCCGGGCTCACACACACACTGAAATCACTATTAAAGGAGCATTCCTTCACACCCGGGCTCACACACACACTGAAATCACTATTAAAGGAGCGTTCCTTCACACCCGGGCTCACACACTCACTGAAATCACTATTAAAGGAGCGTTCCTTCACACCCGGGCTCTCAGACACACTGAAATCACTATTAAAGGAGCGTTCCTTCACACCCGGGCTCTCACACACACTGAAATCACTATTAAAGGACCGTTCCTTCACACCCGGGCTCACACACACTGAAATCACTATTAAAGGACCGTTCCTTCACACCTGGGCTCACACACGCACTGAAATCACTATTAAAGGAGCGTTCCTTCACACCCGGGCTCACACACACACTGAAATCACTATTAAAGGAGCGTTCCTTCACACCCGGGCTATCACACACACTGAAATCACTATTTAAGAAGTGTTCCTTCACACCCGGGCTCACACACACACTGAAATCACTATTAAAGGAGCGTTCCTTCACACCCGGGCTCACACACACTGGTGACTACGTGTGCAGGAAATGCATCCATCTGCAGCTATTTGCAGACCGCATTGAGGAGCTGGAGCTGCGGGTGGATGGGTTGTGGAGCATTCACGAGGCTGAGAAGTTCGTGGATAGCACGTTTAGTGAGTTGGTCACACCGCAGGGAAGGGCTGCACAGGAAGAAAGGAAATGGGTGACCACCAGGCGGAGCAATAGAAGTAGGCAGGTAGTGCAGGAAACCCCTGTGACCATTCCCCTCTCAAACAAGTATACCGTTTTGGATACTGTTGGGGGGAATGACTCACCAGGGGAAGGCAGCAGCAGCCAGCTTCCTGGCACTGGGGGTGCTCCTGCTGCCCAGGAGGGGAGGAAAAAGAGTGGGAGAGCAATAGTCGTAGGGGATTCTATAGTAAGGGGAACAGATAGGCGTTTCTGTGGCCGTAGACGTGAATCCAGGATGGTTTGTTGCCTCCCTGGTGCCAGGGTCAAGGATGTCACTGAGCGGCTGCAGGGCATTCTGGAGGGGGAGGGTGAACAGCCAGAGGTCGTGGTCCACATTGGTACCAACGACATAGGTAAAAAGAGGGATGAGGTCCTGCAGCAAGAATTTAGGGAGCTAGGGGCAAGATTAAGGAGCAGGACCTCAAAGGTTGTAATCTCTGGATTACTCCCGGTGCCACGTGCTAGTATGTATAGGAATAGGAAGATAGAACAGATGAATGCGTGGCTAAAGGGATGGTGCAGGAGGGAGGGCTTTAGTTTCCTGGATCACTGGGTCTGCTTCTGGGAAAGGTGGGACTTGTACAAGTCGGACGGTTTACACCTGAACCAGAGGGGAACCAATATCCTTGCGGGGAGGTTTGCTAGCACTGCTGGGGGGGGTTTAAACTAATTCGGCAGGGGGATGGGACACAGAGTGGAGCTATAGTAGGGGGTGATGTACAGCCAAATAAGGAGGAAAAAACAAGTCAGCAGGGAAGGCAGAGCAAATATGTGAAGGCAAAAGGGAATATGGCAAGGCTGGAAGGCATTTATTTTAATGCAAGGAGTCTTGCAAATAAGGTGGATGAACTGAAGTTGTTGTTGAACACATGGGAGTACGATATTGTTGCTATCACGGAGACATGGTTGAGGGAGGGTCAGGACTGGCAGCTAAATATTCCGGGGTATAGAACCTTCAGGCGAGACAGAGGGGGGTGTAAAAGGGGAGGGGGTGTTGCAATATTAATTAAGGAGTCTATTACTGCTGTAAGGAGGGATGATATATTAGCGGGTTCCTCTAATGAGGCCATATGGGTAGAACTTAAAAACAAAAAGGGGTCAAGCACCTTGCT
The DNA here is from genome assembly GCF_052327205.1 of Somniosus microcephalus. Taxonomy (NCBI): domain Eukaryota; kingdom Metazoa; phylum Chordata; class Chondrichthyes; order Squaliformes; family Somniosidae; genus Somniosus; species Somniosus microcephalus. Next base: position 20,304,101 of record NW_028225180.1, read on the forward strand.
GGGAGTGTACTATAGGCCCCCAAACAGTCAGGGGGAGATAGAGGAACAGATATGCAGGCAGATATCAGAAAAGTGTGAAAATAATAGGGTAATAATAGTGGGGGATTTCAACTTCCCCAATATAAATTGGGATAGTCAGAGGGTGAAAGGCTTGGAGGGAGCAGAATTCTTAAAGTGCATCCAGGAAAGCTTTTTGAGCCAACATGTAGAAAGTCCTACAAGAGAGGGGGCGGTACTGGACCTAATTCTAGGGAATGTAGCCGGGCAGGTGGTGGAAGTGTCTGTAGGAGAGCATTTTGGCGATAGTGACCACAATTCGGTGAGATTTAAGGTGGTCATGGAAAAAGACAAAGACGGCCCGGAAATCAGGGTTCTAAATTGGGGGAAGGCCGATTTTAATAAGATAAGACAGGATCTGGCAAAAGTGGACTGGGAGCAGCTACTTATAGGAAAATCCACATCAAAACAGTGGGAGGCTTTCAGAAGGGAAATAGAGAGAGTACAACACCAACATGTTCCTGTAAAGGTCAAGGGTGGGACCAACAAGCAAAGGGAACCTTGGATGACAAACGATATACAAAAATGCATTAGGAAAAAAAGGGGGGCTTTTGGCAGTTACAAAAGACAAAAGATGGTGGAAGCCCTAGAGGAGTATAGGAGGTGCAGGGGCATACTTAAAAAGGAAATTAGGAGGGCGAGGAGGGGCCATGAAATAACACTGGCGAGCAAAATAAAGGAAAATCCTAAGATGTTTTATAAGTATATTAAGGGCAAGAGGATAACCAGGGAAAGGGTTGGGCCCATTAGGGACCAAAGTGGCAATCTGTGTGTAGAGCCAGATGAGGTAGGCGGGGTTTTAAATGAATTTTTTGCCTCAGTGTTCACTATGGAGAAAGACGATGTAGATATAGAAGTCGGGCAAGGGGACTGTGACATACTTGAACATATTAGCATCGAGAGGGAGGAGGTACTAGCGGTTTTAGCAGGCCAAAAAGTGGATAAATCCCCAGGCCCGGACGAGATGTATCCCAGGCTGTTGTGTGAGGCAAAGGAGGAGATTGCAGGGGCTCTGACACAAATTTTCAGAACCTCTCTGGCCACAGGGGATGTACCAGAGGACTGGAGAACAGCTAATGTAGTACCATTATTCAAGAAGGGTAGCAGGGATAAACCAGGGAATTACAGGCCAGTGAGCCTAACATCTGTGGTAGGGAAATTATTGGAAAAAATTCTGAGGGACAAAATTAGTCTCCACTTGGAGAGGCAAGGATTAATCGGGGATAGTCAGCATGGCTTTGTCAAGGGTAAATCATGTCTGACCAATCTGATTGAATTTTTCGAGGGGGTGACTAGGTGTGTGGATGAGGGAAATGCTGTGGATGTGGTTTACATGGACTTCAGTAAAGCTTTTGACAAGGTCCCGCATAGGAGACTGGTCAAGAAGGTAAGAGCCCATGGGATCCAGGGGGCCTTGGCGCGTTGGATCCTAAACTGGCTGAGTGGCAGGAGGCAGAGGGTGATGGTCGAAGGTTGCTTTTGTGACTGGAAGCCTGTGTCCAGTGGGGTACCTCAGGGATCGGTGCTGGGTCCCTTGCTGTTTGTGATCTACATTAATGATTTGGATGAGAATGTAAAGGGTATGATCAGTAAGTTCGCGGATGACACGAAAATTGGTGGGGTGGTAAATTGCGAGGAGGAAAGCCTCAGGCTACAGGACAATATTAACGGGTTGGTCAGATGGGCGGAAAAGTGGCAAATGGAATTTAACCCGGAAAAGTGAGAGGTGATGCATTTTGGACGGACAAATAAGGCAAGGGAATACACAATGAGTGGTAGGACCCTAGGAAGTACAGAGGGTCAGAGGGACCTTGGTGTACATGTACATAATTCCCTGAAGGCAGCGGAACAGGTAGATAAGGTGGTTAAAAAGGCATATGGGATACTTGCCTTCATTAGCAGAGGCACAGAATATAAGAGCAGGGAGGTTATGATGGAGCTGTACAAAACGCTGGTGAGGCCACAGCTGGAGTACTGTGTGCAGTTCTGGTCACCTCACTATAGGAAGGATGTGATTGCTTTGGAGAGGGTGCAGAGGAGATTCACCAGGATGTTACCTGGGATGGAGCGCCTCAGCTATGAAGAGAGGCTGGACAGGCTGGGGTTGTTTTCCTTGGAGCAGAGAAGGCTGAGGGGGGACCTGATTGAGGTGTACAAAATGATGAGGGGCATAGATAGGGTAGACAAAGAGGAACTTTTCCCCTTAGTAGGGGGGTCAATAACAAGGGGGCACAGATTCAGGGTAAGGGGCAGGAGATTTAGGGGGGATTTGAGGAGGAACTTTTTCACCCAGAGGGTGGTTGGAAGCTGGAACTCACTGCCTGAAAGGGTGGTAGAGGCAGGAACCCTCACAACATTCAAGAAGCATTTGGATGAGCACTTGAAATGTCATTGCATACAAGGCTATGGACCAAATGCTGGAAAATGGGATTAGACAGGACAGGGAGGGATGGGCGGCGCAGACACGATGGGCCGAAGGGCCTCTTTCTGTGCTGAAAAACTCTATGACTCTATGACTCTATGACACTGAAATCACTATTAAAGGAGCGTTCCTTCACACCCGGGCTCACACACACACTGAAATCACTATTAAAGAAGTGTTCCTTCACACCCGGGCTCACACACACACTGAAATCACTATTAAAGGAGCGTTCCTTCACACCCGGGCTCTCACACACACTGAAATCACTATTAAAGGAGCGTTCCTTCACACCCGGGCTCACACACACTGAAATCACTATTAAAGGAGCGTTCCTTCACACCCGGGCTCACACACACACTGAAATCACTATTAAAGAAGTGTTCCTTCACACCCGGGCTCACACACACACTGAAATCACTATTAAAGGAGCGTTCCTTCACACCCGGGCTCTCACACACACTGAAATCACTATTAAAGGAGCGTTCCTTCACACCAGGGCTCACACACACTGAAATCACTATTAAAGGAGCATTCCTTCACACCCGGGCTCACACACACACTGAAATCACTATTAAAGGAGCGTTCCTTCACACCCGGGCTCACACACACTGAAATCACTATTAAAGGAGCGTTCCTTCACACCCGGGCTCACACAGACTGAAATCACTATTAAAGGAGCGTTCCTTCACACCCGGGCTCACACACACACTGAAATCACTATTAAAGGAGCGTTCCTTCACATCCGTGCTTTCCTGTCGTAAGACACACTCGACAAGCAGTTGTTTCAAATGACTTTTATTGCGCTTTGCAGTTTCAGCTACAGTATAGGTTAATGCTTCCGTTGGTACTGTGTAGTGAAGGGTGAAGACACACGCATACTAGCAAGAATGGTTAGAGATAAGGAACGTAATTAATCTCACATCTGACCATCAGAGCGACCCCACCCGCTTGACATTGAGGGGATCTGGGGGTTGGTTATATCAGTCACAGGGCAAGACAGAGGTTGGAGTTTGTCACAGAGAGTCTAGAACCAGGGATCACAGTCTCAGAATAAGGGGTCGGCCATTTGGGATTGCGATGAGGAGCAATTTCTTCACTCAGAGGGTTGTGAAACTTTGGAATTCTCTGTTGCAGAGGGCTGTGGATGCTCAGTCTTTGAGTATATTCAAGGCTGAGATCGATAGATTTTTGGACTCTCGGGGAATCAAGGGAAATGGTGATAATGCGGGAAAGTGGAGTTGCGGTCGAAGATCCGCCATGGTCTCATTGAATGGCGGAGCAGGCTCGAGGGGCCGAATGGCCGACTCCTGCTCCTATTTCTTATGTTCTTACAGGGAAGGGTCAAACTGAGGGCTTCAGGAGGAGTGGGTTATGATGTAAAAAGACGACTGAGCCCTTGGTTTGTGTATGAAACAAGGCTTTAATCAACTGTTTCAAAACCATGAGATTTCTAGTTACATCACTAGTTCCTGGTTACAAAAACATCCTGAGCAAGCTGGGCCCTGATACTCCTTGGACGACGCCACCAGCTGGCCGCCCAGTGTTACTTCATGACTCATGATAAGATTCACGACAGGTTATATTGTGCACAGGGCAACAGTTGGAAGCAGATTCAATAGTAACTTTCAAGAGAGAAATTGGATAAATACTTGAAAAGGAAAAATTTGCAGGGCTACGGGGGAAGAGCCGGGGGCGAGGGGGGAGTGGGATTAATTGGCGAGCCCTTTCGAAGAGCCAGCGCAGGCACGATGGGCCGAATGCGCTCCTCCCGCCCTGGAAAGTTCTGTGCTCCTGATAAAATGTGACAACACAGTTCGACAGGATACTTTAATAATACGCGAGGCGCAGATTCCAATCGGGTACATGCAGGGGGGGTTACACGTGAGCGGTTCGATTAATAATTACAGGCACTTTCCTGTGCGGGGTCTGGGAGCCTCGCCCCCCACTTCGCGCTGGGCACGTCGGGAAGGATGTCTGGGAGGGTCCCCGTGCCCCTCTCCCCTGGGTTGACCGCAGATAGGCTCTCCTTGCTGAGGGAGGTCAGGGGTCGGGAGATCAGGGGTCGGGGGCTCGGGTCCTAGCCATTTCTACTTGCGAGGGCTCTCGGACAGAGCGGAGGCCTGACCGGGGCTGAGGGACAGGGTTTGCTTGCTCTTGTACAGGTCGCTGCTGGACAGGGTGGACTTGGATTGCTTGTCGTAATCGCTGGCCACCTGGTGAGAGAGAGAGAGAGTGTGAAAGTGAGTGAGGGAGTGAGAGAAAGAGCAGAAAAGAATGAAAAACTCCCATTTCTATCGCGCCTTGCGCCAGCTCAGCACGTCCCAAAGAGCTTCGCAGCCAATCAGGTACTTTTTTTTATTGCAATGTTGTCACTGTTGTAATGTAGTGAACGCGGCAGCCAATTTGCGCACAGCAAGATCCCACAAACAGCAATGTGATAATGATCAGCTTATCTGTTTTTTAGTGATGTTGGTTGAGGGATAAATATTGGCCCAGGACACCGGGGAGAACTTCCCCCCCCCGCCCTTCTTCCAATAGCGGCCGTGGGATGTTTTATGTCCACCTGAGTGGGCAGACGGGGGCCTCGGTTTAAGGTCTCGTCCCGAAAGACGGCACCTCCGACAGTGCGGTGCTCCCTCAGTACTGCCCCTCCGACAGTGCAGCACACCCTCAGTACTGCCCCTCCGACAGTGCGGCGCTCCCTCAGTACTGCCCCTCCGACAGTGCAGCACACCCTCAGTACTGCCCCTCCGACAGTGCAGCGCTCCCTCAGTACCGCCCCTCCGACAGTGCGGCGCTCCCTCAGTACTGCCCCTCCGACAGTACGGCCCTCCCTCAGTACTGCCCCTCCGACAGTGCGGCGCTCCCTCAGTACTGCCCCTCCGACAGTGCAGCGCTCCCTCAGTACTGCCCCTCCGACAGTGCGGCGCTCCCTCAGTACTGACCCTCCGACAGTGCAGTGCTCCCTCAGTACTGCCCCTCTGACAGTGCAGCGCTCCCTCAGTACTGCCCCTCCGACAGTGCAGCGCTCCCTCAGTACTGCCCCTCCGACAGTGCGGCGCTCCCTCAGTACTGCCCCCTCCGACAGTGCGGCCCTCCCTCAGTACTGCCCCTCTGACAGTGCAGCGCTCCCTCAGTACTGAGGGACGAGGGAATTGGATGTAATATCTCCAAATTTGCAGACGACACAAAGCTGGGCGGGAGGGTAAGCTGCGAGGAGGATGTCGGGAAACTCCAGTACGATTTGGACAGGTTGGGTGATTGGGCAGAAACATGGCAAATGCACTATAATGTGGATAAATGTGAGGTTATCCACTTTGGTGGCAAAAACAGGAAGGCAGATTATTATTTCAATGGCAATAGATTGGGAGAAGGGGAAGTGCAAAGAGACCTGGGTGTCCTTGTGCACCAGTCGCTGAAGGTAAGCATGCAGGTGCAGCAGGCGGTTAAGAAGGCAAATGGTATGTTGGCCTTCGTAGCAAGAGGGTTCGAGTACAGGAACAAGGATGTCTTGCTACAGTTGTACAGGGCCTTGGTGAGACCACATCTTGAGTATTGTGTGCAGTTTTGGTCACCTTACCTGAGGAAGGACGTTCTTGCCATGGAGGGAGTGCAGCGAAGATTCACCAGGCTGATACCTGGGATGGCAGGAATGACGTATGAGGAGAGATTGGGTCGATTGGGCTTATACTCACTAAAGTTTAGAAGATTGAGAGGGGATCTCATCGAAACCTATAAAATTCTGTCAGGTCTGGACAGACTAGATGCAGGAAGGATGTTTCTGATGGCCGGGGAGTCCAGAACCAGGGGTCATAGTCTAAGGATAAGGGGTAAGCCATTTAGGACTGAAATGAGGAGGAATTTCTTCACCCAGAGAGTGGTGAACCTGTGGAATTCACTGCCACAGAGGGCGGTGGAGGCCAGTTCATTAAATATATTCCAGAAAGAGTTCGATATATTTCTTAAGGCTAAAGGGATCAAGGGATATGGGGAGAAGGCAGGGACAGGGTACTGAATTTGGATGATCAGCCATGATCACATTGAATGGCGGAGCAGGCTCGAAGGGCCGAATGGCCGACTCCTGCTCCTATCTTCTATGTTTCTATGTTTCTATGCCCCTCCGACAGTGCGGCGCTCCCTCAGTACTGCCCCTCCGACAGTGCGGCGCTCCCTCAGTACTGCCCCTCCGACAGTGCAGCGCTCCCTCAGTACTGCCCCTCCGACAGTGCAGCGCTCCCTCAGTACTGCCCCTCCGACAGTGCGGCGCTCCCTCAGTACTGCCCCTCCGACAGTGCAGCGCTCCCTCAGTACTGCCCCTCCGACAGTGCAGCGCTCCCTCAGTTTACTGCACTGGAGTGTCGGCCTGGCATTCTGGGGCCCAGGCCTTTGGAGTGAGGGCAGAAAGTGGGATACAGAGAGAGAGACAGCGCGAGACAGAGAGAGAGATACAGAGAGAGAGGGAGCGAGACACAGAGAGAGACTGAGAGAGAGGGAGAGAGACAAAGAGAGAGATACAGGGAGAGAGCGAGAGAGGGAGAGAGACAGAAAGAGAGATACAGAGAGAGAGGGAGAGAGACAGAGAGAGAGAGACAGAGAGAGAGGGAGAGAACGAGAGAGACAGAGAGAGTGGGAGAGAGAGATTGGGTAGATTTTGAACTCACTGCCTGGGTGTAGGTCAGTCTCTCATTATCGAAACCGCTCGCTCCTCATTTGAGTTAAAAATATAGTTTTTCTATCTGTCGTTATTCGTCTGTCTTTTCTGCCCATTTCCACCTTCATAATATCACCTGTCGCTGCCCTTACCTCAACTTATCTGCTGCTGAAGCCCTCGTCCTGACTTTATCAGCTCTAGACTTGACTATTCCAGCAGACTTCTGGCTGCCTTCCCTATCTGTACCCTCCATATACTTGAGGTCATCCAAAATTCGGCTGCCTGTGTCCTAACTCGCACCAGGTCCCGTTCACCCATCACCCCTGCGCTCGCTGACCTACACTGGCTCCCGGTTAAGCAACGCCTCGATTTCAAAATTCTCATCCTTGTTTTCAAATCCCTCCATGGCCTCGCCCCTCCCTATCGCTGTAACCTCCTCCAGCCCCTACAACCTCCCTATCTCTGTAACCTCCTCCAGCCCTACAACCCTCCCTATCTCTGTAACCTCCTCCAGCCCCTACAACCCTCCCTATCTCTGTAACCTCCTCCAGCCCCTACAACCCTCCCTATCTCTGTAACCTCCTCCAGCCCCGACAACCCTCCCTATCTCTGTAACCTCCTCCAGCCCTACAACCCTCCCTATCTCTGTAACCTCCTCCAGCCCCTACAACCCTCCCTATCTCTGTAACCTCCTCCAGCCCCTACAACCTCCCTATCTCTGTAATCTCCTCCAACCGCTACAACCCTCCCTGTCTCTGTAACCTCCTCCAGCCCCTACAACCCTCCCTATCTCTGTAACCTCCTCCAGCCCCTACAACCCTCCCTATCTCTGTAACCTCCTCCAGCCTCTACAACCCTCCCTATCTCTGTAACCCCCTCCAGCCCCTACAACGCTCCCTATCTCTGTAACCTCCTCCAGCCCCTACAATCCTCCCTATCTCTGTAACCTCCTCCAGCCCCTACAACCCTCCCTATCTCTGTAACCTCCTCCAGCCCCTACAACCCTCCCTATCTCTGTAACCTCCTCCAGCCCCTACAACCCTCCCTATCTCTGTAACCTCCTCCAGCCCCTACAACCCTCCCTATCTCTGTAACCTCCTCCAGCCCTACACCCCTCCCTATCTCTGTAACCTCCTCCAGCCCCTACAACCCTCCCTATCTCTGTAACCTCCTCCAGCCTCTACAACCCTCCCTATCTCTGTAACCTCCTCCAGCCTCTACAACCCTCCCTATCTCTGTAACCCCCTCCAGCCCCTACAATCCTCCCTATCTCTGTAACCTCCTCCAGCCCCTACAACCCTCCCTATCTCTGTAACCTGCTCCAGCCCCTACAACCCTCCCTATCTCTGTAACCTCCTCCAGCCCCACAACCCCCCGAGATATCTGCGCTCCTCTAATTCTGCCCTCTTGAGCATCCCTGATTATAATCGCTCAACCATTGGCAGCTCAGGCATTCCCTCCCTAAACCTCTCCGCCTCTCTACCTCTCCCTTCCTTTAAGACGCTCCTTAAAACCTACCCCTTTGACTAAGCTTTTGGTCACCTGCCGTAATATCTCCTTATATTTGGGATGTTTTATTATGTTAAAGGCGCCATATAAATATATAAGTTGTTGTTGTCATTTCAGTATCTGTCTATCTCGCTATCAACCAATCGCTCGCTATCTTACTCACCTCTTCAAACTTTTTGGCCTTGTAATTCTCAGCGCCCTTGAGGAAGTTCAGTAATATCAAATCACAGATAACGGCTCCCTGCAGAGAGAGAGAGGAACACAGTTACTATTCGACAGGGTGAGGAACATTACCCTGACAGTGTCCCCCCCACTTTATACCCAGTGTCAGCATCGAGCGCTCCCGGGGCAGGTACAGCACGGGTTAGATACAGTGTAGAGCTCCCTCTACATTACCCTGACAGTGTGACCCCACTTTATACCCAGTGTCAGCATCGAGCGCTCCCGGGGCAGGTACAGCACGGGTTAGATACAGTGTAGAGCTCCCTCTACATTACCCTGACAGTGTGTCCCCCACTTTATACCCAGTGTCAGCATCGAGCGCTCCCAGGGCAGGTACAGCACGGGTTAGATACAGTGTAGAGCTCCCTCTACATTACCCTGACAGTGTGTCCCCCACTTTATACCCAGTGTCAGCATCGAGCGCTCCCGGGGCAGGTACAGCACGGGTTAGATACAGTGTAGAGCTCCCTCTACATTACCCTGACAGTGTCCCCCCCACTTTATACCCAGTGTCAGCATCGAGCGCTCCCGGGGCAGGTACAGCACGGGTTAGATACAGTGTAGAGCTCCCTCTACATTACCCTGACAGTGTGTCCCCCACTTTATACCCAGTGTCAGCATCGAGCGCTCCCGGGGCAGGTACAGCACGGGTTAGATACAGGGTAGAGCTCCCTCTACATTACCCTGACAGTGTGTCCCCCACTTTATACCCAGTGTCAGCATCGAGCACTCCCGGGGCAGGTACAGCACGGGTTAGATACAGTGTAGAGCTCCCTCTACATTACCCTGACTGTGTGTCCCCCACTTTATACCCAGTGTCAGCATCGAGCGCTCCCAGGGCAGGTACAGCATGGGTTAGATACAGTGTAGAGCTCCCTCTACATTACCCTGACAGTGTGTCCCCCACTTTATACCCAGTGTCAGCATCGAGCGCTCCCGGGGCAGGTACAGCACGGGTTAGATACAGTGTAGGGCTCCCTCTACATTACCCTGACAGTGTGTCCCCCACTTTATACCCAGTGTCAGCATCGAGCGCTCCCGGGGCAGGTACAGCACGGGTTAGATAAAGTGTAGAGCTCCCTCTACATTACCCTGACAGTGTGTCCCCCACTTTATACCCAGTGTCAGCATCGAGCGCTCCCGGGGCAGGTACAGCACGGGTTAGATACAGTGTAGAGCTCCCTCTACATTACCCTGACAGTGTGTCCCCACTTTATACCCAGTGTCAGCATCGAGCGCTCCCGGGGCAGGTACAGCATGGGTTAGATACAGTGTAGAGCTCCCTCTACATTACCCTGACAGTGTGTCCCCACTTTATACCCAGTGTCAGCATCGAGTGCTCCCAGGGCAGGTACAGCATGGGTTAGATACAGTGTAGAGCTCCCTCTACATTACCCTGACAGTGTGTCCCCACTTTATACCCAGTGTCAGCATCGAGCGCTCCCAGGGCAGGTACAGCACGGGTTAGATACAGTGTAGAGCTCCCTCTACATTACCCTGACAGTGTGTCCCCACTTTATACACAGTGTCAGCATCGAGCGCTCCCAGGGCAGGTACAGCATGGGTTAGATACAGTGTAGAGCTCCCTCTACATTACCCTGACAGTGTGTCCCCACTTTATACCCAGTGTCAGCATCGAGCGCTCCCGGGGCAGGTACAGCACGGGTTAGATACAGTGTAGAGCTCCCTCTACATTACCCTGACTGTGTGTCCCCACTTTATACCCAGTGTCAGCATCGAGCGCTCCCAGGGCAGGTACAGCATGGGTTAGATACAGTGTAGAGCTCCCTCTACATTACCCTGACAGTGTGTCCCCACTTTATACCCAGTGTCAGCATCGAGCGCTCCCAGGGCAGGTACAGCACAGGTTAGATACAGTGTAGAGCTCCCTCTACATTACCCTGACAGTGTATCCCCACTTTATACCCAGTGTCAACATCGAGCGCTCCCAGGGCAGGTACAGCACAGGTTAGATACAGTGTAGAGCTCCCTCTACATTAGACTCACATACCGTGGACTCCTTCAAGAGGGTGCAAGCATGTTGCCTCGTCTGCTTACCCTACCCTCAGCTAGACTACGATCTCCAATATGTTGTATCTTTGATGTGTGAAATTATGTAGTGCGGGTCCCATATGCCATCACTTTCTCTGAGCCTGCTATCAGTTTTTTTATTCGTTTATGGGATGTGGGCATCGTTGGCGAGGCCAGCATTTATTGCCCATCCCTAGTTGCCCTTGAGAAGGTGGTGGTGAGCCGCCTTCTTGAACCGCTGCAGTCCGTGTGGTGAAGGTGCTCCCACAGTGCTGTTAGGGAGGGAGTTCCAGGATTTTGACCCAGCGACGATGAAGGAACGGCGATATATTTCCAAGTCAGGATGGTGTGTGACTTGGAGGGGAACTTGGAGGTGGTGGTGTTCCCATGCGCCTGCTGCCCTTGCCCTTCTAGGTGGAAGAGGTCGTGGGTTTGGGAGGTGCTGCAGAAGAAGCCTTGGCGAGTTGCTGCAGTGCATCTTGTAGATGGTCCACACTGCAGCCACGGTGCGCTGGTGGTGGAGGGAGTGAATGTTTAAGGTGGTGGATGGGGTGCTAATCAAACGGGCTGCTTTGTCCTGGATGGTGTCGAGCTTCTCGAGTGTTGTCGGAGTTGCACTCATCCAGGCAAGTGGAGAGTATTCCATCACACTCCTGACTTGTACCTTGTAGATGGTGGAAAGGCTTTGGGGAGTCAGGAGGTGAGACACTCGCTGCAGAATACCCAGCCTCTGACCTGCTCTTGTTGCCACAGTACTTATGTGGCTGGTCCAGTTAAGTTTCTGGCCAATGGTGACCCCCAGGATGTTGATGGGGGATTCGGCGATGGTAATGCCATTATATGTCAAGGGGAGGTGGTTAGACTCTTGCTTGTTGGAGATAGTCATTGCCTGGCACTTGTGTGGCGCGAATGTTACCAGCCACTTATCAGCCGTAGCCTGAATGTTGTCCAGGTCTTGTTGCATGCGGGCATGGACTGCTTCATTATCTGAGGAGTTGTGAATGGCGCTCAACACTGTGCAGTCATCAGCGAACATCCCCATTTCTGACCTTACGATGGAGGGAACGTCATTGATGAAGCAGCTGAAGAAGTGAAGTCTGTATCTAGTTTCCCCACTGTTCCCGCCAGAATTGGGTAATTCTCCCCTGTCAATTGTATTCTGTAACTATCCTTCACTCACTGCAAAGTCGTTGGAGAGATCATCCTTAGAGTTCTTAGAAACTCTGTGTAAATAGACTCTGTCGGCTGCAAGCCCCGCCTCCAAATCATTGATTATAGAAAACCTTGGAGAGGGTGCAGAGGTGGTTTTACCAGAATGGTACCAGGGATGAGGGACTTCAGTTACATGGTGAGACTGGAGAAGCTGGGATTGTTCTCCGTAGAGCAGAGAAGGTTAAGGGAGAGATTGACCAGAATGGTACCAGGGATGAGGGACTTCAGTTACATGGTGAGACTGGAGAAACTGGGATTGTTCGCCGTAGAGCAGAGAAGGTTAAAGGGAGATTGACCAGAATGGTACCAGGGATGAGGGACTTCAGTTACGTGGGGAGACTGGAGAAGCTGGGATTGTTCTCCGTAGAGCAGAGAAGGTTAAGGGAGAGATTGACCAGAATGGTACCAGGGATGAGGGACTGCAGTTACGTGGGGAGACTGGAGAAGCTGGGATTGTTCTCTTTAGAGCAGAGAAGGTTAAGGGAGAGATTGACCAGAATGGTACCGGGGATGAGGGACTTCAGTTACGTGGAGAGACTGGAGAAGCTGGGATTGTTCTCCTTCGAGCAGAGAAGGTTAAGGGGAGATTGACCAGAATGGTACCAGGGATGAGGGACTTCAGTGACGTGGAGTGACTAGAGAAGCTGGGATTGTTCTCCTTAGAGCAGAGAAGGTTAAGGGGAGATTGACCAGAATGGTACCAGGGATAAGGGTCTTCAGTTACGTGGAGAGACTGGAGAAGTTGGGATTGTTCTCTTTAGAGCAGAGAAGGTTAAGGGGAGATTGACCAGAATGGTACCAGGGATGAGGGACTTCAGTGACGTGGAGTGACTGGAGAAGCTGGGGTTGTTCTCCTTAGAGCAGAGAAGGTTAAGGGGAGATTGACCAGAATGGTACCAGGGATGAGGGACTTCAGTTACCTGGGGAGACTGGAGAAGCTGGGGTTGTTCTCCTTAGAGCAGAGAAGGTTAAGGGGAGATTGACCAGAATGGTACCAGGGATGAGGGACTTCAGTTACGTGGGGAGACTGGAGAAGCTGGGATTGTTCTCCTTAGAGCAGAGAAGGTTAAGGGGAGATTGACCAGAATGGTACCAGGGATGAGGGACTTCAGTGATGTGGAGAGACTGGAGAAGCTGGGATTGTTCTCTTTAGAGCAGAGAAGGTTAAGGGAGAGATTGACCAGAATGGTACCAGGGATGAGGGACTTCAGTTACCTGGGGAGACTGGAGAAGCTGGGGTTGTTCTCCTTAGAGCAGAGAAGGTTAAGAGGAGATTGACCAGAATGGTACCAGGGATGAGGGACTTCAGTTACGTGGGGAGACTGGAGAAGCTGGGATTGTTCTCCTTAGAGCAGAGAAGGTTAAGGGAGAGATTGACCAGAATGGTACCAGGGATGAGGGACTTCAGTTACGTGGGGAGACTGGAGAAGCTGGGATTGTTCTCCTTAGAGCAGAGAAGGTTAAGGGGAGATTGACCAGAATGGTACCAGGGATGAGGGACTTCAGTGATGTGGAGAGACTGGAGAAGCTGGGATTGTTCTCCTTAGAGCAGAGAAGGTTAAGGGAGAGATTGACCAGAATGGTACCAGGGATGAGGGTCTTCAGTTACGTGGAGAGACTGGAGAAGTTGGGATTGTTCTCTTTAGAGCAGAGAAGGTTAAGGGGAGATTGACCAGAATGGTACCAGGGATGAGGGACTTCAGTTACGTGGAGAGACTGGAGAAGCTGGGATTGTTCTCTTTAGAGCAGAGAAGGTTAAGGGGAGATTGACCAGAATGGTACCAGGGATGAGGGACTTCAGTGATGTGGAGAGACTGGAGAAGCTGGGATTGTTCTCCTTAGAGCAGAGAAGGTTAAGGGAGAGATTGACCAGAATGGTACCAGGGATGAGGGTCTTCAGTTACGTGGAGAGACTGGAGAAGTTGGGATTGTTCTCTTTAGAGCAGAGAAGGTTAAGGGGAGATTGACAAGAATGGTACCAGGGATGAGGGACTTCAGTTACATGGAGAGACTGGAGAAGCTGGGGTTGTTCTCCTTAGAGCAGAGAAGGTTAAGAGGAGGTTGACCAGAATGGTACCAGGGATGAGGGACTTCAGTGATGTGGAGAGACTGGAGAAGCTGGGGTTGTTCTCCTTAGAGCAGAGAAGGTTAAGGGGAGATTGACCAGAATGGTACCAGGGATGAGGGACTTCAGTGATGTGGAAATTGTGGAGAAGCTGGGATTGTTCTCTTCATTGCCAGCGACGCCCACATCCCGTGAACTAATAAATAAAACGTCAAAACTTTACTTCCTTTCTAAAGATGCCTCGCGACCTAAGACAACTTCGTCCCTGTGCGCTTGTTCCGTGACTTTGGGGGTGGGCGAGGGTTTCGTGTGTTTCCAAGGAATCAGACATCAGCGGTTGTGACTCACCAGCCCAATGGACGTGCAAGCAGCCACGATGTTGATCACGGTTGGGATGATGCTAAACTTGGCAGCCTGGATAAGAGAGAAGAATTTCAATGTAGATAGGAACAGGAGGAGGCCATTCAGCCCCTCGAGCCTGTTACACAGGAACAGGAGGAGGCCATTCAGCCCCTCGAGCCTGTTACACAGGAACAGGAGGAGGCCATTCAGCCCCTCGAGCCTGTTACACAGGAACAGGAGGAGGCCATTCAGCCCCTCGAGCCTGTTACACAGGAACAGGAGGAGGCCATTCAGCCCCTCGAGCCTGTTACACAGGAACAGGAGGTGGCCATTCAGCCCCTCGAGCCTGTTACACAGGAACAGGAGGAGGCCATTCAGCCCCTTGAGCCTGTTATACAGGAACATGAGGAGGCCATTCAGCTCCTCGAGCCTGTTACACAGGAACAGGAGGTGGTCATTCAGCCCCTCGAGCCGGTTACACAGGAACAGGATGAGGCCCATTCAGCCCCTTGAGCCTGTTACACAGGAACAGGAGGAGGCCATTCAGCCTCTCGAGCCTGTTACACAGGAACAGGAGGAGGCCATTCAGCCCCTCGAGCCTGTTACACAGGAACAGGAGGAGGCCATTCAGCCCCTCGAGCCTGTTACACAGGAACAGGAGGAGGCCCATTCAGCCCCTCGAGCCTGTTACCCAGGAACAGGAGGAGGCCATTCAGCCCCTCGAGCCTGTTACACAGGAACAGGAGGAGGCCATTCAGCCCCTCAAGACTGTTACAGAGGAACAGGAGGAAGCCCATTCAGCCCCTCGAGCCTGTTACACAGGAACAGGGTGCAGGTCATTCAGCCCCTCGAGCCCGTTACACAGGAACAGGAGGAGGCTATTCGGCCCCTCGAGCCCGTTACACAGGAACAGGAGGAGGCCATTCAGCCCCTCGAGCCTGTTACACAGGAACAGGAGGAGGCCATTCAGCCCCTCGAGCCTGTTACACAGGAACAGGAGGAGGCCCATTCAGCCCCTCGAGCCTGTTACACAGGAACAGGAGGAGGCCATTCAGCCCCTCGAGCCTGTTACACAGGAACAGGAGGAGGCCATTCAGCCCCTCAAGACTGTTACAGAGGAACAGGAGGAAGCCCATTCAGCCCCTCGAGCCTGTTACACAGGAACAGGAGGAGGCCATTCAGCCCCTCGAGCCTGTTACACAGGAACAGGAGGAGGCCCATTCAGCCCCTCGAGCCTGTTACACAGGAACAGGAGGATGCCATTCAGCCCCCTCGAGCCTGTTACACAGGAACAGGAGGAGGTCATTCAGCTCCTTGAGCCTGTTACAGAGGAACAGGAGGAGGCCATTCAGCCCCTCGAGCCTGTTACACAGGAACAGGAGGAGGCCCATTCAGCCCCTCGAGCCTGTTACACAGGAACAGGAGGAGTCCATTCAGCCCCTCGAGCCATTTACACAGGAACAGGAGGAGGCCATTCAGCCCCTCGAGCCTGTTACACAGGAACAGGAGGAAGCCCATTCAGCCCCTCGAGCCTGTTACACAGGAACAGGAGGAGGCCATTCAGCCCCTCGAGCCTGTTACACAGGAACAGGAGGAGGCCATTCAGTCCCTCGAGCCTGTTACCCAGGAACAGGAGGAGGCCATTCAGCCCCTCGAGTCTGTTACACAGGAACAGGAGGAGGCCATTCAGTCCCTCGAGCCTGTTACACAGGAACAGGAGGTGGCCATTCAGCCCCTCGAGCCTGTTACACAGGAACAGGGTGGAGGTCATTCAGCCCCTCGAGCCTGTTACACAGGAACAGGAGGAGGCCATTCAGTCCCTCGAGCCTCTTACCCAGGAACAGGAGGATGCCATTCAGCCCCTCGAGTCTGTTACACAGGAACAGGAGGACCCAGTCAGCCCCTCGAGCCTGTTACACAGGAACAGGAGGAGGCCATTCAGCCCCTCGAGCCCGTTACACAGGAACAGGAGGAGGCCATTCAGCCCCTCGAGCCCATTACACAGGAACAGGAGGAGGCCATTCAGCCCCTCGAGCCTGTTACACAGGAACAGGAGGAGGCCATTCAGCCCCTCGAGCCCGTTACACAGGAACAGGAGGAGCCCATTCAACCCCTCAAGCCTGTTACACAGGAACAGGAGGAGGCCCATTAACCCCCTCGAGCCTGTTACACAGGAACAGGAGGAGGCCATTCAGCCCCTCAAGCCTGTTACACAGGAACAGGAGGAGTCTATTCAGCCCCTCGGGTCTGTTACACAGGAACAGGAGGAGGCCCATTTAGCCCCTCGGGTCTGTTACACAGGAACAGGAGGAGGCCATTCAGCCCCTCGAGCCTGTTACCCAGGAACAGGAGGAGGCCATTCAGCCCCTCGAGCCTGTTACACAGGGACAGGAAGAGGCCATTCAGACCCTCGAGCCTGTTACACAGGAACAGGAGGAGGCCATTCAGCCCCTCGAGCCTGTTACACAGGAACAGGAGGAGGATATTCCGCCCCTCGAGCCTGTTACACAGGAACAGGAGGAGGCCATTCAGCCCCTCGAGCCTGTTACACAGGAACAGGAGGAGGCCATTCAGTCCCTCGAGCCTGTTACCCAGGAACAGGAGGAGGCCATTCAGCCCCTCGAGTCTGTTACACAGGAACAGGAGGAGGCCATTCAGTCCCTCGAGCCTGTTACACAGGAACAGGAGGTGGCCATTCAGCCCCTCGAGCCTGTTACACAGGAACAGGGTGGAGGTCATTCAGCCCCTCGAGCCTGTTACACAGGAACAGGAGGAGGCCATTCAGTCCCTCGAGCCTGTTACCCAGGAACAGGAGGAGGCCATTCAGCCCCTCGAGTCTGTTACACAGGAACAGGAGGACCCATTCAGCCCCTCGAGCCTGTTACACAGGAACAGAAGGAGGCCATTCAGCCCCTCGAGCCTGTTACACAGGAACAGGGTGCAGGTCATTCAGCCCCTCGAGCCCGTTACACAGGAACAGGAGGAGGCCATTCGGCCCCTCGAGCCCGTTACACAGGAACAGGAGGAGGCCATTCAGCCCCTCGAGCCTGTTACACAGGAACAGGAGGAGGCCATTCAGCCCCTCGAGCCTGTTACACAGGAACAGGAGGAGGCCCATTCAGCCCCTCGAGCCTGTTACACAGGAACAGGAGGAGGCCATTCAGCCCCTCGAGCCTGTTACACAGGAACAGGAGGAGGCCATTCAGCCCCTCAAGACTGTTACAGAAGAACAGGAGGAAGCCCATTCAGCCCCTCGAGCCTGTTACACAGGAACAGGAGGAGGCCATTCAGCCCCTCGAGCCTGTTACACAGGAACAGGAGGAGGCCCATTCAGCCCCTCGAGCCTGTTACACAGGAACAGGAGGATGCCATTCAGCCCCCTCGAGCCTGTTACACAGGAACAGGAGGAGGTCATTCAGCTCCTCGAGCCTGTTACAGAGGAACAGGAGGAGGCCATTCAGCCCCTCGAGCCTGTTACACAGGAACAGGAGGAGGCCCATTCAGCCCCTCGAGCCTGTTACACAGGAACAGGAGGAGGCCATTCAGCCCCTCGAGCCATTTACACAGGAACAGGAGGAGGCGATTCAGCCCCTCGAGCCTGTTACACAGGAACAGGAGGAAGCCCATTCAGCCCCTCGAGCCTGTTACACAGGAACAGGAGGAGGCCATTCAGCCCCTCGAGCCTGTTACACAGGAACAGGAGGAGGCCATTCAGTCCCTCGAGCCTGTTACACAGGAACAGGAGGTGGCCATTCAGCCCCTCGAGTCTGTTACACAGGAACAGGGTGGAGGTCATTCAGCCCCTCGAGCCTGTTACACAGGAACAGGAGGAGGCCATTCAGTCCCTCGAGCCTCTTACCCAGGAACAGGAGGAGGCCATTCAGCCCCTCGAGTCTGTTACACAGGAACAGGAGGACCCAGTCAGCCCCTCGAGCCTGTTACACAGGAACAGGAGGAGGCCATTCAGCCCCTCGAGCCCGTTACACAGGAACAGGAGGAGGCCAGTCAGCCCCTCGAGCCCGTTACACAGGAACAGGAGGAGGCCATTCAGCCCCTCGAGCCTGTTACACAGGAACAGGAGGAGGCCATTCAGCCCCTCGAGCCCGTTACACAGGAACAGGAGGAGCCCGTTCAACCCCTCGAGCCTGTTACACAGGAACAGGAGGAGGCCCATTCAGCCCCTCGAGCCTGTTACATAGGAACAGGAGGAGCCCATTCAGCCCCTCGAGCCTGTTACACAGGAACAGGAGGAGCCCATTCAGCCCCTCGAGCCTGTTACACAGGAACAGGAGGAGGCCATTCAGCCCCTCAAGCCTGTTACACAGGAACAGGAGGAGTCTATTCAGCCCCTCGGGTCTGTTACACAGGAACAGGAGGAGGCCCATTTAGCCCCTCGGGTCTGTTACACAGGAACAGGAGGAGGCCATTCAGCCCCTCGAGCCTGTTACCCAGGAACAGGAGGAGGCCATTCAGCCCCTCGAGCCTGTTACACAGGGACAGGAAGAGGCCATTCAGACCCTCGAGCCTGTTACACAGGAACAGGAGGAGGCCATTCAGCCCCTCGAGCCTGTTACACAGGAACAGGAGGAGGATATTCCGCCCCTCGAGCCTGTTACACAGGAACAGGAGGAGGCCATTCAGCCCCTCGAGCCTGTTACACAGGAACAGGAGGAGGCCCATACAGCCCCCTCGAGCCTGTTACACAGGAACAGGAGGAGGCCATTCAGCCCCTCGACCCTGTTACACAGGAACAGGAGGAGGCCATTCAGCCCCTCCAGCCTGTTACACAGGAACAGGAGGAGCCCATTCCGCCCCTTGAGCCTGTTACACAGGAACAGGAGGAGGTCATTCAGCCCCTCGAGTCTGTTACACAGGAATAGGAGGAGGTCATTCAGCCGCTCAAGCCTGTTACACAGGAACAGGAGAAGGCCATTCAGCCCACCTCGAGCCTGTTACACAGGAACAGGAGGAGGCCCATTCAGCCCCTCGAGCCTGTTACACAGAAACAGGAGAAGGCCATTCAGCCCACCTCGAGCCTGTTACACAGGAACAGTGTGGAGGTCATTCAGCCCCTCGAGCCTGTTACACAGGAACAGGAGGAGGCCATTCAGCCCACCTCGAGCCTGTTACACAGGGACAGGAGGAAGCCATTCAGCCCCTCGAGCCTGTTACAAGGAACAGGAGGAGGACATTCAGCCCCTCGAGCCTGTTACACAGGAACAGGAGGAGGCCATTCAGCCCCTCGAGCCTGTTACACAGGAACAGGAGGAGGCCATTCAGCCCCCTCGAGCCTGTTCCCCCATTCAGTTAGCTCATAGCTGATCTGTATCTAACTCCATCTTTAAAATTCTCATCCTTGTTTTCAAACCCCTCCATGGTCTCACCCCCTCCCTATCTCTGTAATCTCCTCCAGCCCTACAACCCTCCCGAGATCTCTGCGCTCCCCCATTTCTGGCCTCTTGCGCATCCCCTTATTTCCATCGCTCCACCATTGGCGGCCGTGCCTTCAGCTGCCTGGGCCCCGAGCTCTGCAATTCCCTCCCTAAACCTCTCCGTCTCTCTCTCCTCCTTTAAGACGCTCCTTAAAACCGACCTCTTTGTCCGAGCTTTTGTTCATTTGCCCTAAGATCTCCTTATGTGTCTCGGTGTCAAATTTGATTTGATTTATGCTCCTTTGACACGCTTTGGGATGTTTTACTATGTTAACGGTTCTATGTAAATGCAATTTGTTGTTGGTTCCTTAACCCTTAATACCCTTTACCCAACAAAAATCGATCAATCTGAGCCTTGAAAGCTCCAATTGACCCCCGGCCTCAGCAGCTTGTTGGGGGAGAGAGTTCCAGATTTCCGTCACCCTTTGTGTGAAGAAGTGCTTCCCGACGTCACCCCTGAACGGCCGGGCTCTAATTCTAAGGTTCTGCCCCCTTGTTCTGGACTCCCCCCACCAGAGGAAATAGTTTCTCTCGATCGAACCGATCAACTCCTTTAATCATCTTAAACACCTCGATTAGATCACCCCTTAATCTTCTAAACTCCAGGGAACACAAGCCCAGTCTGTGCCACCTGCCCTCGGAATTTAACCCATTTACTCCCAGAGCGTGGTGAGAATGTGGAACTCGCTACCACAGGGTGTGGTTGAGGCGAATCGCACCGATACATTTAAGGGGAAGCTCGATAAACATGAGGGAGAAAGGAATCGAAGGATATGGTGATGGGGTGAGATGGAGAGGGGTGGGAGGAGGCTCGTGTGGAGCATAAACACCGGCACAGACCAGTTGGGCCGAATGGCCTGTTTCGATGCTTTAAATACTTAGTAAATCTCCCCTTAACCTTCTCTGCTCTAAGGAGAACAATCCCAGCTTCTCCAGTCTCTCCACATCACTGAAGTCCCTCATCCCTGGTACCATTCTGGTCAATCTCCCCTTAACCTTCTCTGCTCTAAGGAGAACAATCCCAGCTTCTCTAGTCACTCCACGTCACTGAAGTCCCTCATCCCTGGTACCATTCTGGTCAATCTCCCCTTAACCTTCTCTGCTCTAAGGAGAACAATCCCAGCTTCTCCAGTCTCTCCACATCACTGAAGTCCCTCATCCCTGGTACCATTCTGGTCAATCTCCCCTTAACCTTCTCTGCTCTAAGGAGAACAACCCCAGCTTCTCCAGTCTCTCCACGTAACTGAAGTCCCTCATCCCTGGTACCTTTCTGGTCAATCTCCCCTTAACCTTCTCTGCTCTAAGGAGAACAATCCCAGCTTCTCCAGTCTCTCCACGTAACTGAAGTCCCTCATCCCTGGTACCATTCTGGTCAATCTCCCCTTAACCTTCTCTGCTCTACGGAGAACAATCCCAGCTTCTCCAGTCTCCCCACATCACTGAAGTCCCTCATCCCTGGTACCATTCTGGTCAATCTCCCCTTAACCTTCTCTGCTCTAAGGAGAACAATCCCAGCTTCTCCAGTCTCTCCACGTCACTGAAGTCCCTCATCCTTGTAATCGTCTGTTGAGATGCTGAAACTGGCTCGCAAGTTAAACTGCGATGACTAAGGAGAGGAAAGGCGAACAAGGCTCAAATTAGGGTACGGTAGCATAGTGGTAATGTCACTGGGCTAGTAATCCTGAGGCCCGGACTAATGATCCCGAGACACGAGTCCAAATCCCACCCCGGCAGCTGGGGAATTTAAATACAGTTAATTCAATAAATCTGGAATAAAAAGCTAGGATCAGTAATGGTGACCATGAAACTACCGGATTGTCGTAAAAACCCACCTGGTTCACTAATGTCCTTTAGGGAAGGAAATCTGCCGTCCTTACCCGGTCTGGCCGGTATGTGACTCCAGACCCACAGCAATGTGGTTGATTCTTAACTGCCCTCTGAAATGGCCCAGCGAGACACTCAGTTGTCACCAATCCTTTATCAAAAAAAGGATGCCGAGAAACTCCAGTATGATTTGGACAGGTTGGGTAATTGGGCAGATGTATGATAACATGGATAAATGCGAGGTTATCCACTTTGGTAGCAAAAACAGGAATACAGCTTATTATCTGAATGGCAATAGTTGGGAGAAGGGGAAGTGCAAAGAGACCTGGGTGTCCTTGTGCACCAGTCGCTGAAGGTAAGCATGCAGGTGCAGCAGGCAGTTAAGAAGGCAAATGGTATGTTGGCCGTCGCAGCGAGAGGATTTGAGTACAGGAACAAGGATGTCTTGCTGCAGTTGTACAGGGCCTTGGTGAGACCACATCTTGAGTATTGTGTGCAGTTTTGGTCACCTTATCTGAGGAAGGATGTTCTTGCCATGGAGAGAGTGCAGCGAAGATTCACCAGGCTGATACCTGGGATGGCAGGAATGACGTATGAAGAGAGATTGGGTCGATTGGGCTTGTACTCGCTGGAGTTTAGAAGAATGAGAGGGGATCTCATTGAAACTTATAAAATTCTAACAGGACTAGACAGACTAGATGCAGGAAGGATGTTCCTGATGGTCGGGGAGTCCAGAACCAGGGGTCACAGTCTAAGGATAAGGGATAGGCCATTTAGGGCTGAGATGAGGAGGAATTTCTTCACCCAGAGAGTGGTGAACCTGTGGAATTCTCTACCACAGAAGGCAGTAGAGGCCAATTCATTAAATATATTCAAGAAGGAGTTAGATATATTTCTTAAGGCTAAAGGGATCAAGGGATATGGGGAGAAGGCAGGGACAGGGTACTGAATTTGGATGATCAGCCATGATCTCATTAAATGGCGGAGCAGGCTCGAGGGGCCGAATGGCCGACTCCTGCTCCTATCTTCTATGTTTCTATATTTCTAAAAGCAATTAGGCGATGGGCAATAAATTCTGGCATTGCCAGCGACGCCCACATCCCGTGAGTGAAAATTTAATGGGGCTCTCAAGGACTGTGTGCTTTGGAATCTGGGCCTGACCCTCTCTCAAGGTGGTTTGTGGGTTCTCAGTACTTTAAGCTTCCTCCATGACCTCAAATGGAAAACACCACATTAATGGCTGTGAGAACTTAGAACGTAACAACATAAGAATTAGGAGCAGGAGTAGGCCATTCCGCACCTCGAGCCTGCTCCGCCATTCAGTGCACTTGCTAAATGGTGAAAAGCTAGAAGCAGTGGAGGTCCAAAGAGACTTGGGGTCCATGTCCATGGATCAATAAAATACCATGGATAGGTACAGAAATCGAGCAAAATACTCCTGTTCCTATGTAATAAGATCATGGCTGATCTTCTACCTCAGCTCCACTTTCCCGCCCTATCCCCATTTCCCTTGATTCCCCTAGAGTCCAAAAATCTACGATCTCAGCCTTGAATATACCCAATGACTGAGCCTCCACAGCCCTCTGGGGTAGAGAATTCCAAAGGTTCACCACCCTCTGAGTGAAGAAATTCCTCCTCATCTCAGTCCTAAATGGAATGCTGGCCGTTATATCTAGAGGACGAGAATACATAGAAACATAGAAACATAGAAGATAGGAGCAGGAGTAGGCCATTCGGCCCCTCGAGCCTGCTCCGCCATTCAATGCGATCATGGCTGATCATCCAAATTCAGTACCCTGTCCCTGCCTTCTCCCCATATCGCTTGATCCCTTTAGCCTTAAGAAATATATCCAACTCCTTCTTGAATATATTTAATGAATTGGCCTCTACTGCCTTCTGTGGTAGAGAATTCCACAGGTTCACCACTCTCTGGGTGAAGAAATTCCCCCTCATCTCTGTCCTAAAGGGCTTACCCCTTATCCTTAGACTGTGACCCCTAGATCTGGACACCCCGACCATCGGGAACATCCTTCCTGCATCTAGTCTGTCTAGTCCTGTTAGAATTTTATAAGTTTCAATGAGATCCCCTCTCATTCTTCTAAACTCCAGCGAGTATAAGCCCAATCGACCCAATCTCTCCTCATACATCATTCCTGCCATCCCAGGTATCAGTCTGGTGAATCTTCGCTGCATTCCCTCCATGGCAAGAACATCCTTCCTCAGATAAGGTGACTAAAACTGCACACAATACTCAAGATGTGATCTCACCAAGGCCCTGTACAGCTGCAGCATGACATTCTTGTTCCTGTACTCAAATCCTCTTGCTACGAAGGCCAACATACCATTTGCCTTCTTAACCGCCTGCTGCACCTGCATGCTTACCTTCAGCGACTGGTGCACAAGGACACCCAGGTCTCGTTGCACTTCCCCTTCTCCCAATCTATTGCCATTCGGATAATAATCTGCCTTCCTGTTTTTGACACCAAAGTGGATAACCTCGCATTTATCCACGTTATATTGCATCTGCCATGCTTCTGCCCAATCACCCAACCTGTCCAAATCATACTGGAGTTTCTTGGTATCCTCCTCACAGCACACACGCCCACCCAGCTTTGTGTCGTCTGCAAACTTGGAGATATTACACCTAGTTCCCTCGTCTAGATCATTAATATATATTGTGAATAGCTGGGGCCCAAGGATCGATCCCTGCGGTACCCCACTAGTCACTACCTGCCACTCGGAAAAAGACCTGTTTATTCCAACTCTTTGCTTTCTGTCTGCCAACCAGTTCTCTATCCAAGTCAAT
Source organism: Somniosus microcephalus (assembly GCF_052327205.1). NCBI lineage: Eukaryota > Metazoa > Chordata > Chondrichthyes > Squaliformes > Somniosidae > Somniosus > Somniosus microcephalus. Next base: position 20,328,674 of record NW_028225180.1, read on the forward strand.
ACCTTGCCCCCAATCCCATGTGCTTTAACTTTGCATGCTAATCTCTTATGCGGGACCTCATCGAAAGCCTTCTGAAAGTCCAAATACACCACATCCATTGGTTCTCCCTTATCTATTTTACCAGTTACATCCTCAAAAAATTCCAGTAGATTAGTCAAGCACGATTTACCTTTTGTAAATCCATGTTGACTTTGTCCGATCCTGTCACTGTTTTCCAAGTGCTCTGCTATTACATCTTTTATAATGGACTCTAGCATTTTCCCCACTACCGATGTCAGGCTTACCGGTCTGTAATTCCCCGTTTTCTCTCTACCACCTTTTTTGAATAATGGGGTAACATTAGCTACCCTCCAATCCATGGGTACTGTTCCAGAGTCTATCGAATGTTGGAAGATGACCAGCAATGCATCTACTATTTCTAGGGCCACTTCCTTAAGTACCCTAGGATGTAGATTATCAGGCCCTGGGGATTTATTGGCCTTCAATCCCGTCAATTTCCCTAACACCATTTCCCTACAAATACTGATTTCTTTCAGTTCCTCCCTTTCATCAGACCCTATGTTCTCCGACATCTCTGGGAGGTTATTTGTGTCCTCCTTTTTGAAGACAGAACCAAAATATGTATTTAATTGGTCTGCCATTTCTTTGTTCCCCATTATAAATTCCCCTGATTCTGACTGCAAGGGACCTATGCTTGACTTCACCAATCTTTTTCTCTTCACATATCTATAAAAGCTTTTACAGTCAGTTTTTATGTTCCCTGCAAGCTTACTCTCATATTCTATTTTCCCCCTCTTAATTAATCCCTTTGTCCTCCTTTGTTGAATCCTAAACTGCTCCCAATCCTCAGGTTTACTGCTTTTTCTGGCCAATTTATATGCCCTCTCCTTGGATCTTTTGCTATCCCTAATTTCCCTTGTTAGCCACGGTTGAGTCACCTTTTTTGTTTTATTTTTATGCCAAACTGGGATGAACAAATTCTGTAGTTCATCCATGCGATCTTTGAATGTTTCCCATTGCCTATCCACAGTCAACCCTTTGAGTGACATTCCCCAATCCATCCTACCCAACTCGCGCCTCATACCATCGTAGTTTCCTTTATTTAAATTCAGGACCCTAGTCTCTGACTCAACTACTTCACTCTCCATCTTAATGAAGAATTCTATCATATTATGATCGCTCCGACCCAAGGGGCCTCGTACAACAAGATTGCTAATTAATCCTTTCTCATTACATAATACCCAGTCTAAGATGGCCTGATCTCTAGTTGGTTCCTCGACATATTACCAGGGGGCAGAAGTTATGCTGCAGCTGTACAAAGCCCTGGTTAGACCACACCTGGAGCACTGTGAGCAGTTCTGGGCACCACACCTTAGGAAGGATATATTGGCCTTGGAGGGAGTGCAGCGTAGGTTTACCAGAATGATACCCGGACTGCAAGGGTTAAATTATGAAGAGCGATTACACAAACTAGGGTTGCAAGAAGGTTAAGGGGTGATCTGATTCAAGTTTTAAGATATTAAGGGGAACAGATAGGGTAGATAGATAAACTATTCCCGCTGGTTGGGGAGTCTCGGACTAGGGGGCAGAGTCTAAAAATCAGAGCCAGACCTTCCAGGAGTGAAATTAGGAAACACTTCTACACACAGAATGTAGAAGTTTGGAACTCTCTTCCGCAACCGGCAATTGATGCTCGATCAATTGTTAATTTTAAATCTGAGATTGGTAGATTTTTATTAACCAAATGTATTAAGGGATATGGGGCAAAGGCAAATATGGGGTTAGGTCGCAGATCAGCCATGAGCTCACTGAATGGCGGAACAGGCTCGAGGGACTAAATGGCCACCTCTGTTCCTATGTTCTGAAGTTAGCGGAATAGAGAGATGGGCTTCGATGGGAGTGTTAGGGGACTAGAGGGATGGGCTTCGATGGGAGAGTTAGGGGACTAGAGGGATGGGCTTCGATGGGAGAGTTAGGGGACTAGAGGGATGGGCTTCGATGGGAGGGTTAGGGGACTAGAGCGATGGGCTTCGATGGGAGAGTTAGGGGACTAGAGGGATGGGCTTCGATGCGAGAGTTAGGGGACTAGAGGGATGGGCTTCGATGGGAGAGTTAGGGGACTGGAGGGATGGGCTTCGATGGGAGAGTTAGGGGACTAGAGCGATGGGCTTCGATGGGAGAGTTAGGGGACTAGAGGGATGGGCTTCGATGGGAGAGTTAGGGGACTAGAGGGATGGGCTTCGATGGGAGAGTGAGGGGACTGGAGGGATGGGCTTCGATGGGAGAGTTAGGGGACTGGAGGGATGGGCTTCGATGGGAGAGTGAGGGGACTGGAGGGATGGGCTTCGATGGGAGAGTTAGGGGACTGGAGGGATGGGCTTCGATGGGAGAGTTAGGGGACTGGAGGGATGAGCTTCGATGGGAGAGTTAGGGGACGAGAGGGATGGGCTTCGATGGGAGAGTTAGGCGACTAGAGGGATGGGCTCCGATGGGAGTGTTAGAGGACTAGGGGGATGGGCTTCGATGGGAGAGTTAGGGGACTAGAGGGATAGGCTTCGATGGGAGAGTTAGGGGACTAGAGGGATGGGCTTTGATGGGTGAGTTAGGGGACCGGAGGGATGGGCTTCGATGGGAGAGTTAGGGGACTAGAGGGATGGGCTTCGATGGGAGAGTTAGGGGACTAGAGGGATGGGCTTCGATGGGAGGGTTAGGGGACTAGAGCGATGGGCTTCGATGGGAGAGTTAGGGGACTAGAGGGATGGGCTTCGATGCGAGAGTTAGGGGACTAGAGGGATGGGCTTCGATGGGAGAGTTAGGGGACTGGAGGGATGGGCTTCGATGGGAGAGTTAGGGGACTAGAGCGATGGGCTTCGATGGGAGAGTTAGGGGACTAGAGGGATGGGCTTCGATGGGAGAGTTAGGGGACTAGAGGGATGGGCTTCGATGGGAGAGTGAGGGGACTGGAGGGATGGGCTTCGATGGGAGAGTTAGGGGACTGGAGGGATGGGCTTCGATGGGAGAGTGAGGGGACTGGAGGGATGGGCTTCGATGGGAGAGTTAGGGGACTGGAGGGATGGGCTTCGATGGGAGAGTTAGGGGACTAGAGGGATGGGCTTCGATGGGAGAGTTAGGCGACTAGAGGGATGGGCTCCGATGGGAGTGTTAGAGGACTAGGGGGATGGGCTTCGATGGGAGAGTTAGGGGACTGGAGGGATGAGCTTCGATGGGAGAGTTAGGGGACGAGAGGGATGGGCTTCGATGGGAGAGTTAGGCGACTAGAGGGATGGGCTCCGATGGGAGTGTTAGAGGACTAGGGGGATGGGCTTCGATGGGAGAGTTAGGGGACTAGAGGGATGGGCTTCGATGGGAGAGTTAGGGGACTAGAGGGATGGGCTTCGATGGGAGAGTTAGGGGACTAGAGGGATGGGCTTCGAAGGGAGAGTTAGGGTACTAGAGCGATGGGCTTCGATGGGAGAGTTAGGGGACTAGAGGGATGGGCTTCGATGGGAGAGTTAGGGTACTAGAGCGATGGGCTTCGATGGGAGAGTTAGGGGACTAGAGGGATGGGCTTCGATGGGAGAGTTAGGGGACGAGAGGGATGGGCTTCGATGGGAGAGTTAGGCGACTAGAGGGATGGGCTCCGATGGGAGTGTTAGAGGACTAGGGGGATGGGCTTCGATGGGAGAGTTAGGGGACTAGAGGGATGGGCTTCGATGGGAGAGTTAGGGGACTAGAGGGATGGGCTTCGATGGGAGAGTTAGGGGACTGGAGGGATGGGCTTCGATGGGAGAGTTAGGGGACTAGAGGGATGGGCTTCGATGGGAGAGTTAGAGGACTGGAGGGATGGGCTTCGATGGGAGAGTTAGGGGACTGGAGGGATGGGCTTCGATGGGAGAGTTAGGGGACTAGAGCGATGGGCTTCGATGGGAGAGGTAGGGCACTAGAGGGATGGGCTTCGATGGGAGAGTTAGGGGACTAGAGGGATGGGCTTTAATGGGAGAGTTAGGGGACTAGAGGGATGGGCTTCGATGGGAGAGTTAGAGGACTGGAGGGATGGGCTTCGATGGGAGAGTTAGGGGACTAGAGGGATGGGCTTCGATGGGAGATTTAGGGGACTGGAGGGATGGGCTTCGATGGGAGAGTTAGGGGACTAGAGGGATGGGCTTCGATGGGAGATTTAGGGGACTAGAGGGATGGGCTTCGATGGGAGAGTTAGGGGACTAGAGGGATGGGCTTCGATGGAGAGTTAGGGGGCTGGAGGGATGGGCTTCGATGGGAGAGTTAGGGGACTAGAGGGGTGGGCTTCGATGGGAGAGTTAGGGGACTAGAGGGATGGGCTTCGATGGGAGAGTTAGGGGACTGGAGGGATGGGCTTCGATGGGAGAGTTAGGGGACTGGAGGGATGGGCTTCGATGGGAGAGTTAGGGGACTAGAGGGATGGGCTTCGATGGGAGATTTAGGGGACTAGAGGGATGGGCTTCGATGGGAGAGTTAGGGGACTAGAGGGATGGGCTTCGATGGAGAGTTAGGGGGCTGGAGGGATGGGCTTCGATGGGAGAGTTAGGGGACTAGAGGGGTGGGCTTCGATGGGAGAGTTAGGGGACTAGAGGGATGGGCTTCGATGGGAGAGTTAGGGGACTGGAGGGATGGGCTTCGATGGGAGAGTTAGGGGACTGGAGGGATGGGCTTCGATGGGAGAGTTAGGGGACTAGAGGGATGGGCTTCGATGGGAGATTTAGGGGACTAGAGGGATGGGCTTCGATGGGAGAGTTAGGGGACTAGAGGGATGGGCTTCGATGGAGAGTTAGGGGCTGGAGGGATGGGCTTCGATGGGAGAGTTAGGGGACTAGAGGGGTGGGCTTCGATGGGAGAGTTAGGGGACTAGAGGGATGGGCTTCGATGGGAGAGTTAGGGGACTAGAGGGATGGGCTTCGATGGGAGAGTTAGGGTACTAGAGCGATGGGCTTCGATGGGAGAGTTAGGGGACTAGATGGTTGGGCTTCGATGGGCGAGTTAGGGTACTCGAGGGATGGGCTTCGATGGGAGAGTTAGGGGACTGGAGGGATGGGCTTCAATGGGAGAGTTAGGGGACTAGAGGGATGGGCTTTGATGGGAGAGTTAGGGGCCTAGAGGGATGGGCTTCGATGGGAGAGTTAGGGGACTAGAGGGATGGGCTTCGATGGGAGAGTTGTGGGACTGGAGGGATGGGCTTTGATGGGAGAGTTAGGGGACTAGAGGGATGGGCTTCGATGGGAGAGTTAGGGGACTGGAGGGATGGGCTTTGATGGGAGAGTTAGGGGACTAGAGAGATGGGCTTCGATGGGAGAGTTAGGGGACTAGAGGGATGGGCTTCGATGGGAGAGTTAGGGGACTAGAGGGATGGGCTTCGATGGGAGGGTTTGGGGACTACAGGGATGGGCTTCGATGGGAGAGTTAGGGGACTAGAGGGATGGGCTTCGATGGGAGAGTTAGGGGACTAGAGAGATGGGCTTCGATGGGAGAGTTAGGGGACTTGAGCGATGGGCTTCGATGGGAGAGTTAGGGGACTAGAGGGATTGGCTTCAATGGGAGAATTAGGGGACTAGAGCGATGGGCTTCGATGGGAGTGTTAGGGGACTGGAGGGATGGGCTTCGATGGGAGAGTTAGGGGACTAGTGGCATGGGCTTCGATGGGAGAGTTAAGGGACTGGAGGGATGGGCTTTGATGGGAGAGTTAGGGGACTGGAGGGATGGGCTTCAATGGGAGTGTTAGGGGACTGTAGGGATGGGCTTCGATGGGAGAGTTAGGGGACTGGAGGGATGGGCTTCGATGGGAGAGTTAGGGGACTAGAGGGATGGGCTTTGATGGGAGAGTTAGGGGACTAGAGGGATGGGCTTTGATGGGTGAGTTAGGGGACTGGAGGGATGGGCTTCGATGGGAGAGTTAGGGGACTGGAGGGATGGGCTTCGATGGGAGAGTTAGGGGACTAGATGGATGGGCTTCGATGGGAGAGTTAGGGGACTAGAGGGATGGGCTTCGATGGGAGAGTTAGTGTACTAGAGGGATGGGCTTCGATGGGAGAGTTGGGGGACTGGAGGGATGGGCTTCGATGGGAGAGTTAGGGGACTAGAGGGATGGGCTTCGATGGGAGAGTTAGTGTACTAGAGGGATGGGCTTCGATGGGAGAGTTAGGGGACTGGAGGGATGGGCTTCGATGGGAGAGTTAGGGGACTAGAGCGATGGGCTTCGATGGGAGAGGTAGGGCACTAGAGGGATGGGCTTCGATGGGAGAGTTAGGGGACTAGAGGGATGGGCTTTAATGGGTGAGTTAGGCGACTAGAGGGATGGGCTTCGATGGGAGAGTTAGGGGACTGGAGGGATGGGCTTCGATGGAAGAGTTAGGGGACTGGAGGGATGGGCTTCGATGGGAGAGTTAGGGGACTAGAGGGATGGGCTTCGATGGGAGAGTTAGGGGACTAGAGGGATGGGCTTCGATGGGAGAGTTAGGGGACTAGAGGGATGGGCTTTGATGGAGAGTTAGGGGCTAGAGGGATGGGCTTCGATGGGAGAGTTAGGGGACTAGAGGGATGGGCTTCGATGGGAGAGTTAGGGGACAAGAGGGATGGGCTTCGATGGGAGAGTTAGGGGACAAGAGGGATGGGCTTCGATGGGAGAGTTAGGGGACTAGAGGGATGGGCTTCGATGGGAGAGTTAGGGTACTAGAGCGATGGGCTTCGATGGGAGAGTTAGGGGACTAGAGGGTTGGGCTTCGATGGGCGAGTTAGGGTACTCGAGGGATGGGCTTCGATGGGAGAGTTAGGGGACTGGAGGGATGGGCTTCAATGGGAGAGTTAGGGGACTAGAGAGATGGGCTTCGATGGGAGAGTTAGGGGACTTGAGCGATGGGCTTCGATGGGAGAGTTAGGGGACTAGAGGGATTGGCTTCAATGGGAGAATTAGGGGACTAGAGCGATGGGCTTCGATGGGAGTGTTAGGGGACTGGAGGGATGGGCTTCGATGGGAGAGTTAGGGGACTAGTGGCATGGGCTTCGATGGGAGAGTTAAGGGACTGGAGGGATGGGCTTTGATGGGAGAGTTAGGGGACTGGAGGGATGGGCTTCAATGGGAGTGTTAGGGGACTAGAGGGATGGGCTTCGATGGGAGAGTTAGGGGACTAGATGGATGGGCTTTGATGGGTGAGTTAGGGGACTGGAGGGATGGGCTTCGATGGGAGAGTTAGGGGACTAGAGGGATGGGCTTCGATGGGAGAGTTAGGGGACTAGATGGATGGGCTTCGATGGGAGAGTTAGGGGACTAGAGGGATGGGCTTCGATGGGAGAGTTAGGGGACTGGAGGGATGGGCTTCGATGGGAGAGTTAGGGGACTAGATGGATGGGCTTCGATGGGAGAGTTAGGGGACTAGAGGGATGGGCTTCGATGGGAGAGTTAGTGTACTAGAGGGATGGGCTTCGATGGGAGAGTTGGGGGACTGGAGGGATGGGCTTCGATGGGAGAGTTAGGGGACTAGAGGGATGGGCTTCGATGGGAGAGTTAGTGTACTAGAGGGATGGGCTTCGATGGGAGAGTTAGGGGACTGGAGGGATGGGCTTCGATGGGAGAGTTAGGGGACTAGAGCGATGGGCTTCGATGGGAGAGGTAGGGCACTAGAGGGATGGGCTTCGATGGGAGAGTTAGGGGACTAGAGGGATGGGCTTTAATGGGTGAGTTAGGCGACTAGAGGGATGGGCTTCGATGGGAGAGTTAGGGGACTGGAGGGATGGGCTTCGATGGAAGAGTTAGGGGACTGGAGGGATGGGCTTCGATGGGAGAGTTAGGGGACTAGAGGGATGGGCTTCGATGGGAGAGTTAGGGGACTAGAGGGATGGGCTTCGATGGGAGAGTTAGGGGACTAGAGGGATGGGCTTTGATGGAGAGTTAGGGGCTAGAGGGATGGGCTTCGATGGGAGAGTTAGGGGACTAGAGGGATGGGCTTCGATGGGAGAGTTAGGGGACAAGAGGGATGGGCTTCGATGGGAGAGTTAGGGGACAAGAGGGATGGGCTTCGATGGGAGAGTTAGGGGACTAGAGGGATGGGCTTCGATGGGAGAGTTAGGGTACTAGAGCGATGGGCTTCGATGGGAGAGTTAGGGGACTAGAGGGTTGGGCTTCGATGGGCGAGTTAGGGTACTCGAGGGATGGGCTTCGATGGGAGAGTTAGGGGACTGGAGGGATGGGCTTCAATGGGAGAGTTAGGGGCCTAGAGGGATGGGCTTCGATGGGAGAGTTAGGGGACTAGAGGGATGGGCTTCGATGGGAGAGTTGTGGGACTGGAGGGATGGGCTTTGATGGGAGAGTTAGGGGACTAGAGGGATGGGCTTCGATGGGAGAGTTAGGGGACTGGAGGGATGGGCTTTGATGGGAGAGTTAGGGGACTAGAGGGATGGGCTTCGATGGGAGAGTTAGGGGACTAGAGGGATGGGCTTTGATGGGAGAGTTAGGGGACTAGAGGGATGGGCTTCGATGGGAGGGTTTGGGGACTACAGGGATGGGCTTCGATGGGAGAGTTAGGGGACTAGAGGGATGGGCTTCGATGGGAGAGTTAGGGGACTAGAGAGATGGGCTTCGATGGGAGAGTTAGGGGACTTGAGCGATGGGCTTCGATGGGAGAGTTAGGGGACTAGAGGGATTGGCTTCAATGGGAGAATTAGGGGACTAGAGCGATGGGCTTCGATGGGAGTGTTAGGGGACTGGAGGGATGGGCTTCGATGGGAGAGTTAGGGGACTAGTGGGATGGGCTTCGATGGGAGAGTTAGGGGACTGGAGGGATGGGCTTCGATGGGAGAGTTCGGGGACTGGAGGGATGGGCTTCGATGGGAGAGTTAGGGGACTAGAGGGATGGGCTTTGATGGGAGAGTTAGGGGACTAGAGGGATGGGCATCGATGGGAGAGTTAGGGGACTAGAGGGATGGGCTTCGATGGGAGAGTTAGGGGACTAGAGGGATGGGCGATGGGAGAGTTAGGGGACTGGAGGGATGGGCTTCGATGGGAGAGTTAGGGGACTTGAGCGATGGGCTTCAATGGGAGAGTTAGGGGACTGGAGGGATGGGCTTCGATGGGAGAGTTAGGGGACTAGAGGGATGGGCTTCGATGGGAGATTTAGGGGACTAGAGGGATGGGCTTTGATGGGAGAGTTAGGCGACTAGAGGGATGGGCTCCGATGGGAGTGTTAGAGGACTAGGGGGATGGGCTTCGATGGGAGAGTTAGGGGACTAGAGGGATAGGCTTCGATGGGAGAGTTAGGGGACTAGAGGGATGGGCTTCGATGGGAGAGTTAGGGGACTAGAGGGATGGGCTTCGAAGGGAGAGTTAGGGTACTAGAGCGATGGGCTTCGATGGGAGAGTTAGGGGACTAGAGGGATGGGCTTTGAAGGAAGAGTTAGGGGACTGGAGGGATGGGCTTCGATGGGAGAGTTAGTGGACTCGAGGGATGGGCTTCGATGGGAGATTTAGGGGACTAGAGGGATGGGCTTCGATGGGAGAGTTAGGGGACTAGAGGGATGGGCTTCGATGGAGAGTTAGGGGCTAGAGGGATGGGCTTCGATGGGAGAGTTAGGGGACTAGAGGGATGGGCTTCGATGGGAGAGTTAGGGGACTAGAGGGATGGGCTTCGATGGGAGAGTTAGGGGACTAGAGGGATGGGCTTCGATGGGAGAGTTAGGGTACTAGAGCGATGGGCTTCGATGGGAGAGTTAGGGGACTAGAGGGTTGGGCTTCGATGGGCGAGTTAGGGTACTCGAGGGATGGGCTTCGATGGGAGAGTTAGGGGACTGGAGGGATGGGCTTCAATGGGAGAGTTAGGGGACTAGAGGGATGGGCTTTGATGGGAGAGTTAGGGGCCTAGAGGGATGGGCTTCGATGGGAGAGTTAGGGGACTAGAGGGATGGGCTTCGATGGGAGAGTTGTGGGACTGGAGGGATGGGCTTTGATGGGAGAGTTAGGGGACTAGAGGGATGGGCTTCGATGGGAGAGTTAGGGGACTGGAGGGATGGGCTTTGATGGGAGAGTTAGGGGACTAGAGGGATGGGCTTCGATGGGAGAGTTAGGGGACTAGAGGGATGGGCTTCGATGGGAGAGTTAGGGGACTAGAGGGATGGGCTTCGATGGGAGGGTTTGGGGACTACAGGGATGGGCTTCGATGGGAGAGTTAGGGGACTAGAGGGATGGGCTTCGATGGGAGAGTTAGGGGACTAGAGAGATGGGCTTCGATGGGAGAGTTAGGGGACTTGAGCGATGGGCTTCGATGGGAGAGTTAGGGGACTAGAGGGATTGGCTTCAATGGGAGAATTAGGGGACTAGAGCGATGGGCTTCGATGGGTGTGTTAGGGGACTGGAGGGATGGGCTTCGATGGGAGAGTTAGGGGACTAGTGGCATGGGCTTCGATGGGAGAGTTAAGGGACTGGAGGGATGGGCTTCGATGGGAGAGTTAGGGGACTGGAGGGATGGGCTTCAATGGGAGTGTTAGGGGACTGTAGGGATGGGCTTCGATGGGAGAGTTAGGGGACTAGAGGGATGGGCTTTGATGGGTGTGTTAGGGGACTGGAGGGATGGGCTTCGATGGGAGAGTTAGGGGACTAGAGGGATGGGCTTCGATGGGAGAGTTAGGGGACTAGAGGGATGGGCTTCGATGGGAGAGTTAGGGTACTAGAGGGATGGGCTTCAATGGGAGAGTTAGGGGACTGGAGGGATGGGCTTCGATGGGAGAGTTAGGGGACTGGAGGGATGGGCTTCGATGGGAGAGTTAGGGGACTAGAGCGATGGGCTTCGATGGGAGAGGTAGGGCACTAGAGGGATGGGCTTCGATGGGAGAGTTAGGGGACTAGAGGGATGGGCTTTAATGGGAGAGTTAGGCGACTAGAGGGATGGGCTTCGATGGGAGAGTTAGGGGACTAGAGGGATGGGCTTCGATGGGAGAGTTAGGGGACTAGAGGGATGGGCTTCGATGGGAGAGTTAGGGGACTGGAGGGATGGGCTTCGATGGGAGAGTTAGGGGACTAGAGGGATGGGCTTCGATGGGAGAGTTAGGGGACTAGAGGGATGGCTTCGATGGGAGAGTTAGGGGACTAGAGGGATGGGCTTCGATGGAAGAGTTACGGGACTGGAGGGATGGGCTTCGATGGGAGAGTTAGGGGACTAGAGGGATGGGCTTCGATGGGAGAGTTAGGGGACTAGAGGGATGGGCTTCGATGGGAGAGTTAGGGGACTAGAGGGATGGGCTTCGATGGAGATTTAGGGGCTAGAGGGATGGGCTTCGATGGGAGAGTTAGGGGACTAGAGGGATGGGCTTCGATGGGAGAGTTAGGGGACTAGAGGGATGGGCTTCGATGGGAGAGTTAGGGGACAAGAGGGATGGGCTTCGATGGGAGAGTTAGGGGACTAGAGGGATGGGCTTCGATGGGAGAGTTAGGGTACTAGAGCGATGGGCTTCGATGGGAGAGTTAGGGGACTAGAGGGTTGGGCTTCGATGGGCGAGTTAGGGTACTCGAGGGATGGGCTTCGATGGGAGAGTTAGGGGACTGGAGGGATGGGCTTTGATGGGAGAGTTAGGGGCCTAGAGGGATGGGCTTCGATGGGAGAGTTAGGGGACTAGAGGGATGGGCTTCGATGGGAGAGTTGTGGGACTGGAGGGATGGGCTTTGATGGGAGAGTTAGGGGACTAGAGGGATGGGCTTCGATGGGAGAGTTAGGGGACTGGAGGGATGGGCTTTGATGGGAGAGTTAGGGGACTAGAGGGATGGGCTTCGATGGGAGAGTTAGGGGACTAGAGGGATGGGCTTCGATGGGAGAGTTAGGGGACTAGAGGGATGGGCTTCGATGGGAGGGTTTGGGGACTACAGGGATGGGCTTCGATGGGAGAGTTAGGGGACTAGAGGGATGGGCTTCGATGGGAGAGTTAGGGGACTTGAGCGATGGGCTTCGATGGGAGAGTTAGGGGACTAGAGGGATTGGCTTCAATGGGAGAATTAGGGGACTAGAGCGATGGGCTTCGATGGGAGTGTTAGGGGACTGGAGGGATGGGCTTCGATGGGAGAGTTAGGGGACTGGAGGGATGGGCTTCGATGGGAGAGTTCGGGGACTGGAGGGATGGGCTTCGATGGGGGAGTTAGGGGACTAGAGGGATGGGCTTTGATGGGAGAGTTAGGGGACTAGAGAGATGGGCTTCGATGGGAGAGTTAGGGGACTTGAGCGATGGGCTTCGATGGGAGAGTTAGGGGACTAGAGGGATTGGCTTCAATGGGAGAATTAGGGGACTAGAGCGATGGGCTTCGATGGGAGTGTTAGGGGACTGGAGGGATGGGCTTCGATGGGCGAGTTAGGGGACTAGTGGCATGGGCTTCGATGGGAGAGTTAAGGGACTGGAGGGATGGGCTTCGATGGGAGAGTTAGGGGACTGGAGGGATGGGCTTTGATGGGTGAGTTGGGGGACTAGAGGGATGGGCTTCGATGGGAGAGTTAGGGGACTGGAGGGATGGGCTTCGATGGGAGAGTTAGGGGACTGAAGGGATGGGCTTCGATGGGAGAGTTAAGGGACTGGAGGGATGGGCTTCGATGGGAGAGTTAGGGGACTGGAGGGATGGGCTTCGATGGGAGAGTTAGGGGACTAGAGGGATGGGCTTCGATGGGAGAGTTAGGGGACTAGAGGGATGGGCTTCGATGGGAGAGTTAGGGGACTGGAGGGATGGGCTTCGATGGGAGAGTTAGGGGACTGGAGGGATGGGCTTCGATGGGAGAGTTAGGGGACTAGAGGGATGGGCTTCGATGGGAGAGTTAGGGGACTGGAGGGATGGGCTTCGATGGGGGAGTTAGGGGACTAGAGGGATGGGCTTCGATGGGAGAGTTAAGGGACTGGAGGGATGGGCTTCGATGGGAGAGTTAGGGGACTAGAGGGATGGGCTTCGATGGGAGAGTTAAGGGACTGGAGGGATGGGCTTCGATGGGAGAGTTAGGGGACTGGAGGGATGGGCTTCGATGGGAGAGTTAGGGGACTAGAGGGATGGGCTTCGATGGGAGAGTTAGGGGACTAGAGGGATGGGCTTCGATGGGAGAGTTAGGGGACTGGAGGGATGGGCTTCGATGGGAGAGTTAGGGGACTGGAGGGATGGGCTTCGATGGGAGAGTTAGGGGACTAGAGGGATGGGCTTTAATGGGAGAGTTAGGCGACTAGAGGGATGGGCTTCGATGGGAGAGTTAGGGGACTGGAGGGATGGGCTTCGATGGAAGAGTTAGGGGACTGGAGGGATGGGCTTCGATGGGAGAGTTAGGGGACTAGAGGGATGGGCTTCGATGGGAGAGTTAGGGGACTAGAGGGATGGGCTTCGATGGGAGAGTTAGGGGACTAGAGGGATGGGCTTCGATGGAGAGTTAGGGGCTAGAGGGATGGGCTTCGATGGGAGAGTTAGGGGACTAGAGGGATGGGCTTCGATGGGAGAGTTAGGGGACTAGAGGGATGGGCTTCGATGGGAGAGTTAGGGGACAAGAGGGATGGGCTTCGATTGGAGAGTTAGGGGACTAGAGGGATGGGCTTCGATGGGAGAGTTAGGGTACTAGAGCGATGGGCTTCGATGGGAGAGTTAGGGGACTAGAGGGTTGGGCTTCGATGGGCGAGTTAGGGTACTCGAGGGATGGGCTTCGATGGGAGAGTTAGGGGACTGGAGGGATGGGCTTCAATGGGAGAGTTATGGGACTGGAGGGATGGGCTTTGATGGGAGAGTTAGGGGCCTAGAGGGATGGGCTTCGATGGGAGAGTTAGGGGACTAGAGGGATGGGCTTCGATGGGAGAGTTGTGGGACTGGAGGGATGGGCTTTGATGGGAGAGTTAGGGGACTAGAGGGATGGGCTTCGATGGGAGAGTTAGGGGACTGGAGGGATGGGCTTTGATGGGAGAGTTAGGGGACTAGAGGGATGGGCTTCGATGGGAGAGTTAGGGGACTAGAGGGATGGGCTTCGATGGGAGAGTTAGGGGACTAGAGGGATGGGCTTCGATGGGAGGGTTTGGGGACTACAGGGATGGGCTTCGATGGGAGAGTTAGGGGACTAGAGGGATGGGCTTCGATGGGAGAGTTAGGGGACTAGAGAGATGGGCTTCGATGGGAGAGTTAGGGGACTTGAGCGATGGGCTTCGATGGGAGAGTTAGGGGACTAGAGGGATTGGCTTCAATGGGAGAACTAGGGGACTAGAGCGATGGGCTTCGATGGGAGTGTTAGGGGACTGGAGGGATGGGCTTCGATGGGAGAGTTAGGGGACTGGAGGGATGGGCTTCGATGGGAGAGTTCGGGGACTGGAGGGATGGGCTTCGATGGGAGAGTTAGGGGACTAGAGGGATGGGCTTTGATGGAAGAGTTAGGGGACTGGAGGGATGGGCTTTGATGGGAGAGTTAGGGGACTAGAGGGATGGGCATCGATGGGAGAGTTAGGGGACTAGAGGGATGGGCTTCGATGGGAGAGTTAGGGGACTAGAGGGATGGGCGATGGGAGAGTTAGGGGACTGGAGGGATGGGCTTCGATGGGAGAGTTAGGGGACTTGAGCGATGGGCTTCAATGGGAGAGTTAGGGGACTGGAGGGATGGGCTTCGATGGGAGAGTTAGGGGACTAGAGCGATGGGCTTCGATGGGAGAGTTAGGGGACTAGAGGGATGGGCTTCGATGGGAGATTTAGGGGACTAGAGGGATGGGCTTTGATGGGAGAGTTAGGCGACTAGAGGGATGGGCTTCGATGGGAGAGTTAGGGGACTGGAGGGATGGGCTTCGATGGGAGAGTTAGGGGACTAGAGGGATGGGCTTCGATGGGAGAGTTAGGGGACTAGAGGGATGGGCTCCGATGGGAGAGTTAGGGGACTAGAGGGATGGGCTTCGATGGAGAGTTAGGTGACTAGAGGGATGGGCTTCGATGGGAGAGTTAGGGGACTAGAGGGATAGGCTTCGATGGGAGAGTTAGGGGACTAGAGGGATGGGCTTCGATGGTTGAGTTAGGGGACTGGAGGGATGGGCTTCGATGGGAGAGTTAGGGGACTTGAGGGATGGGCTTCGATGGGAGAGTTAGGGGACTAGAGGGATGGGCTTCGAAGGGAGAGTTAGGGTACTAGAGCGATGGGCTTCGATGGGAGAGTTAGGGGACTAGAGGGATGGGCTTCGATGGGAGAGTTAGGGTACTAGAGGGATGGGCTTCGATGGGAGAGTTAGGGGACTGGAGGGATGGGCCTCGATGGGAGAGTTAGGGGACTGGAGGGATGGGCTTCGATGGGAGAGTTAGAGGACTAGAGGGATGGGCTTCGATGGAGAGTTAGGGGCTAGAGGGATGGGCTTCGATGGGAGAGTTCGGCGACTAGAGGGATAGGCTTCGATGGGAGGGTTAGGGGACTGGAGGGATGGGCTTCGATGGAAGAGTTAGGGGACTGGAGGGATGGGCTTCGATGGGAGAGTTAGGGGACTAGAGGGATGGGCTTCGATGGGAGAGTTAGGGGACTAGAGGGATGGGCTTCGATGGGAGAGTTAGGGGACTAGAGGGATGGGCTTCGATGGAGAGTTAGGGGCTAGAGGGATGGGCTTCGATGGGAGAGTTAGGGGACTAGAGGGATGGGCTTCGATGGGAGAGTTAGGGGACTAGAGGGATGGGCTTCGATGGGAGAGTTTGGGGACTAGAGGGATGGGCTTCGATGGGAGAGTTAGGGGCCTAGAGGGATGGGCTTCGATGGGAGAGTTAGGGTACTAGAGCGATGGGCTTCGATGGGAGAGTTAGGGGACTAGAGGGTTGGGCTTCGATGGGCGAGTTAGGGTACTAGAGGGATGGGCTTCGATGGGAGAGTTGTGGGACTGGAGGGATGGGCTTTGATGGGAGAGTTAGGGGACTAGAGGGATGGGCTTCGATGGGAGAGTTAGGGGACTGGAGGGATGGGCTTTGATGGGAGAGTTAGGGGACTAGAGGGATGGGCTTCGATGGGAGAGTTAGGGGACTAGAGGGATGGGCTTCGATGGGAGAGTTAGGGGACTAGAGGGATGGGCTTCGATGGGAGGGTTTGGGGACTACAGGGATGGGCTTCGATGGGAGAGTTAGGGGACTAGAGGGATGGGCTTCGATGGGAGAGTTAGGGGACTAGAGAGATGGGCTTCGATGGGAGAGTTAGGGGACTAGAGGGATGGGCTTCAATGGGAGAGTTAGGGGACTGGAGGGGTGTGCTTCGATGGGAGAGTTAGGGGACTAGAGGGAGGGCTTCGATGGGAGAGTTAGGGGACTAGAGGGATGGGATACGATGGGAGAGTTAGGGGACTAGAAGGATGGGCTTCGATGGGAGAGTTAGGGCACTAGAGGGATGGGCTTCGATGGGAGATTTAGGGGACTAGAGGGGTGGGCTTTGATGGGAGAGTTAGGGGACTAGAGGGATGGGCTTCGATGGGAGAGTGAGGGGACTGGAGGGAGGGCTTCGATGGGAGTGTTAGGGGACTAGAGGGATGGGCTTCGATGGGAGAGTTAGGGGACTAGAGGGATGGGCTTCGATGGGAGTGTTAGGGGACTAGAGGGATGGGCTTCGATGGGAGAGTTAGGGGACTAGAGGGATGGGCTTCGATGGGAGAGTTAGGGGACTAGAGGGATGGGCTTCGATGGGAGTGTTAGGGGACTAGAGGGATGGGCTTCGATGGGAGAGTTAGTGGACTAGAGCGATGGGCTTCGATGGAGAGTTCGGGGACTACAGGGATGGGCTTTGATGGGAGAGTTAGGGGACTAGAGGGATGGGCTTCGATGGGAGAGTTAGGGGACTAGATGGATGGGCTTCGATGGAAAGTTAGGGGACTAGAAGGTTGGGCTTCGATGGGAGAGTTAGGGGACTAGAGGGATGGGCTTCGATGGGAGAGTTAGGGTACTGGAGGGATGGGCTTCGATGGTAATGTTGGGACTCGAGGGATGGGCTTCGATGGGAGGGTTAGGGGCCTGGAGGGATGGGCTTCGATGGGAGAGTTAGGGGACCAGAGGGATGGGCTTCGATGGGAGAGTTAGCGGACTCGAGGGAGGGCTTCGATGGGAGAGTTAGGGGACTGGGTGATGGGCTTCGATGGGAGAGTTAGGGGACTAGAGGGATGGGCTTCGATGGGAGAGTTAGGGGACTAGAGGGATGGGCTTTGATGGGAGAGTTAGGGGACTAGAGGGATGGGCTTCGATGGGAGAGTTAGGGGACTGGAGGGATGGGCTTCGATGGGAGAGTTAGGGGACTAGAGGGATGGGCTTCGATGGGAGAGTTAGGGGACTCGAGGGATGGGCTTCGATGGGTTAGTTAGGGGACTAGAGGGATGGGCTTCGATGGGAGAGTTAGGGGACTAGACTGATGGGCTTCGATGGGAGAGTTAGGGGACTAGAGTGATGGGCTTCGATGGGAGAGTTAGGGTACTAGAGGGATGGGCTTCGATGGGAGAGTTAGGGGACTAGAGGGATGGGCTTCAATGGGAGAGTTAGGGGACTAGAGGGATGGGCTTTGATGGGGGTGTTAAGGGACTAGAGGGATGCGCTTCGATGGGAGAGTTAGGGGACGAGAGGGATGTGCTTCGATGGGAGAGTTAGGGGACTAGAGGGAGGGCTTCGATGGGAGAGTTAGGGGACTAGAGGGAGGGCTTCGATGGGAGAGTTATGGATTTGAGGGATGGGCTTCGATGGGAGAGTTCGGGGACTAGAGGGAGGGCTTCGATGGGAGAGTTAGGGGACTAGAGGGATGAGCTTCGATGGGAGAGTTAGGGGACTAGAGGGACGGGCTTCGATGGGAGAGTTAGGGTTCTAGAGGGACGGGGTTTGAGGGGAGAGTTGAGGAGTACCTGTCCAGAGACCATGATGTCGATCCGGATCCCGTAAGCTTTCAGTAAGGTGCGGTACTCCGTCCCATTACTATCCCGGTGGAACCTGGCATGTCTGTGAAAATAAAACAGCGGCAAGGTAACAAGGTTCTGAGCTCGAATCAGGTGCATATCATTTTTTAAAAATTCGTTCCTGGGAAGTGGGCATCGCTGGCAAGGCCATCATTTATTGCCGATCCCTAGTTGCCCCTTGAGAAGGTGGTGGTGAGCTGCCTTCTTGAACCGCTGCAGTCCGTGTGGTGAAGGTGCTCCCACAGTGCTGTTAGGGAGGGAGTTCCAGGATTTTAACCCAGCGACGATGAAGGATCGGTGATATATTCCCAAGTCAGGATGGCGTGTGGCTTGGAGGGGAACTTGGAGGTGGTGGTGTTCCCATGCGCCTGCTGCCCTTGTCCTTCTAGGTGGAAGAGGTCGCGGGTTTGGGAGGTGCTGCCGAAGAAGCCTTGGCGAGTTGCTGCAGTGCATCTTGTAGATGGTACACACTGCAGCCACGGTGCGCTGGTGGTGGAGGTGTTGAGTCCGTGATTCTTAAAGTATGATGTTTTCCAATAACTACACGGAGGCTGTAACTTAACAATCAACAGGTGTTTACTGGAGGAGGGTAGTCTAAAGACTGACAGTACAGAGGCATGCTCAAGGCTTATATACAGGTGTGGTCACTGCCGGTACTACAGTATACAGGAGCTGTAAAAGTAGTTCTCTCTTAAAGGTACATACACTACAATTCCTCCCCTTTTAGATTAGCAGTACCCATAATGTTCAAATAACAATTAACACTTTAACATGCACATTAAACTGAAATAGTCCATTTATAGATTCAGTCTTTGGGGCGGCTTCCTGATCCTTTCTGGATAGCGCCTTTCCTGAGGTTCTTGTTCTTGGTGCGGAGGCGATTCTGGCCCCTTTTCATCGGTTATTTCATCAGTTTCCGCTGCTACTGTTTCTGAGGTAGATGCTACCGGTATGTCGGGTTCATCCCCAGGGACGCGAGACATGGGGTTGACTCGTTCCTGTGACGCTAAGATCTGGTCGACGTGGCATCTCACAATGTTCTCCCCGACATCCACTATGTACATTAATGGCCCCTGCCGTGTGCATATCGTTCCGGGTTGCCATTTCTCTGTTCGGTAGTCACGGGCCAAGACTGGTTGTCCTACATTGAAGCTCCTTGTCGGCTTCTCATTGATGTGCTGGAATTGTTTATCCTCAACATTCCTTCGCACATTTGGTCTGAGCAAGTCCAGACGAGATCTCAACCTTCGGTTAAAGAACATCATGGCCGGGGTCTGGTTGGTAACTGCATGTGTCGCATTTCTGTAGGCTAACAGGAAATTGTCCACCTTATGCTGTAGTGGAACTTCATCATCGCACATGGCCCTTACTGCCTTTTTAAAGGTTTGTACGAACCTCTCAGCCAATCCATTTGTGGCTGGATGATACGGGGCGGATGTGTAATGCCTTACCCCATTCCTTCTCATAAATTTCTGAAACTCTTCAGACACAAACTGTGGTCCATTATCAGAGCAAATCTGCTCTGGCAAGCCGTTCCTGGCAAATGTGGTCTGTAGGACTGCAATCATTTTCTCTGTAGTGGTTGAGGAGATTTTTATCACCTCAGGCCATTTCGAGTGAGCATCCACGGCTATTAAGAACATTGAGTCCATGAATGGACCAGCAAAATCAATATGCACCCATTGCCATGGAGAGGAGGGCCACTCCCATGGGTGTAGAGGGGCATGTGGTGGTGCATTTTGGACCTTCTGGCATCCTGAGCAGCTCTTGGTTAGGTCCTCGATTTGTTGATCAATCCCCGGCCACCACACATAAGCCCTAGCAAGGCTTTTCATTTTCACCCCTCCCAGATGACCTTCGTGAAGCTCATTTAGCACTCTCTCCCTTAACTTGGGTGGAATTACCACTCGGGATCCACACATCACTGTCCCCTGGCATACTGACAGCTGTTCTCTTCTGGATGAGAATGCTGGCAACAGTGAGTCGCCATGTGTTGGCCATCCCCTCACCGTCAAATCATATACCCGAGACAGTGTCGGATCATTGCGGGTCTCCTTCTCTATATCCGCGTTAGTTACTGGCAATTGTTCAATTATTGACGAATAAAATATCTCGATAGGGTCCACTGCTGGTGCTTCCTCCACAGTAGGCAGTGGCAGGCGTGATAGCCCATCAACGTTTCCATGCTGTTTCGTGCCTTTATATTGTATTTCGTATTGGTTCGCCCCTAGAAAAAGGGACCATCTTTGTAGCCGTTGCGCAGTCATCACCGGAACGCCCTTCTTTGGATTGAAGATGGAGACAGGTGGTTGGTGGTCAGTCAGCAAGGTGAACTTCTGCCCAAGCAGATAGTGGTTGAATTTTTTTACTCCCCATACTAGGCTGAGGGCCTCCCTGTCAATCTGGGTGTAGTTGCGCTCGGCTGAGGTTAGTGACCGAGACGCAAAGGCTACCGGCCTCTCCAACCCGTCCAGGAATTTGTGCGACAGAACCGCTCCAATACCATAGGGTGATGCATCACATGCCAAACGAATTGGTAGTGCTGGGTTGAAATGGGCCAACACCTCTTTTGATGTGATCAATTCTTTGCACTTCTGGAAAGCTCGTTTACGTTCGTCATTCCACTTCCATGGTACCCCCGTTTGCAGTAGGGTGTTCAGTGGGTGTAGTACTGTAGACAAATTTGGTAAGAACTTATGGTAGTAGTTCACCAGCCCGAGGAACGACCTCAGTTGTGACACATTTTCCAGTGCTGGAGCTTTGACTACTGCCTCAATCTTTTCAGGGGACTTATGTAACCCCTCTTCATCAATAACGTGGCCACAATACGAGATCTGCTTCTGGAAAAACTCGCACTTGTGGCGATTAGCTCGTAGCCCATATTCCTTCAATCTAGTGAGCACCTGCTCCAGGTTGGCGAGGTGATCACTGTCATTTTCGACCGTGACCAGGATGTCGTCCAAATAACACTGGGCCCCTGGAATCCCTTGCAGGACTTGATCCATTGCCCTTTGCCAAATAGCCAGAGCCGTGCTACCCCGAACACCAGCCGGTTGTATTGGTAGAGACCTTTATGAGTGTTGATCGTGAGGTATTGTTTCGAGGCTTCTTCTACCTCCATTTGCAAGTACGCCTGGGCCAGATCAATTTTGGTGAAGCGTTTACCTCCAGATAGCGAGGCGAAAATATCCTCAATCCGTGGAAGCGGATATTGTACCGTGTGAAGGACTGGGTTCACTGTCACCTTAAAATCCCCACAGATGCGGACCTTCTTTGGTTCCCCAGGCATATTACTCAACGACCTCTTCATTACAGGAACGATGGGTGTAGCCCACTCGCTCCAGCCTACTTTGGACAGTACTCCTGAACATTCCAACCCTTCCAGCTCTGCTTCGACGGCTGGTCGGATCGCATAAGTCACCGGTCTGGCCTTAAAAAACTTTGGGCTTGCATTTTCCTCTATTTTAATCATTGCTGTTATGGCTTTTAGTGTTCCGATTCCTTCTGGAACACTTCTTGTGCGTCAGTTAGCATTTTTGACAGTCGTCCAGGTGTGACGTCGTCATCCTTTTTGGCCTCAACATTCAGTGCCTGTATGGAATGCCAATCTAATTGTATCTTCCGGATCCATTCACGTCCTAGTAGTGGTGGTCCTCCATCTGGCAATACATATAGGTCCATTTTAGGTATTTCCTGGCCTTTGTATATCACTTTCACCCTTATTTTTCCTTTGGGGTAGACTTTTTGCCCTGTGTATGTCTTCAAGACAATCTCTGTAGCTTTCAAGGGTATATGTGAAAATAGCCGCTTGTAGTCCCTTTGGTTTATGACTGTTAGGGCTGATCCTGTGTCCAATTCCATTTTCACTTGGACTCCGTCTATCTTGAGTGTGACCCAGATAGTCTGGTGATCCTCCATTTTGGTTACCTTATGTAGTTTCAGACAACCCAGCTCCTTGCTTCCAGAGTCTGTATCACTTTTCTGTTCGTCTGAGCTACTGTCCATCACCTTATGTACCTTTTTGTACTTCTCCTGTGAAGATTTCTTGCTGTTGGTTTTCTTCCCTGACCTGCAGACTCTTGCTATGTGTCCTGCTTTTCCACACTGTCTGCACACTTGGTCCTTGAACCAACAATCCTTCTGGTCGTGTGTTGTTCTGCCGCAGTGATAACACTTCCCTGTTCCATAGGACATTTCATTGGTGCCATATTCTTGCGGTCTCCGTTGTATCTCTGCAGCGCCCCGTGCGGCTGCTTTGTGTGATACTGCCATGCTGAAAGCCTTGTCCAGCGTAAGATCCTTTTCTGATAGAAGCCGTTTCTGGGTTCCTTCACTTTGAAGCTCAGACACAAACTTGTCCCTTAATGTATCTGCTAGTCCCACTCCAAACTGGCAGTGTTTCGATAGCTTGCGCAGTTCCGTTAAGTACTCAGCATTGCTTTCGTCTTTATGCTGGTTCCTTTTGTGGAACTTAAACCTTTCTGCTATCAGCAGCGGTGTGGGGTTTAAGTGGTCCTGTAGGATTTCTACTATGCTTTCGAAATTCTTATCCACTGGCTTCTCTGGGGTTATTAGGTTTCGCAGTAAGCCATAAGTTTTTGCACCCATGGAATTTAACAAAACCAGTGCTTTCCTAGCATCTGGCACTTCATTCGCCCTGCAGTACACCTCAATACGTTCCACATATGTCGCCCAATCTTCGACTTCATTGCCGAACGCAGTGATACTGCCACTCTTCGGCATCCCTGGGTGTGATCTAACTGTCTAAAATGGCGTCTCCCGCGCTCTCCCTTTTTCTCCGCTGGCACAAAATGGTGTCTCCCGCGCTTTCCCTTCTCCGCTGGCACAAAATGGCGTCTCCCGCGCTTTCCTTTCTTCCCGCGCTCGCCCTTCTTCTCCGCTGCGGCTTCTAAAAATGGCATCTCCCGCGCTCTCCCTTCTTCTCCGCGGCTCAATGGCGTCTCCCGCGCTCTCCCTTCTTCTCACCGCGGACGCTGTTCAGCCCTTGAGCCCTGGCTGTGCTCTGCGCATTCTCCTGTGCGCCTTTCCCGTTGCCGCCGCTCAGTCCTGGACCCGGCTGCTGCTTTACCCTCTCTCTCTGTTTTGTTTTTCCTCGACGCCGCTCGGTTTTCAACCCACGGCTGCGCCCTGTGTGCTTTACCCTCTCTCTTACCCCATCGACGCTGCTCGGCTTTTTCTGTGCCGTCGGTCGGCTCCAGCCGCCGCTGTCCGGGAAGGGTCTGCGCTGTACCTGTTGCCAGTCTGTTGCTGGATCGTCGTGGCTGGAGAACCAAGCCCGGCTCTCAACAGCCTCCCCTGCGATGTTCACTCTCTGCCGGACGACTGGGCGGTTGCTCGTGGTCGACGCCCGTGCTTCGGGCCTCGACTTTCTTCCACTGCCCTCCCGGAGCGAATCCTCGAAGGGAAATGCAGAGTTGCAGGTAGATTCGAATCGACCTCGTCGCCACTGTTAGATCCGTGATTCTTAAAGTATGATGTTTTCCAATAACTACATGGAGGCTGTAACTTAACAATCAACAGGTGTTTACTGGAGGAGGGTAGTCTAAAGACTGACAGTACAGAGGCATGCTCAAGGCTTATATACAGGTGTGGACACTGCCGATACTACAGTATACAGGAGCTGTAAAAGTAGTTCTCTCTTAAAGGTACATACACTACAGGAGGGAGTGAATGTTTAAGGTGGTGGATGGGGTGCCATTCAAGCGGGCTGCTTTGTCCTGGATGGTGTTGAGCTTCTTGAGTGTTGTTGGAGCTGCACTCATCCAGGCAAGTGGAGAGTATTCCATCACACTCCTGACTTGTGCCTTGTAGATGGTGGAAAGGCCTTGGGGAGTCAGGAGGTGAGACACTCGCCGCAGAATTCCCAGCCTCTGACCTGCTCTTGTAGCCACAGTATTTATGTGGCTGGTCCAGTTAAGTTTCTGGTCAATGGTGACCCCCAGGATGTTGATGGTGGGGGATTCGGTGATGGTAATGCCATTGAATGTCAAGGGGCGGTGGTTAGACTCTTGCTTGTTGGAGATAGTCATTGCCTGGCACTTGTGTGGTGCGAATGTTACCTGCCACTTATCAGCCCAAGCCTGAGTGTCGTCCAGGTCTTGCTGCATGCGGGCATGGACTGCTTCATTAACCGAGGAGTTGTGAATGGCGCTGAACACAGTGCAGTCATCAGTGAACATCCCCATTTCTGACCTTACGTTGGAGGGAAGGTCATTGATGAAGCAGCTGAAGATGGTTGGGCACAGTGTATATCAGGATAAAGGGGTCCTGTCAATGTCTGATGGGGATCTAGGGTGGGGGCAGTAGGTCAGTCACTGACTTTTCACCTTCTGTGACCTGGGGTCAAACCCAGCGCTGGATATGGCGGAGAGGATGAAGGTCATTAAAGGACTGGAGTGAAACATGTAGGAGGAGCTGTCAGTGTGGATGTGATGTTGCAAACATTCGAGGTTCACACTGGGAGGAAACTGCTCCTTTGTGTACAGTTTTGGTCTCCTTATCTGAGAAAGGATATACTTGCCTTAGAGGCGGTGCAGCGAAGGTTCACTAGATTGATTCCTGGGATGAGAGGGCTGTCCTATGAGGAGAGATTGTGTAGAATGGGCCGATACTCTCTGGAGTTTAGAAGAATGAGAGGTGATCTCATTGAAACATACAAGATTCTGAGGGGGATTGACAGGGTAGATGTTGTTGTGTCTGTGTATAATAAGACACAAACTGCAGGAGAACGGTACAACAGGTGTTTACTCAACGTGGCTCACACTGGAACTGCTCTGTACAGATTACTGCTCAGTGCTATATACAGGTGTGGTCACTGCCGGTACTGCAGTATACATGAGCTGTAAAAGATAGTTCCCCCCTTAAAGGTATATACATTACAGATGCTGAGAGGATGTTTCCCCCTGGCTGGAGAGTCTAGAATCAGGGGTCACAGTCTCAGGATAAGGGGTCGGCCATTTAAGACTGAGAGGAGGCGGAATTTCTTCACACAGAGGGTGGTGAATCTTTGGAATTCTCTGCCCAGAGGGCTGCGGAGGTTGAGCCTTTGAGAATATTCAAGACAGAGAGCGATAGATTTTTGGACTCTCGGGGAATCGAGGGATATGGAGATCGGGCGGGAAAGTGGAGTTGAGGTCGATGATCAGCCATGATCTTATTGAATGGCGGAGCAGGCTCGAGGGGCCGTGTGGCGGAGCAGGCTCGAGGGGCCGTACGGCCGACTCCTGCTCCTATTTCTTATGTTCTCATATGTTGTAATTGCCCCTGTCCATTCCCTTCCGTACCTGAAGTTATATCCTTGAGACACATTGTTTCCCTGTGACACTCGGTCCAGTCTTTGAAAGGAGTACCGTGGGTTGCATTTGTCCGCTGACTTGTCCAGGTTGCAGTTCCATTCGATCTTGAATCCCAGCACACCACCCTGGATAGAGACAAGCAACAGGTCAGTGATACGTTCCATAAAACGCTTAAATACCAGGTTGCATTAGGCTAGGTCAGTGGGGAGGGGCGGGGACAGCGGGAAGGGGCGGGACAGCGGGGATGGGCGGGGACAGCGGAGAGGGGGTGGGGTCAGTGGAGAGGGGATGGGGTCAGCGGGGAGGGGCGGGGACACCGGGGAGGGGCGGGGTCACCAGAGAGGGGGTGGGGACAGCGGGGAGGGGTGGGGTCAGTGGGGAGGGGTGGGGTCAGTGGGGAGGGGCGGGGATAGCAGGGAGGGGCGGGACAGCAGGGAGGGGCGGGGTCACCGGAGAGGGGCGGGGTCTGTGGGGAGGGGCAGTGTCAGTGGGGAGGGGCGGGTCAGTGGGGAGGGGCAGGGACAGTGGAGAGGAGCGGGGTCAGTGGATAAGGGCGGGGTCAGTGGAAAGGGGCGGGGATAGGGGAGAGGGGCGGGGTCCGTGGAGAGGGGGGTGGGGTCAGCGGAGGGGGCTAGGTCAGTGGGGAGGGGTGGGGTCAGCAGAGAGGGGTGGGGTCAGTGGGGAGGGGCGGGGTCAGTGGGGAGGGGCAGGGACAGCGGAGGGGGTGGGGTCAGTGGGGAGGGGTGGGGTCAGTGAAGAGGGGCGGGGTCAATGGAGAGGGGCAGGGTCAGTGAGGAGGGGTGGGGTCAGCAGAGAGGGGCGGGATCAGCAGAGAGGGGCGGGGTCAGTGGAGAGGGTCGGGGTCAGTGGGGAGGGGCGGGGTCAGTGGGGAGGGGCGGGGTCGGCTGAGAGGGGCAGAGTCAGCAAAGGGGCGGGGTCAGTGGAGAGGGGCGGGGTCAGTGGAGAGGGGCGGGGTGGGTAGAGAGGGGTAGGTTGGGTGTGGAGGGGTGGGGTCACTGGGGAGGGGCGGGCTCAGTGGGGAGGGGCGGGGTCAGTGGGGAGGGGCGGGGTCAGTGGGGAGGGGCGGAGACAGTGTGGAGGGGGGACAGTGGAGAGGGGCGGGGTCAGTGGGGAGGGGCGGGGTCAGTGGGGAGGGGCGGGGACAGCGGGGAGGGGAGGGGTCAGTGGGGAGGGGCGGGGTCAGTGGGGAGGGGCGGGGTCAGTGTGGAGGGGGGACAGTGGAGAGGGGCGGGGTCAGTGGGGAGGGGCGGGGTCAGTGGGGAGGGGCGGGGACAGCGGAGAGGGCCGCGTCAGTGGGGAGGGGCGGGGTCAGTGGGGAGGGGCAGGGTCAGTGGGGAGGGGCGGGGTCAGCGGGGAGGGGCGGGGTCAGCGGGGAGGGGCGGGGTCAGTGGAGAGGGGCGGGGTCAGTGGGGAGGGGCGGGTCAGTAGGAAGGGGCGGGGACAGCGGGGAGGGGCGGGGTCAGTGGAGAGGGGCGGGGTCAGTGGGGAGCAGTCAGTGGGGAGGGGTGGGATCAGTGGGGAGGGGTGGGGGGGTCAGCAGGGAGGGGCGGGGTCTGGGGAGGGGCGGGGTCAGGGGGGAGGGGCGGGTCAGTGCGGAGGGGCGGTGACAGAGAAGAGGGGCGGGGTCAGTGGATGGGGCGGGGTCGGTGGAGAGGGGCGGGGACAGGGGAGAGGGGCGGGGTCCGTGGAGAGGTGGGTGGGGTCAGCGGAGGAGGCTAGGTCAGTGGGGAGGGGTGGGGTCAGCGGAGAGGGGTGGGGTCAGTGGGGAGGGGCGGGGTCAGTGGGGAGGGGCAGAGACAGCAGAGGGGGCGGGGTCAGTGAAGAGGGGCGGGTTCAGCAGAGAGGGGCAGGGGCAGCGGAGAGGGGCGGGGACAGCTGAGAGGGGCAGGGTCACCAGAGAGGGGGCGGGGTCAGTGGAGGGAGCGTGGTCAGCGGAGGGGGCGTGGTCAGTGGGGAGGGCGGGGTCAGCAGGGAGGGCGGGGTTAGTGGAGAGGGGCGGGATTAGTGGAGGGGGCGGGGTTAGCAG
The DNA here is from genome assembly GCF_052327205.1 of Somniosus microcephalus. NCBI lineage: Eukaryota > Metazoa > Chordata > Chondrichthyes > Squaliformes > Somniosidae > Somniosus > Somniosus microcephalus. The sequence goes on from NW_028225180.1 coordinate 20,355,923, forward strand.
AGAGGGGCGGGGTTAGCAGAGAGGGGTCAGTGCAGGGGGGGCGGGGTCAGTGGGGAGGGGCGGGGTCAGTGGGGAGGGGTGGGGACAGCGGGGAGGGGAGGGGTCAGTGGGGAGGGGAGGGGTCAGTGGGGAGGGGCGGGGTCAGTGGGGAGGGGCAGGGTCAGTGGGGAGGGGCGGGGTCAGCGGGGAGGGGCGGGGTCAGCGGGGAGGGGCGGGGTCAGTGGGGGGGCGGGGTCAGCGGGGCGGGGTCAGTGGGGAGGGGCGGGGTCAGTGGAGAGGGGCGGGGTCAGTGGGGAGGGGCGGATCAGTGGGAAGGGGCGGGGACAGCGGGGAGGGGCGGGGTCAGTGGAGAGGGGCGGGGTCAGTGGGGAGCAGTCAGTGGGGAGGGGTGGGATCAGTGGGGAGGGGTGGGGGGGTCAGCAGGGAGGGGCGGGGTCTGGGGAGGGGCGGGGTCAGGGGGGAGGGGCGGGTCAGTGCGGAGGGGCGGTGACAGTGGAGAGGGGCGGGGTCAGTGGATGGGGCGGGGTCGGTGGAGAGGGGCGGGGACAGGGGAGAGGGGGGTGGGGTCAGCGGAGGGGGCGAGGTCAGTGGGGAGGGGTGGGGTCAGCGGAGAGGGGTGGGGTCAGTGGGGAGGGGCGGGGTCAGTGGGGAGGGGCAGAGACAGCAGAGGGGGCGGGGTCAGTGAAGAGGGGCGGGTTCAGCAGAGAGGGGCGGGGGCAGCGGAGAGGGGCGGGGACAGCTGAGAGGGGCAGGGTCACCAGAGAGGGGGCGGGGTCAGCAGAGGGGGCGTGGTCAGTGGGGAGGGCGGGGTCAGCAGGGAGGGCGGGGTTAGTGGAGAGGGGCGGGATTAGTGGAGAGGGGCGGGGTTAGCAGAGAGGGGCGGGGTTAGCAGAGAGGGGTCAGTGCAGGGGGGGCGGGGTCAGTGGGGAGGGGCGGGATCAGTGGGGAGGGGCGGGGTCAGTGGGGAGGGGCAGGGACAGCGGAGAGGGCGGGGACAGCGGAGAGGGGCGGGGTCAGTGGGGAGGGGCGGGGTCAGCGGGGCGGGGCGGGGTCAGCAGAGAGGGGCGGGGTCAGCGAAGAGGGGCGGGGTCAGTGGAGAGGGTCGGGGTCAGTGTGGAGGGGCGGGGTCAGCAAAGAGGGGCGGGTCAGCAGAGAGGGGCGGGGTCAGCAGAGACGGGCGGGGTCAGTGGAGGGGGCGGAGTCAGTGTGGAGGGGCGGGGTCAGTGGAGAGGGGCGGGGTCAGTGGAGAGGGGTGAGGTCGGTGGGGAGGGGTGGGGTCAGTGGGGAGGGGCGGGGTCAGTGTGGAGGGGGGACAATGGAGAGGGGCGGGGTCAGTGGGGAGGGCGTTGTCAGCGGAGGGGGCGTGGTCAGTGGGGAGGGCGGGGTCAGCAGGGAGGGGCGGGGTCATTGGGGAGGGGCGGGGTCAGTGGAGAGGGGCGGGGACAGCGGAGCGGGGCGGGGTCAGTGAAGAGGGGCGGGGTCAGCAGAGAGGGGCGGGGTCAGTGAAGAGGGGCGGGGTCAGCAGAGAGGGGCGGGGTCAGTGAAGAGGGGCAGGGTCAGTGGAGAGTGTCGGGGTCAGTGGGGAGGGGCGGGGTCAGTGGAGGGGGCGGAGTCAGTGTGGAGGGGCGGGGTCAGTGGAGAGGGGCGGTGTCAGTGGAGAGCGGTGGGGTGGGTGTGGAGGGGTGGGGTCAGTGGGGAGGGGCGGGGTCAGTGGGGAGGGGCGGGGTCAGTGGAGAGGGGCGGGGTCAGTGGAGAGGGGCGGGGTCAGTGGAGAGGGCGGAGTCAGTGTGGAGGGCCGGGGTCAGTGGAGAGGGGCGGGGTCAGTGGAGAGCGGCGGGGTCAGTGGGGAGGGGCGGGGTCAGTGGGAAGGGGCGGGGACAGCAGAGAGGGGTGGGGTCAGTGGAGAGGGGTGGGGTCAGTGGGGAGGGGTCAGTGGGGAGGGGTGGGGTCAGTGTGGGAGGGGTGGGGTCAGTGGGGAGCGGTGGGGTCAGTGTGGGAGGGGCGGGGTCAGTGGAGGGGGCGGAGTCAGTGTGGAGGGGCGGGGTCAGTGGAGAGGGTCGGGGTCAGTGCAGAGCGGCGGGGTGGGTGTGGAGGGGTGGGGTCAGTGGGGAGGGGCGGGGTCAGTGGGGAGGGGCGGGTTCAGTGGGGAGGGGCAGGGACAGTGGAGAGGGGCGGGGTCAGCGGGGAGGGGCAGGGTCAGTGGGGAGGGGCAGGGTAAGTGGGGAGGGGCGGGGTCAGTGGGGAGGGGCGGGTCAGCGGGGCGGGGTCAGTGGGGAGGGGCGGGGTCAGTGGAGAGGGGCGGAGTCAGTGGGAAGGGGCGGGGACAGCAGGGAGGGGTGGGGTCAGTGGAGAGGGGCGGGGTCAGTGGGGAGGGGTCAGTGGGGAGGGGTTGCTACTTGGCCCTAAACAGACAATACAACATAGCTGATTACCTGACCATGGTAAAGGATAACAAACTGAGAAGAACCTTGACAAGGTACAGACTTAGCGAACATAGCCGAGCGATCGAAAAAGGCAGACACAGGCAGACCAGGCTGCCAAGAGAAGACAGGATATGCTCTCACTGCAGTCAGGGAGTAGTGGAGACAGAGATGCACTTCCTCACAGCCTGCGGAAAATATCAGGGCATCAGGGAGAATTTCTACCAAAAATTCTCACAAATATGCCCTGATTTCAGAAATCTGACTGACAACCAAAAACTCCCATTCCTACTGGGAGAGGAGAGAAGCTGTGTAACACTGGCGGCACACTGTGTTACAGCTTGCCATGAACAGAGGGACAACCAGTAAACTAAGAAAAGAATATATATAAACAATGCGAATGTATATTTATACACTCAGGGATATACCTGTTTATACACTGTATGAATAGAACTGCGTTTATGTGCTAAACCATAAATGTATTTTGATGCTTTGGCAACATAAGATGTAACTTATCATGCCAATAAAGCGATTTGAATTGTGAATTGTGGGATCAGTGGGGAGGGACGGGGTCAGTGGGAGGGGTCAGTGGGAAGGGGCGGGGTCAGTGGGGAGGGGCGGGGTCAGTGGGGATGGGCGGGGTCAGTGGGGAGGGGCGGGGTCAGTGAAGAGGGGCGGGGTCTGTGGGGAGGGGCGGGGTCAGTGGGGAGGGGCGGGGTCAGTGGGGAGGGGCGGGGTCAGTGGGGAGGGGCGGGGTCAGTGAAGAGGGGCGGGGTCTGTGGGGAGGGGCGGGGTCAGTGGAGAGGGTCGGGGTCTGTGGGGAGGGGCGGGGTCAGTGGGGAGGGGCGGGGTCAGTGGGGAGGGGCTGGGTCAGTGGGGAGGGGCGGAATCAGTGGGGAGGGGCTGGGTCAGTGGGGAGGGGCGGAGTCAGTGGGGAGGGGCGGGGTCAGTGAAGAGGGGCGGGGTCTGTGGGGAGGGGCGGGGTCAGTGGAGAGGGTCGGGGTCTGTGGGGAGGGGCGGGGTCAGTGGGGAGGGGCGGGGTCAGTGGGGAGGGGCTGGGTCAGTGGGGAGGGGCGGAGTCAGTGGGGAGGGGCGGGTCAGCAGAGAGGGGCGGGGTCAGCAGAGAGGGGCGGGGTCAGTGAAGAGGGGCAGGGTCAGTGGGGAGGGGCGGGGTCAGTGGAGGGGGCAGAGTCAGTGTGGAGGGGCGGGGTCAGTGGAGAGCGGTGGGGTGGGTGTGGAGGGGTGGGGTCAGTGGGGAGGGGCGGGGTCAGTGGAGAGGGGCGGGGTCAGTGGAGGGGGCGGAGTCAGTGTGGAGGGGCGGGGTCAGTGGAGAGGGGCGGGGTGGGTGTGGAGGGGTGGGGTCAGTGGGGAGGGGCGGGGTCAGTGGGGAGGGGCGGGGTCAGTGGGGAGTGGCGGGGTAAGTGGGGAGTGGCGGGGTAAGTGGAGAGGGGTGGGGTCAGTGGGGAGGCGCGGGGTCAGTGTGAAGGGGCGGGGACAGCAGGGAGGGGTGGGGTCAGTGGAGAGGGGCGGGGTCAATGGGGAGGGGCGGGTCAGCGGGGCGGGGTCAGTGGGGAGGGGCGGGGTCAGTGGGAAGGGGCGGGGACAGCAGGGAGGGGTGGGGTCAGTGGAGAGGGGCGGGGTCAGTGGGGACGGGTCAGTGGGGAGGGGTTGCTACTTGGCCCTAAACAGACAATACAACATGGCTGATTACCTGACCACGGTAAAGGATAACAAACTGAGAAGAACCTTGACAAGGTACAGACTTGGCGAACATAGCCTAGCGATCGAAAAAGGCAGACACAGGCAGACCAGGCTGCCAAGAGAAGACAGGATATGCTCTCACTGCAGTCAGGGAGTAGTGGAGACAGAGATGCACTTCCTCACAGCCTGCGGAAAATATCAGGGCATCAGGGAGAATTTCTACCAAAAATTCTCACAAATATGCCCTGATTTCAGAAATCTGAATGACAACCAAAAACTCCCATTCCTACTGGGAGAGGAGAGAAGCTGTGTAACACTGGCGGCACACTATGTTACAGCTTGCCATGAACAGAGGGACAACCAGTAAACTAAGAAAAGAATATATATAAACAATGCGAATGTATATTTATACACTCAGGGATATACCTGTTTATACACTGTATGAATAGAACTGTGTTTATGTGCTAAACCATAAATGTATTTTGATGCTTTGGCAACATAAGATGTAACTTATCATGCCAATAAAGCGATTTGAATTGTGAATTGTGAATTGTGGGATCAGTGGGGAGGGACGGGGTCAGTGGGAGGGGTCAGTGGGAAGGGGCGGGGTCAGTGGGGGGGGCGGGGTCAGTGGGGAGGGGCAGGGACTGTGGGGAGGGGAGGGGTTAGTGGGGCGGGGTCAGTGGGGAGGTGTCAGTGGGGAGGGGCGGGGTCAGTGGGGAGGGGTGGTATCAGTGTGGGAGGGGTGGGGTCAGTGGGGAGGGGCGGGGTCAGTGTGGGCGGGGCGAGGTCTGTGTGGGAGGGGTGGGGTCAGTGGGGAGGGGTGGTGTCAGTGTGGGAGGGGTGGGGTCAGTGGGGAGGTGTGGGGTCAGTGTGGGAGGGGCGGGGTCAGTGTGGGAGGGGCGAGGTCTGTGTGGGAGGGGTGGGGTCAGTGGGGAGGGGTGGTATCAGTGTGGGAGGGGTGGGGTCAGCGGGGAGGTGTGGGGTCAGTGTGGGAGGGGCGGGGTCAGTGGGGAGGGGCGGGGTCAGTGGTTAGTGGGGCGGGGTTAGTGGGGAGGGGCGGGGTTAGTGGGGAGGGGCGGCGTCAGTGGGGAGGGGAGGTATCAGTGTGCGAGGGGTGCGGTCAGTGGGGAGGTTTGGGTTCAGTGTGGAAGGGGTGGGGTCAGTGGGGAGTGGCGGGGTCAGCGGAGAGGGGCGGTGTCAGTGGGGAGGGGTGGGGTCAGTGGGGAGGGGTGGGGTCAGTGGGGAGGGGCGGGGTCAGTGTGGGAGGGGCGAGGTCTGTGTGGGAGGGGTGGGGTCAGTGGGGAGGGGTGGTATCAGTGTGCGAGGGGTGGGGTCAGTGGGGCGGTGTGGGGTCAGTGTGGGAGGGGTTGGGTCAGTGGGGAGGGGTGGGGTCAGTGTGGGAGGGGCGGGGTCAGTGGAGAGGGGAGGGGTCAGTGGAGAGCGGCGGGTGGGTGTGGAGGGGTGGGGTCAGTGGGGAGGGGCGGGGTCAGTGGGGAGGGGCGGGTTCAGTGGGGAGGGGCAGGGACAGTGGAGAGGGGCGGGGTCAGCGGGGAGGGGCAGGGTCAGTGGGGAGGGGCAGGGTAAGTGGGGAGGGGCGGGTCAGTGGGGAGGGGCGCGGTCAGTGGGGAGGGATGGGGTCAGTGGGGAGGGGAGGGGTCAGTGGGGAGGGGTCAGTGGGGAGGGGTGGGGTCAGTGGGGAGGGGCGGGGTTAGTGGAGAGGGGCGGGGTCAGTGGGGAGGGGTGGGGTCAGTGGGGAGGGGTGGGGTCAGTGGGGAGGGGTCAGTGGGGAGGGGCGGGGTCAGTGGGGAGGGGTGGGGTCAGTGGGGAGGGGCGGGGTCAGTGGGGAGGGGAGGGGTCAGTGGGGAGGGGTCAATGGGGAGGGGTGGGGTCAGTGGGGAGGGGTCAGTGGGGAGGGGTCAGTGGGGAGGGGCGGGGTTAATGGAGAGGGGCGGGGTCAGTGGGGAGGGGTGGGGTCAGTGGGGAGGGGAGGGGTCAGTGGGGAGGGGTCAGCGGGGAGGGGAGGGGTCAGTGGGGAGGGGTCAGTGTGGAGGGGAGGGGTCAGTGGGGAGGGGTCAGTGGGGAGGGGTCAGTGGGGAGGGGCGGGGTCAGTGGGGAGGGGAGGGGTCAGTGGGGAGGGGCGGGGTCAGCGGAGAGGGGTGGTATCAGTGTGGGAGGAGTCAATAGACTCGGCCTGTAGTTTCTCCAGTAGAGGAGTGAGGGGTGATCTAATCGAGGTGTATAAGATGATTGAAGGAGTCAGTAGACTCGGCCTGTATTCTCTCCAGTCGAGCAGTGAGGGGTGATCTAATCGAGGTGTATAAGATGATTGAAGGAGTCAGTAGACTCGGCCTGTAGTCTCTCCAGTCGAGCAGTGAGGGGTGATCTAATCGAGGTGTATAAGATGATTGAAGGAGTCGGTAGACTCGGCCTGTATTCTCTCCAGTCGAGCAGTGAGGGGTGATCTAATCGAGGTGTATAAGATGATTGAAGGAGTCAGTAGACTCGGCCTGTATTCTCTCCAGTCGAGCAGTGAAGGGTGATCTAATCGAGGTGTATAAGATGATTGAAGGAGTCAGTAGACTCGGCCTGTATTCTCTCCAGTCGAGCAGTGAAGGGTGATCTAATCGAGGTGTATAAGATGATTGAAGGAGTCAGTAGACTCGGCCTGTAGTCTCTCCAGTCGAGCAGTGAGGGGTGATCTAATCGAGGTGTATAAGATGATTGAAGGAGTCAGTAGACTCGGCCTGTATTCTCTCCAGTCGAGCAGTGAGGGGTGATCTAATCGAGGTGTATAAGATGATTGAAGGAGTCAGCAGAAGGGGCTGAATGGCCTTCTCCTGTTCCTGTCCAACAGGCTCAAGGGGCTGAAAGGCCTCCTCCTGTTCTCCTGTAACAGGCTCGAGGGGCTGAATGGCCTCCTCATGTTCCTGTGTAACAGGCTCGAGGGGCTGAATGGCCTCCCCCTGTTCCCGTGTAACAGGCTCGAGGGGCTGAATGGCCTCCTCCTGTTCCCGTGTAACAGGCTCGAGGGTTTGAATGGGCCTCCTCCTGTTCCTGTGTAACAGGCTCGAGGGGCTGAATGGCCTCCTCCTGTTCCTGTGTAACAGGCCCGAGGGGCTGAATGGTCTTCTGTTGCTGAATCCACCCTGCTACCTTTGTTGAGTGTGACCTACCTTTATTATGAGATCAGTGAAGTTTTGTTTAGCCCAGGCGACAATGTCACGGAGACGGAAGATGGGGCAGTATTGATCTGTCACGTGGTGATACGAGCACGATTGGATGTACTTCTTGGTGATGCTGGGGAGCATGTTACCCCTTAAAGAAATAAGAGAGAGATACCAGGGCTGTCAGTCTTTACCAACCAACCGTCCATTAACCTCCGGCCCAGGAGGGGACCCGGAGCCCAGTGAGAGTCAGCACCTTCAGGAGAGGTGGGGTCCCGTACCCCAGTGAGAGTCAGCTCCTTCAGGAGAGGAGGGGTCTCGTACCCAAGTGAGAGTCGGCACCTTCAGGGGAGGAGGGGACCCGTACCTCAGTGAGAGTCAGCACCTTCAGGAGAGGTGGGGTCCCGTACCCCAGTTAGAGTCAGCACCTTCAGGGGAGGTGGGGTCCCGTACCCCAGTGAGAGTCAGCACCTTCAGGGGAGGAGGGGACCCGTACCCCAGTTAGAGTCAGCACCTTCAGGAGAGGAGGGGACCCGTACCCCAGTGAGAGTCAGCTCCTTCAGGAGAGGAGGGGACCCGTACCCCAGTGAGAGTCAGCACCTTCAGGGGAGGAGGGGACCCGTACCTCAGTGAGAGTCAGCACCTTCAGGAGAGGTGGGGTCCCGTACCCCAGTTAGAGTCAGCACCTTCAGGAGAGGAGGGGACCCGTACCCCAGTTAGAGTCAGCACCTTCAGGAGAGGAGGGGACCTGTACCCCAGTGAGAGTCAGCACCTTCAGGGGAGGAGGGGACCCGTACCCCAGTTAGAGTCAGCACCTTCAGGGGAGGAGGGGACCCGTACCCCAGTTAGAGTCAGCACCTTCAGGAGAGGAGGGGACCCGTACCCCAGTTAGAGTCAGCACCTTCAGGAGAGGAGGGGACCCGTACCCCAGTGAGAGTCAGCACCTTCAGGGGAGGAGGGGACCCGTACCCCAGTTAGAGTCAGCACCTTCAGGAGAGGAGGGGACCTGTACCCCAGTGAGAGTCAGCACCTTCAGGAGAGGAAGGGACCCGTACCCCAGTGAGAGTCAGCACCTTCAGGGGAGGAGGGGACCCGTACCCCAGTGAGAGTCAGCACCTTCAGGAGAGGAGGGGACCTGTACCCCAGTGAGAGTCAGCACCTTCAGGAGAGGAGGGGACTCGTACCTCCAGCGAGAGTCAGCACCTTCAGGAGAGGAGGGGACCCGTACCCCAGTGAGAGTCAGCACCTTCAGGAGAGGAGGGGACCTGTACCCCAGTGAGAGTCAGCACCTTCAGGAGAGGAGGGGACCCGTACCCCAGTGAGAGTCAGCACCTTCAGGAGAGGAGGGGACCCTTACCCCAGTGAGAGTCAGCACCTTCAGGAGAGGAGGGGACCCGTACACCAGTGAGAGTCAGCGCCTTCAGGAGAAGAGAGGGACCCGTATCCCAGTGAGAGTCAGCACCTTCAGGAGAGGAGGGGACTCGTACCTCCAGCGAGAGTCAGGGCCTTCAGGAGAGGAGGGGACCCGTACCCCAGTGAGAGTCAGCACCTTCAGGAGAGGAGGGGACCCGTACCCCAGTGAGAGTCAGCACCTTCAGGAGAGGAGGGGACCTGTACCCCAGTGAGAGACAGCATGTTCAGGAGAGGAGCGGACCCGTACCCAAGTGAGAGTCCGCACCTTCAGGAGAGGAGGTGACCCGTACCCCAGTGAGAGTCAGCACCTTCAGGAGAGGAGGGGACCCGTACCCCAGTGAGAGTCAGCACCTTCAGGAGAGGAGGGGACCCGTATCCCAGTGAGAGTCAGGACGTTCAGGAAAGGAGGGGACCCGTACCCCAGTGAGAGTCAGCACCTTCAGGAGAGGAGAGGACCCGTACCCCAGTGAGAGTCAGCACCTTCAGGAGAGGAGGGGACCCGTACCCCAGTGAGAGTCAGCACCTTCAGGAGAGGAGGGGACCCGTTACCCAGTGAGAGTCAGCATCTTCAGGAAAGGAGGAGACTCGTACCCCAGTGAGAGTCAGCACCTTCAGGAGAGGAGGGGACCCGTACCCCAGTGAGAGTCAGCACCTTCAGGAGAGGAGGGGACCCGTACCCCAGTGAGAGTCAGCACCTTCAGGAGAGGAGGGGACCCGTATCCCAGTGAGAGTCAGCACCTTCAGGAGAGGAGGGGGACCCGTACCCCAGTGAGAGTCAGGACGTTCAGGAAAGGAGGGGACCCGTACCCCAGTGAGAGTCAGCACCTTCAGGAGAGGAGAGGACCCGTACCCCAGTGAGAGTCAGCACCTTCAGGAGAGGAGGGGACCCGTACCCCAGTGAGAGTCAGCACCTTCAGGAGAGGAGGGGACCCGTACCCAAGTGAGAGTCCGCACCTTCAGGAGAGGAGGGGACCCATACCCCAGTGAGAGTCAACACCTTCAGGAGAGGAGGGGACCTGTACCCCAGTGAGAGTCAGCACCTTCAGGAGAGGAGGGGACCCGTACCCAAGTGAGAGTCAGCACCTTCAGGAGAGGAGGGGACCCATACCCCAGTGAGAGTCAGCACCTTCAGGAGAGGAGGGGACCCGTACCCCAGTGAGAGTCAGCACCTTCAGGAGAGGAGGGGACCCATACCCCAGTGAGAGTCAGCACCTTCAGGAGAGGAGGGGACTCGTACCCCAGTGAGAGTCAGCACCTTCAGGAGAGGAGGGGACCTGTATCCCAGTGAGAGTCAGCACCTTCAGGAGAGGAGGGGACTCGTACCCCAGTGAGAGTCAGCGCCTTCAGGAGAGGAGGGGACCTGTACCCCAGTGAGAGTCAGCGCCTTCAGGAGAGGAGGGGTTCCGTACCCCAGTGAGAGTCAGCACCTTCAGGAGAGGAGGGGAGCCACACTCCAGTGAGAGTCAGCACCTTCAGGAGAGGAGGGGACCCGTACCCCAGTGAGAGTCAGCATCTTCAGGAGAGGAGGGGACACGTACCCCAGTGAGAGTCAGCACCTTCAGGAGAGGAGGGGACCCGTACACCAGTGAGAGTCAGCGCCTTCAGGAGAGGAGGGGACCCGTACCCCAGTGAGAGTCAGCATCTTCAGGAGAAGAGAGGGTCCGTATCCCAGTGAGAGTCAGCACCTTCAGGAGAGGAGGGGACTCGTACCTCCAGCGAGAGTCAGCGCCTTCAGGAGAGGAGGGGACCCGTACCCCAGTGAGAGTCAGCACCTTCAGGAGAGGAAGGGACCAGTACCCCAGTGAGAGTCAGCACCTTCAGGAGAGGAGGTGACCCGTATCCCAGTGAGAGTCAGCACCTTCAGGAGAGGAGGGGACCCGTACCCCAGTGAGAGTCAGCACCTTCAGGAGAGGAGGGGACCCATACCCCAGTGAGAGTCAGCACCTTCAGGAGAGGAGGGGACCCGTACCCCAGTGAGAGTCAGCACCTTCAGGAGAGGAGGGGACCCGTACCCCAGTGAGAGTCAGCGCCTTCAGGAGAGGAGGGGACCCATACCCCAGTGAGAGTCAGCACCTTCAGGAGAGGAGGGGACCCGTACCCCAGTGAGAGTCAGCACCTTCAGGAGAGGAGGGGACCCGTACCCCAGTGAGAGTCAGCACCTTCAGGAGAGAAGGGGACCTGTACCCAAGTGAGAGTCAGCACCTTCAGGAGAGGAGGGGACCCGTACCCCAGTGAGAATCAGCACCTTCAGGAGAGGAGGGGACCCGTACCCCAGTGAGAGTCCGCACCTTCAGGAGAGGAGGGGACCCGTACCCCAGTGAGAGTCAGCACCTTCAGGAGAGGAGGGGACCCGTACCCCAGTGAGAGTCAGCACCTTCAGGAGAGGAGGGGACCCGTACCCCAGTGAGAGTCAGCACCTTCAGGAAAGGAGGGGACCCGTACCCCAGTGAGAGTCAGCACCTTCAGGAGAGGAGGGGACCCGTACCCCAGTGAGAGTCAGCACCTTCAGGAGAGGAGGGGACCCGTACCCCAGTGAGAGTCAGCACCTTCAGGAGAGGAGGGGACCCGTACCCCAGTGAGAGTCAGCACCTTCAGGAGAGGAGGGGACCCGTACCCCAGTGAGAGTCAGCACCTTCAGGAGAGGAGGGGACCCGTACCCCAGTGAGAGTCAGCACCTTCAGGCGAGGAGGGGACCCGTACCTCAGTGAGAGTCAGCACCTTCAGGAGAGGAGGGGACCCGTACCCCAGTGAGAATCAGCACCTTCAGGAGAGGAGGGGACCCGTACCCCAGTGAGAGTCAGCACCTTCAGGAGAGGAGGGGAGCCGTACCCCAGTGAGAGTCAGCATCTTCAGGAGAGGAGGGGAGCCGTACCCCAGTGAGAGTCAGCACCTTCAGGAGAGGAGGGGACCCGTACCCCAGTGAGAGTCAGCACCTTCAGGAGAGGAGGGGAGCCGTACCCCAGTGAGAGTCAGCATCTTCAGGAGAGGAGGGGACCCATACCCCAGTGAGAGTCGGCACCTTCAGGAGAGGAGAGGACCCGTACCCCAGTGAGAGTCAGCACCTTCAGGAGAGGAGGGGACCCGTACCCCAGTGAGAGTCAGCACCTTCAGGAGAGGAGGGGACCTGTACCCCAGTGAGAGTCAGCACCTTCAGGAGAGGAGGGGACCTGTACCCCAGTGAGAGTCGGCACCTTCAGGAGAGGAGAGGACCTGTACCCCAGTGAGAGTCAGCACCATCAGGAGAGGAGGGGACCCGTACCCCAGTGAGTGTCAGCACCTTCAGGAGAGGAGGGGACCCGTACCCCAGTGAGAGTCAGCACCTTCAGGAGAGGAGAGGACCCGTACCCCAGTGAGAGTCAGCACCTTCAGGAGAGGAGGGGACCCGTACCCCAGTGAGAGTCAGCACCTTCAGGAGAGGAGGGGACCCGTACCCCAGTGAGAGTCGGCACCTTCAGGAGAGGAGGGGACACGTACCCCAGTGAGAGTCAGCACCTTCTGGAGAGGAGGGGACCCGTACCCCAGTGAGAGTCAGCACCTTCAGGAGAGGAGAGGACCCGTACCCCAGTGAGAGTCAGCACCTTCAGGAGAGGAGGGGACCCGTACACCAGTGAGAGTCAGCACCTTCAGGAGAGGAGGGGACCCGTACCCCAGTGAGAGTCAGCACCTTCAGGAGAGGAGGGGACCCGTACACCAGTGAGAGTCAGCGCCTTCAGGAGAGGAGGGGTCCCGTACCCCAGTGAGAGTCAGCACCTTCAGGAGAGGAGGGGACCCGTACACCAGTGAGAGTCAGCGCCTTCAGGAGAGGAGGGGACCCATACCCCAGTGAGAGTCAGCACCTTCAGGAGAGGAGGGGACCCGTACCCCAGTGAGTGTCAGCACCTTCAGGAGAGGAGGGGACCCGTACCCCAGTGAGAGTCAGCAGCTTCAGGAGAGGAGGGGACCTGTACCCCAGTGAGAGACAGCATGTTCAGGAGAGGAGAGGGACCCGTATCCCAGTGAGAGTCAGCACCTTCAGGAGAGGAGGGGACTCGTACCTCCAGCGAGAGTCAGGGCCTTCAGGAGAGGAGGGGACCCGTACCCCAGTGAGAGTCAGCATCTTCAGGAGAAGAGAGGGACCCGTATCCCAGTGAGAGTCAGCACCTTCAGGAGAGGAGGGGACTCGTACCTCCAGCGAGAGTCAGGGCCTTCAGGAGAGGAGGGGACCCGTACCCCAGTGAGTGTCAGCACCTTCAGGAGAGGAGGGGACCCGTACCCCAGTGAGAGTCAGCACCTTCAGGAGAGGAGGGGACCTGTACCCCAGTGAGAGACAGCATGTTCAGGAGAGGAGCGGACCCGTACCCAAGTGAGAGTCCGCACCTTCAGGAGAGGAGGTGACCCGTACCCCAGTGAGAGTCAGCACCTTCAGGAGAGGAGGGGACCCGTACCCCAGTGAGAGTCAGCACCTTCAGGAGAGGAGGGGACCCGTATCCCAGTGAGAGTCAGCACCTTCAGGAGAGGAGGGGGACCCGTATCCCAGTGAGAGTCAGGACCTTCAGGAAAGGAGGGGACCCGTACCCCAGTGAGAGTCAGCACCTTCAAGAGAGGAGAGGACCCGTACCCCAGTGAGAGGCAGCACCTTCAGGAGAGGAGGGGACCCGTACCCCAGTGAGAGTCAGCACCTTCAGGAGAGGAGGGGACCCGTACCCCAGTGAGAGTCAGCACCTTCAGGAGAGGAGGGGACCCATACCCCAGTGAGAGTCAGCACCTTCAGGAGAGGAGGGGACCCGTACCCCAGTGAGAGTCAGCACGTACAGGAAAGGAGGGGACTCGTACCCCAGTGAGAGTCAGCACGTTCAGGAGAGGAGGGGACCCGTACCCAAGTGAGAGTCCGCACCTTCAGGAGAGGAGGGGACCCGTACCCCAGTGAGAGTCAGCACCTTCAGGAGAGGAGGGGACCTGTACCCCAGTGAGAGTCAGCACCTTCAGGAGAGGAGGGGACCCGTACCCCAGTGAGAGTCAGCACCTTCAGGAGAGGAGGGGACCCGTACCCCAGTGAGAGTCAGCACCTTCAGGAGAGGAGGGGACCCGTACCCCAGTGAGAGTCAGTACCTTCAGGAGAGGAGGGGACCTGTATCCCAGTGAGAGTCAGCACCTTCAGGAGAGGAGGGGGCCCGTACCCCAGTGAGAGTCAGCACCTTCAGGAGAGGAGGGGACTCGTACCCCAGTGAGAGTCCGCACCTTCAGGAGAGGAGGGGACCCGTACCCCAGTGAGAGTCAGCACCTTCAGGAGAGGAGGGGACCTGTACCCCAGTGAGAGTCAGCACCTTCAGGAGAGGAGGGGACCCGTACCCCAGTGAGAGTCAGCACCTTCAGGAGAGGAGGGGACCCGTACCCCAGTGAGAGTCAGTACCTTCAGGAGAGGAGGGGACCTGTATCCCAGTGAGAGTCAGCTCCTTCAGGAGAGGAGGGGACTCGTACCCCAGTGAGAGTCAGCACCTTCAGGAGAGGAGGGGACCCGTACCCCAGTGAGAGTCAGCACCTTCAGGAGAGGAGGGGACCTGTACCCCAGTGAGAGACAGCATGTTCAGGAGAGGAGCGGACCCGTACCCAAGTGAGAGTCCGCACCTTCAGGAGAGGAGGTGACCCGTACCCCAGTGAGAGTCAGCACCTTCAGGAGAGGAGGGGACCCGTACCCCAGTGAGAGTCAGCACCTTCAGGAGAGGAGGGGACCCGTATCCCAGTGAGAGTCAGCACCTTCAGGAGAGGAGGGGGACCCGTATCCCAGTGAGAGTCAGGACCTTCAGGAAAGGAGGGGACCCGTACCCCAGTGAGAGTCAGCACCTTCAGGAGAGGAGGGGACCCGTACCCCAGTGAGAGTCAGCACCTTCAGGAGAGGAGGGGACCTGTATCCCAGTGAGAGTCAGTACCTTCAGGAGAGGAGGGGACCTGTATCCCAGTGAGAGTCAGCACCTTCAGGAGAGGAGGGGACTCGTACCCCAGTGAGAGTCAGCACCTTCAGGAGAGGAGGGGACCCGTACCCCAGTGAGAGTCAGTACCTTCAGGAGAGGAGGGGACCTGTATCCCAGTGAGAGTCAGCGCCTTCAGGAGAGGAGGGGTTCCGTACCCCAGTGAGAGTCAGCACCTTCAGGAGAGGAGGGGAGCCATACTCAAGTGAGAGTCAGCATCTTCAGGAGAGGAGGGGACACGTACCCCAGTGAGAGTCAGCACCTTCAGGAGAGGAGGGGACCCGTACACCAGTGAGAGTCAGCGCCTTCAGGAGAGGAGGGGACCCGTACCCCAGTGAGAGTCAGCATCTTCAGGAGAGGAGGGGACCCGTATCCCAGTGAGAGTCAGCACCTTCAGGAGAGGAGGGAACCTGTACCCCAGTGAGAGTCAGCACGTTCAGGAGAGGAGCGGACCCGTACCCAAGTGAGAGTCCGCACCTTCAGGAGAGGAGGGGACCCGTACCCCAGTGAGAGTCCGCACCTTCAGGAGAGGAGGGAACCCGTACCCCAGTGAGAGTCCGCACCTTCAGGAGAGGAGGGAACCCATACCCCAGTGAGAGTCAGAACCGACAGGAGAGGAGGGGACCTGTACCCCAGTGAGAGTCAGCACCTTCAGGAGAGGAGGGGACCCATACCCCAGTGAGAGTCAGCACTTTCAGGAGAGGAGGTAACCCGGAACCCCAGTGAGAGTCAGCACCTTCAGGAGAGGAGGGGACCCGTACCCCAGTGAGAGTCAGCACCTTCAAGAGGGGAGGGGACCCGTACCCCAGTGAGAGTCAGCACCTTCAGGAGAGGAGGGGACCCGTACCCCAGTGAAAGTCAGCACCTTCAGGAGAGGAGGGGACCCGTACCCCAGTGAGAGTCAGCACCTTCAGAAGAGGAGGGGACCTGTATCCCAGTGAGAGTCAGCACATTCAGGAGAGGAGGGGACGCGTACCCCAGTGAGAGTCAGCACCTTCAGGAGAGGAGGGGACACGTACCCCAGTGAGAGTCAGCACCTTTAGGAGAGGAGGGGACGCGTACCCCAGTGAGAGTCAGCACCTTCAGGAGAGGAGGGGACCCGTACCCCAGTGAGAGTCAGCGCCTTCAGGAGAGGAGGTGTCCCGTACCCCAGTGAGAGTCAGCACCTTCAGGAGAGGAGGGGACCCGTGCCCCAGTGAGAGTCAGCACCTTCAGGAGAGGAGGGGACCCGTACCCCAGTGAGAGTCAGCACCTTCAGGAGAGGAGGGGAGCCATACTCCAGTGAGAGTCAGCGCCTTCAGGAGAGGAGGGGACCCGTACCCCAGTGAGAGTCAGCACCTTCAGAAGAGCAGGGGACCCGTACCCCAGTGAGAGTCAGCGCCTTCAGGAGAGGAGGGGACCCGTACCCCAGTGAGAGTCAGCACCTTCAGGATGGAGGGGACCCGTACCCCAGTGAGAGTCAGCACCTTCAGGAGAGGAGGGGACCCGTACCCCAGTGAGAGTCAGCACCTTCAGGAGAGGAGGGGACGCGTACCCCAGTGAGAGTCAGCACCTTCAGGAGAGGAGGGGACCCGTACCCCAGTGAGAGTCAGCACCTTCAGGAGAGGAGGGGACGCATACCCCAGTGAGAGTCAGCACCTTCAGGAGAGGAGGGGACCCGTACCCCAGTGAGTGTCAGCACCTTCAGGAGAGGAGGGGACCCGTACCCCAGTGAGAGTCAGCACCTTCAGGAGAGGAGGGGACCCGTACCCCAGTGAGAGTCAGCACCTTCAGCAGAGGAGGGGACCCGTACCCCAGTGAGAGTCAGCACCTTCAGGAGAGGAGGGGACCCGTACCCCAGTGAGAGTCAGCACCTTCAGGAGAGGGGGGGACCTGTACCCCAGTGAGAGTAAGCACCTTCAGGAGAGGAGGGGACCTGTACCCCAGTGAGAGTCAGCACCTTCAGGAGAGGAGGGGACCCGTACCCCAGTGTGAGTCAGCACCTTCAGGAGAGGAGGGAACCCGTACCCCAGTGAGAGTCAGCACCTTCAGGAGAGGGGGGTACCTGTACCCCAGTGAGAGTCAGCACCTTCAGGAGAGGAGGGGACCCGTACCCCAGTGAGAGTCAGCACCTTCAGGAGAGGAGGGGACCCGTACCCCAGTGAGAGTCAGCACCTTCAGGAGAGGGGGGGACCTGTACCCCAGTGAGAGTCAGCACCTTCAGGAGAGGAGGGGACCCGTACCCCAGTGAGAGTCAGCACCTTCAGAAGAGGAGGGGACCCGTACCCCTGTGAGAGTCAGCACCTTCAGGAGAGGAGGGGACCTGTACCCCAGTGAGAGTCAGCACCTTCAGGAGAGGAGGGGACCCGTACCCCAGTGAGAGTCAGCACCTTCAGGAGAGGAGGTGACCCGTACCCCAGTGAGAGTCAGCACCTTCAGGAGAGGAGGGGACCTGTACCCCAGTGAGAGTCAGCACCTTCAGGAGAGGAGGGGACCTGTACCCCAGTGAGAGTCAGCACCATCAGGAGAGGAGGGGACCCGTACCCCAGTGAGAGTCAGCACCTTCAGGAGAGGAGGGGACCCGTACCCCAGTGAGAGTCAGCACCTTCAGGAGAGGAGGGGACCTGTACCCCAGTGAGAGTCAGCACCTTCAGGAGAGGAGGGGACCCGTACCCCAGTGAGAGTCAGCACCTTCAGGAGAGGAGGGGACCCGTACCCCAGTGAGAGTCAGCACCTTCAGGAGAGGAGGGGACCCGTACCCCAGTGAGAGTCAGCACCTTCAGGAGAGGAGGGGAGCCATACTCCAGTGAGAGTCAGCACCTTCAGGAGAGGAGGGGACACGTACCCCAGTGAGAGTCAGCGCCTTCAGGAGAGGAGGGGACCCGTACCCCAGTGAGAGTCAGCGCCTTCAGGAGAGGAGGGGCCCGTACCCCAGTGAGAGTCAGCACCTTCAGAAGAGGAGGGGACCCGTACTCCAGTGAGAGTCAGCACCTTCAGGAGAGGAGGGGACCCGTACCCCAGTGAGAGTCAGCACCTTCAGGAGAGGAGGGGACCCGTACCCCAGTGAGATTCAGCACCTTCAGGAGAGGAGGGGACCCGTACTCCAGTGAGAGTCAGCACCTTCAGGAGAGGAGGGGAGCCATACTCCAGTGAGAGTCAGCACCTTCAGGAGACGAGGGGACCCGTACCCCAGTGAGAGTCAGCACCTTCGGGAGAGGAGGGGACGCGTACCCCAGTGAGAGTCAGCACCTTCAGGAGAGGAGGAGACCCGTACCCCAGTGAGATCCAGCGCCTTCAGGAGAGGAGGGGACCCATACCCGAGTGAGAGTCGGCATCTTCAGGAGAGGAGGGGACCCATACCCCAGTGAGAGTCAGCACCTTCAGGAGAGGAGGGGACCCGTACCCGAGTGAGAGTCAGCATCTTCAGGACAGGAGAGGACCCGTACCCCAGTGAGAATCAGCACCTTCAGGAGAGGAGGGGACCCGTACCCCAGTGAGAGTCAGCACCTTCAGGAGAGGAGGGGACCCGTACCCCAGTGAGAGTCAGCACCTTCAGGAGAGGAGGGGGACCCGTACCCCAGTGAGAGTCAGCACCTTCAGGAGAGGAGGGGACCCGTACCCCAGTGAGAGTCAGCACCTTCAGGAGAGGAGGGGACCCGTACCCCAGTGAGAGTCAGCACCTTCAGGAGAGGAGGGGACCCGTACCCCAGTGAGAGTCAGCACCTTCAGGAGAGGAGAGGACCCGTACCCCAGTGAGAGTCAGCACCTTCAGGAGAGGAGGGGACCCGTACTCCAGTGAGAGTCAGCACCTTCAGGAGAGGAGGGGACCCGTACCCCAGTGAGAGTCAGCACCTTCAGGAGAGGAGGCGACCCGTACCCCAGTGAGAGTCAGCGCCTTCAGGAGAGGAGGCGACCCGTACCCCAGTGAGAGTCAGCGCCTTCAGGAGAGGAGGGGACCCGTATCCCAGTGAGAGTCAGTGCCTTCAGGAGAGGAGGGAACCCGTACCCCAGTGAGAGTCAGCACCTTCAGGAGAGATGGGGATCCGTACCCCAGTGAGAGTCAGCACCTTCAGGAGAGATGGGGATCCGTACCCCAGTGAGAGTCAGCACCTTCAGGAGAGGAGGGGACCCGTACCCCAGTGAGAGTCAGCACCTTCAGGAGAGGAGGGGACCCGTACCCCAGTGAGAATCAGCACCTTCAGGAGAGGAGGGGACCCGTACCCCAGGGAGAGTCAGCACCTTCAGGAGAGGAGGGGACCCGTACCCGAGTGAGAGTCAGTACCTTCAGGAGAGGAGGGGACCCGTACCCCAGGGAGAGTCAGCACCTTCAGGAGAGGAGGGGACCCGTATCCCAGTGAGAGTCAGCACATTCAGGAGAGGAGGGGACCCGTACCCCAGTGAGAGTCAGCACCTTCAGGAGAGGAGGGAACCCGTACCCCAGTGAGAGTCAACGCCTTCAGGAGAAGAGGGGACCCGTACCCCAGTGAGAGTCAGCAGCTTCAGGAGAGGAGGGGACCCGTACCCCAGGGAGAGTCGGCACCTTCAGGAGAGGAGGGGACCCGTATCCCAGTGACAGTCAGCACCTTTAGGAGAGGAGGGGACCCGTACCCGAGTGAGAGTCAGCACCTTCAGGAGAGGAGGGGACCCGTACCCCAGTGAGAGTCAGCACCTTCAGGAGAGGAGGGGACCCGTACCCCAGTGAGAGTCAGCACCTTCAGGAGAGGAGGGGACCCGTACCCCAGTGAGAGTCAGCACCTTCAGGAGAGGAGGGGACCCGTACCCCAGTGAGAGTCAGCGCCTTCAGGAGAGGAGGGTACCCGTACCCCAGTGAGAGTCAGCACCTTCAGGAGAGGAGGGGACCCGTACCCCAGTGAGAGTCAGTACCTTCAGGAGAGGAGGGGACCCGTACCCCAGTGAGAGTCAGTAACTTCAGGAGACGAGGGGACCCGTATCCCAGTGAGAGTCAGTGCCTTCAGGAGAGGAGGGGACCCGTACCCCAGTGAGAGTCAGCACCTTCAGGAGAGATGGGGATCCGTACCCCAGTGAGAGTCAGCACCTTCAGGAGAGATGGGGATCCGTACCCCAGTGAGAGTCAGCACCTTCAGGAGAGGAGGGGACCCGTACCCCAGTGAGAGTCAGCACCTTCAGGAGAGGAGGGGACCCGTACCCCAGTGAGAGTCAGCACCTTCAGGAGAGGAAGGGACCCATACCCCAGGGAGAGCCAGCACCTTCAGGAGAGGAGGGGACCCGTACCCCAGTGAGAGTCAGCACCTTCAGGAGAGGAGGGGACCCGTACCCCAGGGAGAATCAGCAACTTCAGGAGAGGAGGGGACCCGTACCCCAGGGAGAGTCAGCACCTTCAGGAGAGGAGGGGACCCGTACCCCAGTGAGAGTCAGCACCTTCAGGAGAGGAGGGGACCCGTACCCCAGTGAGAGTCAGCACCTTCAGGAGAGGAGGGGACCCGTACCCCAGTGAGAGTCAGCACCTTCAGGAGATGAGGGGACCCGTACCTCAGTGAGAGTCAGTGCCTTCAGGAGAGGAGGGGACCCGTACCCCAGTGAGAGCCAGCGCCTTCAGGAGAGGAGTGGACCCGTACCCCAGTGAGAGTCAGCACCATCAGGAGAGGAGCGGACCCGTACCCCAGTGAGAGTCAGTGCCTTCAGGAGAAGAGGGGACTCGTACCCCAGTGAGTGTCAGCACCTTCAGGAGAGGAGGGGACCCGTACCCCAGTGAGAGTCAGCACCTTCATGAGAGGAGGGGACCTGTACCCCAGTGAGAGTCAGCACCTTCAGGAGAGGAGGGGACCCGTACCCCAGTGAGAGTCAGCACCTTCAGGAGAGGAAGGGACCCGTACCCCAATGAGAGTCAGCAACTTCAGGAGAGGAGGGGACCCGTACCCCAGTGAGAGTCAGCACCTTCAGGAGAGGAGGGGACCCGTACCCCAGTGAGAGTCAGCACCTTCAGGGGAGGAGGGGACCCGTACCCCAGTGAGAGTCAGCACCTTCAGGAGAGGAGGGGACCCGTACCCCAGTGAGAGTCAGCGCCTTCAGGAGAGGAGGCGACCCGTACCCCAGTGAGAGTCAGCGCCTTCAGGAGAGGAGGGGACCCGTACCCCAGTGAGAGTCAGCACCTTCAGGAGAGGAGGTAACCCGTACCCCAGTGAGAGTCAGCGCCTTCAGGAGAGGAGGGGACCAGTACCCCAGTGAGTGTCAGCGCCTTCAGGAGAGGAGGGAACCCGTACCCCAGTGAGAGTCAGCACCTTCAGGAGAGCAGGGGACCTGTACCCCAGTGAGAGTCAGCACTTTCAGGAGAGGAGGGGACCCGTACACCAGTGAGAGTCAGCCCCTTCAGGAGAGGAGGTGACCCGTACCCCAGTGAGAGTCAGCACCTTCAGGAGAGGAGGGGACCCGTACCACAGTGAGAGTCAGAACCTTCAGGAGAGGAGGGGACCTGTACCCCAGTGAGAGTCAGCATCTTCAGGAGAGGAGGGGACCCGTACCCCAGTGAGAGTCAGCACCTTCAGGAGAGGAGAGGACCCGTACCCCAGTGAGAGTCAGCACCTTCAGGAGAGGAGGGGACCCGTACCCCAGTGAGAGTCAGCACCTTCAGGAGAGGAGGTGACCCGTACCCCAGTGAGAGTCAGCACCTTCAGGAGAGGAGGGGACCCGTACCCCAGTGAGAGTCAGCACCTTCAGGAGAGGAGGGGACCCGTACCCCAGTGAGAGTCAGCACCTTCAGGAGAGGAGGGGACCCATACCCCAGTGAGAGTCAGTACCTTCAGGAGAGGAGGGGACCCGTATCCCAGTGAGAGTCAGCACCTTCAGGAGAGGAGGGGACCCGTACCCCAGTGAGAGTCAGCACCTTCAGGAGAGGAGGGGACCCGTACCCCAGTGAGAGTCAGCACCTTCAGGAGAGGAGGGGACCCATACCCCAGTGAGAGTCAGTACCTTCAGGAGAGGAGGGGACCCATACCCCAGTGAGAGTCAGCACCTTCAGGAGAGGAGGGGACCCGTACCCCAGTGAGAGTCAGCACCTTCAGAAGAGGAGGGGACCCGTACCCCAGTGAGAGTCAGCACCTTCAGGAGAGGAGAGGACCGGTACCCCAGTGAGAGTCAGCGCCTTCAGGAGAGGAGGGGACCCGTACCCCAGTGAGAGTCAGCACCTTCAGAAGAGCAGGGGACCCCCCGTACCCCAGTGAGAGTCAGCACCTTCAGGAGAGGAGGGGACGCGTACCCCAGTGAGAGTCAGCACCTTCAGGAGAGGAGGGGACCCGTACTCCAGTGAGAGTCAGCACCTTCAGGAGAGGAGGGGACCCGTACCCCAGTGAGAGTCAGCACCTTCAGGGGAGGAGGGGACCCGTACCCCAGTGAGAGTCAGTACCTTCAGGAGAGGAGGGGACCCGTACCCCAGTGAGAGTCAGCACCTTCAGGGGAGGAGGGGACCCGTACCCCAGTGAGAGTCAGCACCTTCAGGAGAGGAGTGGACCTGTACCCCAGTGAGAGTCAGCACCTTCAGGAGACGAGGGGACCCGTACCCCAGTGAGAGTCAGCACCTTCAGGAGAGGAGGGATACCCGTACCCCAGTGAGAGTCAGCACCTTCAGGAGACGAGGGGACCCGTACCCCAGTGAGAGTCAGCACCTTCGGGAGAGGAGGGGACGCGTACCCCAGTGAGAGTCAGCACCTTCAGGAGAGGAGGAGACCCGTACCCCAGTGAGAGTCAGCACCTTCAGGAGAGGAGTGGACCCGTACCCCAGTGAGAGTCAGCACCTCCAGGAGAGGAGGGGACCCGTACCCCAGTGAGAGTCAGCACCTTCAGGAGACGAGGGGACCCGTACCCCAGTGAGAGTCAGCACCTTCGGGAGAGGAGGGGACGCGTACCCCAGTGAGAGTCAGCACCTTCAGGAGAGGAGGAGACCCGTACCCCAGTGAGATCCAGCGCCTTCAGGAGAGGAGGGGACCCATACCCGAGTGAGAGTCGGCATCTTCAGGAGAGGAGGGGACCCATGCCCCAGTGAGAGTCAGCACCTTCAGGAGAGGAGGGGACCCGTACCCGAGTGAGAGTCAGCACCTTCAGGAGAGGAGAGGACCCGTACCCCAGTGAGAGTCAGCACCTTCAGGAGAGGAGGGGACCCGTACCCCAGTGAGAGTCAGCACCTTCAGGAGAGGAGGGGACCCGTACCCGAGTGAGAGTCAGCACCTTCAGGAGAGGAGGGGACCCGTACCCCAGTGAGAGTCAGCACCTTCAGGAGAGGAGGGGACCCGTACCCCAGTGAGAGTCAGCACCTTCAGGAGAGGAGGGGACCCGTACCCCAGTGAGAGTCAGCACCTTCAGGAGAGGAGGGGTCCCGTACCCCAGTGAGAGTCAGCACCTTCAGGAGAGGAGGGGTCCCATACCCCAGTGAGAGTCAGCACCTTCAGGAGAGGAGGGGACCCGTACCCGAGTGAGAGTCAGCACCTTCAGGAGAGGAGGGGTCCCATACCCCAGTGAGAGTCAGCACCTTCAGGAGAGGAGGGGGCCCGTACCCCAGTGAGAGTCAGCACCTTCAGGAGAGGAGGGGTCCCATACCCCAGTGAGAGTCAGCACCTTCAGGAGAGGAGGGGTCCCATACCCCAGTGAGAGTCAGCACCTTCAGGAGAGGAGGGGGCCCGTACCCCAGTGAGAGTCAGCACCTTCAGGAGAGGAGGGGACCCATACCCCAGTGAGAGTCAGCACCTTCAGGAGAGGAGGGGACCCGTACCCGAGTGAGAGTCAGCACCTTCAGGACAGGAGAGGACCCGTACCCCAGTGAGAGTCAGCACCTTCAGGAGAGGAGGGGACCCGTACCCCAGTGAGAGTCAGCGCCTTCAGGAGAGGAGGGGACCCGTACCCCAGTGAGAGTCAGCACCTTCAGGAGAGGAGGGGACCCGTACCCCAGTGAGAATCAGCACCTTCAGGAGAGGAGGGGACCCGTACCCCAGTGAGAGTCAGCACCTTCAGGAGAGGAGGGGACCCGTACCCCAGTGAGAGTCAGCACCTTCAGGAGAGGAGGGGACCCGTACCCCAGTGAGAGTCAGCACCTTCAGGAGAGGAGGGGACCCGTACCCCAGTGAGAGTCAGCACCTTCAGGAGAGGAGGGGACCCGTACCCCAGTGAGAGTCAGCACCTTCAGGAGAGGAGAGGACCCGTACCCCAGTGAGAGTCAGCACCTTCAGGAGAGGAGGGGACCCGTACCCCAGTGAGAGTCAGCACCTTCAGGAGAGGAGGGGACCCGTACCCCAGTGAGAGTCAGCACCTTCAGGAGAGGAGAGGACCCGTACCCCAGTGAGAGTCAGCACCTTCAGGAGAGGAGGGGACCCGTACTCCAGTGAGAGTCAGCACCTTCAGGAGAGGAGGGGACCCGTACCCCAGTGAGAGTCAGCACCTTCAGGAGAGGAGGGGACCCGTACCCCAGTGAGAGTCAGCGCCTTCAGGAGAGGAGGGGACCCATACCCCAGTGAGAGTCAGCACGTTCAGGAGAGGAGGGGACCCGTCCCCCAGCGAGAGTCAGCACCTTCAGGAGAGGAGGGGACCCGTACCCCAGTGAGAGTCAGCACCTTCAGGAGAGGAGGGGACCCGTACCCCAGTGAGAGTCAGCACCTTCAGGAGAGGAGGGGACCCGTACCCCAGTGAGAGTCAGCACCTTCAGGAGAGGAGGGGACCCGTACCCCAGTGAGAGTCAGCACCTTCAGGAGAGGAGGGGACCCGTACCCCAGTGAGAGTCAGCACCTTCAGGAGAGGAGAGGACCCGTACCCCAGTGAGAGTCAGCACCTTCAGGAGAGGAGGGGACCCGTACTCCAGTGAGAGTCAGCACCTTCAGGAGAGGAGGGGACCCGTACCCCAGTGAGAGTCAGCACCTTCAGGAGAGGAGGGGACCCGTACCCCAGTGAGAGTCAGCGCCTTCAGGAGAGGAGGGGACCCGTACCCCAGTGAGAGTCAGCACCTTCAGGAGAGGAGGGGACCCGTACCCCAGCGAGAGTCAGCACCTTCAGGAGAGGAGGGGACCCGTTCCCCAGTGAGAGTCAGCACCTTCAGGAGAGGAGGGGACCCGTACCCCAGTGAGAGTCAGCACCTTCAGGAGAGGAGGGGACCCGTACCCCAGTGAGAGTCCGTGCCTTCAGGAGAGGAGGGGACCCGTACCCCAGTGAGAGTCAGCACCTTCAGGAGAGGAGGGGACCCGTACCCCAGTGAGTGTCAGCGCCTTCAGGAGAGGAGGGGACCCGTACCCCAGTGAGAGTCAACACCTTCAGGAGAGGAGGGGACCCGTACCGCAGTGAGAGTCAGCACCTTTAGGAGAGGAGGTGACCTGTACCCCAGTGAGAGTCAGCACCTTCAGGAGAGGAGGGGACCCGTACCCCAGTGAGAGTCAGCACCTTCAGGAGAGGAGGTGACCCGTACCCCAGTGAGAGACAGTACCTTCAGGAGAGGAGGGGACCCGTACCCCAGTGAGAGTCAGCACCTTCAGGAGAGGAGGGGACCCGTACCCCAGTGAGAGTCAGCACCTTCTGGAGAGGAGAGGACCCGTACCCCAGTGAGAGTCAGCACCTTCAGGAGAGGAGGGAACCCGTACCCCAGTGAGAGTCAGCACCTTCAGGAGAGGAGGGGACCCGTATCCCAGTGAGAGTCAGCACCTTCAGGAGAGGAGGGGACCCGTACCCCAGTGAGAGTCAGCACCTTCAGGAGAGGAGGGGACTCGTACCCCAGTGAGAGTCAGCACCTTCAGGAGAGGAGGGGACCCGTACCCCAGTGAGAGTCTACACCTTCAGGAGAGGAGGGGACCCGTACCCCAGTGAGAGTCCGCACCTTCAGGAGAGGAGGGGACCCGTACCCCAGTGAGAGTCAGCACCTTCAGGAGAGGAGGGGACCCGTACCCCAGTGAGAGTCAGCACCTTCAGGAGAGGAGGGGAGCCATACTCCAGTGAGAGTCAGCACCTTCAGGAGAGGAGGGGACCCGTACCCCAGTGAGAGTCAGCGCCTTCAGGAGAGGAGGGGACCCGTACCCCAGTGAGAGTCAGCGCCTTCAGGAGAGGAGGGGACCCGTACCCCAGTGAGAGTCAGCGCCTTCAGGAGAGGAGGGGACCTGTACCCCAGTGAGAGTCAGCGCCTTCAGGAGAGGAGGGGACCTGTACCCCAGTGAGATTCAGCACCTTCAGGAGAGGAGGGGACCCGTACCCCAGTGAGAGTCGGCACCTTCAGGAGAGGGGGGGACCCGTACCCCAGTGAGAGTCAGCACCTTCAGGAGAGGAGGGGTCCCGTACCCCAGTGAGATTCAGCACCTTCAGGAGAGGGGGGGACCTGTACCCCAGTGAGAGTCAGCACCTTCAGGAGAGGAGGGGACCCGTACCCCAGTGAGAGTCAGCACCTTCAGGAGAGGAGGGGACCCGTACCCCAGTGAGAGTCATCACCTTCAGGAGAGGAGGGGACCCGTACCCCAGTGACAGTCAGCACCTCCAGGAGAGGAGGGGACCCGTACCCCAGTGACAGTCAGCACCTTCAGGAGAGGAGGGGACCCGTACCCCAGCGAGAGTCAGCACCTTCAGGAGAGGAGCGGACCCGTACCCCAGTGAGAGTCAGCACCTTCAGGAGAGGAGGGGACCCGTACCCCAGTGAGAGTCAGCACCTTCAGGGGAGGAGGGGACCCGTACCCCAGTGAGAGTCCACACCTTCAGGAGAGGAGGGGACCCGTACCCCAGTGAGAGTCAGCGCCTTCAGGAGAGGAGGGGCCCGTACCCCAGTGAGAGTCAGCAACTTCAGGAGAGGAGGGGCCCGTACCCCAGTGAGAGTCAGCAACTTCAGGAGAGGAGGGGGTCCCGTACCCCAGTGAGAGTCAGCACCTTCAGGAGAGGAGGGGACCCGTACCCCAGTGAGAGTCAGCACCTTCAGGAGAGGAGGGGCCCGTACCCCAGTGAGAGTCAGCACCTTCAGGAGAGGAGGGGTCCTGTACCCCAGTGAGAGTCAGCACCTTCAGGAGAGGAGGGGACCCGTACCCCAGTGAGAGTCCACACCTTCAGGAGAGGAGGGGACCCGTACCCCAGTGAGAGTCAGCGCCTTCAGGAGAGGAGGGGCCCGTACCCCAGTGAGAGTCAGTACCTTCAGGAGAGGAGGGGACCCGTACCCCAGTGAGAGTCAGCACCTTCAGGAGAGGAGGGGACCCGTACCCCAGTGAGAGTCAGCACCTTCAGGAGAGGAGGGGACCCGTACCCCAGTGAGAGTCAGCACCTTCAGGAGAGGGGGGGACCCGTACCCCAGTGAGAGTCAGCACCTTCAGGAGAGGAGGGGACCCGTACCCCAGTGAGAGTCAGCACCTTCAGGAGAGGAGGGGACCCGTACCCTAGTGAGAGTCAGCACCTTCAGGAGAGGAGAGGACCTGTATCCCAGTGAGAGTCAGCACCTTCAGGAGAGCAGGGGACCTGTACCCCAGTGAGAGTCAGCACCTTCAGGAGAGGAGGGGGACCCGTACCCCAGTGAGAGTCAGCACCTTCAGGAGAGGAGGGGACCCGTACCCCAGTGAGAGTCAGCACCTTCGGGAGAGGAGGGGACGCGTACCCCAGTGAGAGTCAGCACCTTCAGGAGAGGAGGAGACCCGTACCCCAGTGAGATCCAGCGCCTTCAGGAGAGGAGGGGACCCATACCCCAGTGAGAGTCAGCACCTTCAGGAGAGGAGGGGACCCGTACCCGAGTGAGAGTCAGCACCTTCAGGACAGGAGAGGACCCGTACCCCAGTGAGAATCAGCACCTTCAGGAGAGGAGGGGACCCGTACCCCAGTGAGAGTCAGCACCTTCAGGAGAGGAGGGGACCCGTACCCCAGTGAGAGTCAGCACCTTCAGGAGAGGAGGGGGACCCGTACCCCAGTGAGAGTCAGCACCTTCAGGAGAGGAGGGGACCCGTACCCCAGTGAGAGTCAGCACCTTCAGGAGAGGAGGGGACCCGTACCCCAGTGAGAGTCAGCACCTTCAGGAGAGGAGGGGACCCGTACCCCAGTGAGAGTCAGCACCTTCAGGAGAGGAGGGGACCCGTACTCCAGTGAGAGTCAGCACCTTCAGGAGAGGAGGGGACCCGTACCCCAGTGAGAGTCAGCACCTTCAGGAGAGGAGGGGACCCGTACCCCAGTGAGAGTCAGCGCCTTCAGGAGAGGAGGGGACCCATACCCCAGTGAGAGTCAGCACCTTCAGGAGAGGAGGGGACCCGTACCCCAGCGAGAGTCAGCACCTTCAGGAGAGGAGGGGACCCGTACCCCAGTGAGAGTCAGCACCTTCAGGAGAGGAGGGGACCCGTACCCCAGTGAGAGTCAGCACCTTCAGGAGAGGAGGGGGACCCGTACCCCAGTGAGAGTCCGTGCCTTCAGGAGAGGAGGGGACCCGTACCCCAGTGAGAGTCAGCACCTTCAGGAGAGGAGGGGACCCGTACCCCAGTGAGTGTCAGCGCCTTCAGGAGAGGAGTGGACCCGTACCCCAGTGAGAGTCAACACCTTCAGGAGAGGAGGGGACCCGTACCGCAGTGAGAGTCAGCACCTTCAGGAGAGGAGGTGACCTGTACCCCAGTGAGAGTCAGCACCTTCAGGAGAGGAGGGGACCCGTACCCCAGTGAGAGTCAGCACCTTCAGGAGAGGAGGGGACCCGTACCCCAGTGAGAGTCAGCACCGTCAGGAGAGGAGGGGACTCGTACCCCAGTGAGAGTCAGCACCTTCAGGAGAGGAGGGGACCCGTACCCCAGTGAGAGTCAGCACCTTCAGGAGAGGAGGGGACCCGTATCCCAGTGAGAGGCAGCACCTTCAGGAGAGGAGGGGACCCCGTACCCCAGTGAGAGTCAGCACCTTCAGGAGAGGAGGGGACCCGTACCCCAGCGAGAGTCAGCACCTTCAGGAGAGGAGGGGACCTGTACCCCAGTGAGAGTCAGCACCTTCAGGAGAGGAGGGGACCCGTACCCCAGTGAGAGTCAGCACCTTCAGGAGAGGAGGGGACCCGTACCCCAGTGAGAGTCAGCACCTTCAGGAGAGGAGGGGACCTGTACCCCAGTGAGAGTCAGCACCTTCAGGAGAGGAGGGGACCCGTACCCCAGTGAGAGTCAGCACCTTCAGGAGAGGAGGGGACCCGTACCCCAGTGAGAGTCAGCACCTTCAGGAGAGATGGGGACCCGTACCCCAGTGAGAGACCGCACCTTCAGGAGAGGAGGGGACCCGTACCCCAGTGAGAGTCAGCACCTTCAGGAGAGGAGGGGGCCCGTACCCCAGTGAGAGTCAGCACCTTCAGGAGAGGAGGGGACCCGTACCCCAGTGAGAGTCAGCACGTTCAGGAGAGGAGGGGACCCGTACCCCAGTGAGAGTCAGCACCTTCAGGAGAGGAGGGGACCCGTACCCCAGTGAGAGTCAGCACCTTCAGGAGAGGAGGGGACCTGTACCCCAGTGAGAGTCAGCACCTTCAGGAGAGGAGGGGACCCGTACCCCAGTGAGAGTCAGCACCTTCAGGAGAGGAGGGGACCCGTACCCCAGTGAGAGTCAGCACCTTCAGGACATGAGAGGACCCGTACCCCAGTGAGAGTCAGCACCTTCAGGAGAGGGGGGGAACCGTACCCCAGCGAGAGTCGGCACCTTCAGGAGAGGAGGGGACCCGTACCCCAGTGAGAGTCAGCACCTTCAGGAGAGGAGGGGACCCGTACCCCAGTGAGAGTCAGCACCTTCAGGAGAGGAGGGGACCCGTACCCCAGTGAGAGTCAGCACCTTCAGGAGAGGAGGGGACCCATACCCCAGTGAGAGTCAGCACCTTCAGGAGAGGAGGGGACCCGTACCCCAGTGAGAGTCGGTACCTTCAGGAGAGGAGGGGACCCGTACCCCAGTGAGAGTCAGCACCTTCAGGAGAGGAGGGGACCTGTACCCCAGTGAGAGTCAGTACCTTCAGGAGAGGAGGGGACCCGTACCCCAGTGAGAGTCAGCACCTTCAGGAGACGAGGGGACCCGTACCCCAGTGAGAGTCAGCACCTTCGGGAGAGGAGGGGACGCGTACCCCAGTGAGAGTCAGCACCTTCAGGAGAGGAGGAGACCCGTACCCCAGTGAGAGCCAGCGCCTTCAGGAGAGCAGGGGACCCATACCCAAGTGAGAGTCAGCACCTTCAGGAGAGGAGGGGACCCGTACCCGAGTGAGAGTCAGTGCCTTCAGGAGAGGAGGGGACCCGTACCCCAGTGAGAGTCAGCACCTTCAGGAGAGGAGGGGACCCGTACCCCAGTGAGTGTCAGCGCCTTCAGGAGAGGAGTGGACCCGTACCCCAGTGAGAGTCAACACCTTCAGGAGAGGAGGGGACCCGTACCGCAGTGAGAGTCAGCACCTTCAGGAGAGGAGGTGACCTGTACCCCAGTGAGAGTCAGCACCTTCAGGAGAGGAGGGGACCCGTACCCCAGTGAGAGTCAGCACCTTCAGGAGAGGAGGGGACCCGTACCCCAGTGAGAGTCAGCACCGTCAGGAGAGGAGGGGACTCGTACCCCAGTGAGAGTCAACACCTTCAGGAGAGGAGGGGACCCGTACCCCAGTGAGAGTCAGCACCTTCAGGAGAGGAGGGGACCCGTATCCCAGTGAGAGGCAGCACCTTCAGGAGAGGAGGGGACCCCGTACCCCAGTGAGAGTCAGCACCTTCAGGAGAGGAGGGGACCCGTACCCCAGCGAGAGTCAGCACCTTCAGGAGAGGAGGGGACCTGTACCCCAGTGAGAGTCAGCACCTTCAGGAGAGGAGGGGACCCGTACCCCAGTGAGAGTCAGCACCTTCAGGAGAGGAGGGGACCCGTACCCCAGTGAGAGTCAGCACCTTCAGGAGAGGAGGGGACCTGTACCCCAGTGAGAGTCAGCACCTTCAGGAGAGGAGGGGACCCGTACCCCAGTGAGAGTCAGCACCTTCAGGAGAGGAGGGGACCCGTACCCCAGTGAGAGTCAGCACCTTCAGGAGAGATGGGGACCCGTACCCCAGTGAGAGACCGCACCTTCAGGAGAGGAGGGGACCCGTACCCCAGTGAGAGTCAGCACCTTCAGGAGAGGAGGGGGCCCGTACCCCAGTGAGAGTCAGCACCTTCAGGAGAGGAGGGGACCCGTACCCCAGTGAGAGTCAGCACGTTCAGGAGAGGAGGGGACCCGTACCCCAGTGAGAGTCAGCACCTTCAGGAGAGGAGGGGACCCGTACCCCAGTGAGAGTCAGCACCTTCAGGAGAGGAGGGGACCTGTACCCCAGTGAGAGTCAGCACCTTCAGGAGAGGAGGGGACCCGTACCCCAGTGAGAGTCAGCACCTTCAGGAGAGGAGGGGACCCGTACCCCAGTGAGAGTCAGCACCTTCAGGACATGAGAGGACCCGTACCCCAGTGAGAGTCAGCACCTTCAGGAGAGGGGGGGAACCGTACCCCAGCGAGAGTCGGCACCTTCAGGAGAGGAGGGGACCCGTACCCCAGTGAGAGTCAGCACCTTCAGGAGAGGAGGGGACCCGTACCCCAGTGAGAGTCAGCACCTTCAGGAGAGGAGGGGACCCGTACCCCAGTGAGAGTCAGCACCTTCAGGAGAGGAGGGGACCCGTACCCCAGTGAGAGTCAGCACCTTCAGGAGAGGAGGGGACCCGTACCCCAGTGAGAGTCGGTACCTTCAGGAGAGGAGGGGACCCGTACCCCAGTGAGAGTCAGCACCTTCAGGAGAGGAGGGGACCTGTACCCCAGTGAGAGTCAGTACCTTCAGGAGAGGAGGGGACCCGTACCCCAGTGAGAGTCAGCACCTTCAGGAGACGAGGGGACCCGTACCCCAGTGAGAGTCAGCACCTTCGGGAGAGGAAGGGACGCGTACCCCAGTGAGAGTCAGCACCTTCAGGAGAGGAGGAGACCCGTACCCCAGTGAGAGCCAGCGCCTTCAGGAGAGCAGGGGACCCATACCCAAGTGAGAGTCAGCACCTTCAGGAGAGGAGGGGACCCGTACCCGAGTGAGAGTCAGTGCCTTCAGGAGAGGAGGGGACCCGTACCCCAGTGAGAGTCAGCACCTTCAGGAGAGGAGGGGACCCGTACCCCAGTGAGAGTCAGTGCCTTCAGGAGAGGAGGGGACCCGTACCCCAGTGAGAGTCAGCACCTTCAGGAGAGGAGGGGACCCGTACACCAGTGAGAGTCAGCACCTTCAGGACAGGAGGGGACCCGTACCCCAGTGAGAGTCAGCGCCTTCAGGAGAGGAGGGGACCTGTACCCCAGTGAGAGTCAGCACCTTCAGGAGAGGAGGGGACCCATACCCCAGTGAGAGTCAGCGCCTTCAGGAGAGGAGGGGACCTGTACCCCAGTGAGAGTCAGCACCTTCAGGAGAGGAGGGGACCCGTACCCCAGCGAGAGTCAGCACCTTCAGGAGAGGAGGGGACCCGTACCCCAGTGAGAGTCAGCGCCTTCAGGAGAGGAGAGGGTCCCGTGTCCCAGTGAGAGTCAGTCCCTTCAGGAGAGGAGGGGGCCCGTACCCCAGTGAGAGTCAGCACCTTCAGGAGAGGAGGGGACCCGTACCCCAGTGAGAGTCAGCGCCTTCAGGAGAGTAGGGGACCCGTACCCCAGTGAGAGTCAGCACCATCAGGAGAGGAGGGGACCCGTACCCCAGTGAGAGTCAGCACCTTCAGGAGAGGAGGGGACCCATACCCCAGTGAGAGTCAGCACCTTCAGGAGAGGAGGGGACCCGTACCCCAGTGAGAGTCAGCACCTTCAGGAGAGGAGGGGACCCGTACCCCAGTGAGAGTCAGCACCTTCAGGAGAGGAGGGGACCCATACCCCAGTGAGAGTCAGCACCTTCAGGAGAGGAGGGGACCCGTACCCCAGTGAGAGTCAGCACCTTCAGGAGAGGAGGGGACACGTACCCCAGTGAGAGTCAGCACCTTCAGGAGAGGAGGGGACACGTACCCCAGTGAGAGTCAGCACCTTCAGGAGAGGAGGGGACCTGTGCCCCAGTGAGAGTCAGCACCTTCAGGAGAGGAGGGGACCCATACCCCAGTGAGAGTCAGCACCTTCAGGAGAGGAGGGGAACCGTACCCCAGTGAGAGTCAGCACCTTCAGGAGAGGAGGGGACCCGTACCCCAGTGAGAGTCCGCACCTTCAGGAGAGGGGGGGACCCGTACCCCAGTGACAGTCAGCACCTTCAGGAGAATAGGGGACCCGTACCCCAGTGAGAGTCAGCGCCTTCAGGAGAGGAGGGGACCCGTACCCCAGTGAGAGTCAGCACCTTCAGGAGAGGAGGGGACCCGTACCCCAGTGAGAGTCAGCACCTTCAGGAGAGGAGGGGACCCGTACCCCAGTGAGAGTCAGCACCTTCAGGAGAGGAGGGGACCTGTACCCCAGTGAGAGTCAGCACCTTCAGGAGAGGAGGGGACCTGTACCCCAGTGAGAGTAAGCCCCTTCAGGAGAGGAGGTGACCCGTACCCCAGTGAGAGTCAGCACCTTCAGGAGAGGAGGGGACCCGTACCCCAGTGAGAGTCAGCACCTTCAGGAGAGGAGGGGACCTGTACCCCAGTGAGAGTCAGCACCTTCAGGAGAGGAGGTGACCCGTACCCCAGTGAGAGTCAGCACCTTCAGGAGAGGAGGGGACCCGTACCCCAGTGAGAGTCAGCACCTTCAGGAGAGCAGGGGACCCAAACTCCAGTGAGAGTTAGCACCTCCAGGAGAGGAGGGGACCCGTACCCCAGTGAGAGTCAGTACCTTCAGGAGAGGAGGGGACCCGTATCCCAGTGAGAGTCAGCACCTTCAGGAGAGGAGGGGACCCGTACCCCAGTGAGAGTCAGCACCTTCAGGAGAGGAGGGGACCCGTACCCCAGTGAGAGTCAGCACCTTCAGGAGAGGAGGGGACCCGTAACCCAGTGAGAGTCAGTACCTTCAGGAGAGGAGGGGACCCGTATCCCAGTGAGAGTCAGCACCTTCAGGAGAGGAGGGGACCCGTACCCCAGTGAGAGTCAGCACCTTCAGGAGAGGAGGGGACCCGTACCCCAGTGAGAGTCAGCACCTTCAGGAGAGGAGGGGGCCCGTACCCCAGTGAGAGTCAGCACCTTCAGGAGAGGAGGGGACCCGTACCCCAGTGAGAGTCAGCACCTTCAGGAGAGGAGGGGACCCGTACCCCAGTGAGAGTCAGCACCTTCAGGAGAGGAGGGGACCCGTACCCCAGTGAGAATCAGCACCTTCAGGCGAGGAGGGGACCCGTACCCCAGTGAGAGTCAGCACCTTCAGGAGAGGAGGTGACCCGTACCCCAGTGAGAGTCAGCACCTTCAGGAGAGGAGGGGGCCCGTACCCCAGTGAGAGTCAGCACCTTCAGGAGAGGAGGGGAGCCGTACCCCAGTGAGAGTCAGCACCTTCAGGAGAGGAGGGGACCCATACCCCAGTGAGAGTCAGTACCTTCAGGAGAGGAGGGGACCCATACCCCAGTGAGAGTCAGTACCTTCAGGAGAGGAGGGGACCCATACCCCAGTGAGAGTCAGCACCTTCAGGAGAGGAGGGGACCTGTACCCCAGTGAGAGTCAGCACCTTCAGGAGAGGAGGGGACCCGTACTCCAGTGAGAGTCAGCACCTTCAGGAGAGGAGCGGACCCGTACCCCAGTGAGAGTCAGCACCTTCAGGAGAGGAGGGGACCAGTACCCCAGTGAGAGTCAGCGCCTTCAGGAGAGGAGGGGACCCGTACCCCAGTGAGAGTCAGCCCCTTCAGAAGAGCAGGGGACCCCCCGTACCCCAGTGAGAGTCAGCACCTTCAGGAGAGGAGGGGACGCGTACCCCAGTGAGAGTCAGCACCTTCAGGAGAGGAGGGGACCCGTACCCCAGTGAGATTCAGCACCTTCAGGAGAGGAGGGGACCCGTACTCCAGTGAGAGTCAGCACCTTCAGGAGAGGAGGGGAGCCGTACCCCAGTGAGAGTCAGCACCTTCAGGAGACGAGGGGACCCGTACCCCAGTGAGAGTCAGCACCTTCGGGAGAGGAGGGGACGCGTACCCCAGTGAGAGTCAGCACCTTCAGGAGAGGAGGAGACCCGTACCCCAGTGAGATCCAGCGCCTTCAGGAGAGGAGGGGACCCATACCCGAGTGAGAGTCGGCATCTTCAGGAGAGGAGGGGACCCATACCCCAGTGAGAGTCAGCACCTTCAGGAGAGGAGGGGACCCGTACCCGAGTGAGAGTCAGCACCTTCAGGACAGGAGAGGACCCGTACCCCAGTGAGAATCAGCACCTTCAGGAGAGGAGGGGACCCGTACCCCAGTGAGAGTCAGCACCTTCAGGAGAGGAGGGGACCCGTACCCCAGTGAGAGTCAGCACCTTCAGGAGAGGAGGGGGACCCGTACCCCAGTGAGAGTCAGCACCTTCAGGAGAGGAGGGGACCCGTACCCCAGTGAGAGTCAGCACCTTCAGGAGAGGAGGGGACCCGTACCCCAGTGAGAGTCAGCACCTTCAGGAGAGGAGGGGACCCGTACCCCAGTGAGAGTCAGCACCTTCAGGAGAGGAGAGGACCCGTACCCCAGTGAGAGTCAGCACCTTCAGGAGAGGAGGGGACCCGTACTCCAGTGAGAGTCAGCACCTTCAGGAGAGGAGGGGACCCGTACCCCAGTGAGAGTCAGCACCTTCAGGAGAGGAGGGGACCCGTACCCCAGTGAGAGTCAGCGCCTTCAGGAGAGGAGGGGACCCATACCCCAGTGAGAGTCAGCACCTTCAGGAGAGGAGGGGACCCGTACCCCAGCGAGAGTCAGCACCTTCAGGAGAGGAGGGGACCCGTACCCCAGTGAGAGTCAGCACCTTCAGGAGAGGAGGGGACCCGTACCCCAGTGAGAGTCAGCACCTTCAGGAGAGGAGGGGACCCGTACCCCAGTGAGAGTCCGTGCCTTCAGGAGAGGAGGGGACCCGTACCCCAGTGAGAGTCAGCACCTTCAGGAGAGGAGGGGACCCGTACCCCAGTGAGTGTCAGCGCCTTCAGGAGAGGAGTGGACCCGTACCCCAGTGAGAGTCAACACCTTCAGGAGAGGAGGGGACCCGTACCGCAGTGAGAGTCAGCACCTTCAGGAGAGGAGGTGACCTGTACCCCAGTGAGAGTCAGCACCTTCAGGAGAGGAGGGGACCCGTACCCCAGTGAGAGTCAGCACCTTCAGGAGAGGAGGGGACCCGTACCCCAGTGAGAGTCAGCACCGTCAGGAGAGGAGGGGACTCGTACCCCAGTGAGAGTCAGCACCTTCAGGAGAGGAGGGGACCCGTACCCCAGTGAGAGTCAGCACCTTCAGGAGAGGAGGGGACCCGTATCCCAGTGAGAGGCAGCACCTTCAGGAGAGGAGGGGACCCCGTACCCCAGTGAGAGTCAGCACCTTCAGGAGAGGAGGGGACCCGTACCCCAGCGAGAGTCAGCACCTTCAGGAGAGGAGGGGACCTGTACCCCAGTGAGAGTCAGCACCTTCAGGAGAGGAGGGGACCCGTACCCCAGTGAGAGTCAGCACCTTCAGGAGAGGAGGGGACCCGTACCCCAGTGAGAGTCAGCACCTTCAGGAGAGGAGGGGACCTGTACCCCAGTGAGAGTCAGCACCTTCAGGAGAGGAGGGGACCCGTACCCCAGTGAGAGTCAGCACCTTCAGGAGAGGAGGGGACCCGTACCCCAGTGAGAGTCAGCACCTTCAGGAGAGATGGGGACCCGTACCCCAGTGAGAGACCGCACCTTCAGGAGAGGAGGGGACCCGTACCCCAGTGAGAGTCAGCACCTTCAGGAGAGGAGGGGGCCCGTACCCCAGTGAGAGTCAGCACCTTCAGGAGAGGAGGGGACCCGTACCCCAGTGAGAGTCAGCACGTTCAGGAGAGGAGGGGACCCGTACCCCAGTGAGAGTCAGCACCTTCAGGAGAGGAGGGGACCCGTACCCCAGTGAGAGTCAGCACCTTCAGGAGAGGAGGGGACCTGTACCCCAGTGAGAGTCAGCACCTTCAGGAGAGGAGGGGACCCGTACCCCAGTGAGAGTCAGCACCTTCAGGAGAGGAGGGGACCCGTACCCCAGTGAGAGTCGGCACCTTCAGGACATGAGAGGACCCGTACCCCAGTGAGAGTCAGCACCTTCAGGAGAGGGGGGGAACCGTACCCCAGCGAGAGTCGGCACCTTCAGGAGAGGAGGGGACCCGTACCCCAGTGAGAGTCAGCACCTTCAGGAGAGGAGGGGACCCGTACCCCAGTGAGAGTCAGCACCTTCAGGAGAGGAGGGGACCCGTACCCCAGTGAGAGTCAGCACCTTCAGGAGAGGAGGGGACCCGTACCCCAGTGAGAGTCAGCACCTTCAGGAGAGGAGGGGACCCGTACCCCAGTGAGAGTCAGTACCTTCAGGAGAGGAGGGGACCCGTACCCCAGTGAGAGTCAGCACCTTCAGGAGAGGAGGGGACCTGTACCCCAGTGAGAGTCAGTACCTTCAGGAGAGGAGGGGACCCGTACCCCAGTGAGAGTCAGCACCTTCAGGAGACGAGGGGACCCGTACCCCAGTGAGAGTCAGCACCTTCGGGAGAGGAGGGGACGCGTACCCCAGTGAGAGTCAGCACCTTCAGGAGAGGAGGAGACCCGTACCCCAGTGAGAGCCAGCGCCTTCAGGAGAGCAGGGGACCCATACCCAAGTGAGAGTCAGCACCTTCAGGAGAGGAGGGGACCCGTACCCGAGTGAGAGTCAGTGCCTTCAGGAGAGGAGGGGACCCGTACCCCAGTGAGAGTCAGCACCTTCAGGAGAGGAGGGGACCCGTACCCCAGTGAGAGTCAGTGCCTTCAGGAGAGGAGGGGACCCGTACCCCAGTGAGAGTCAGCACCTTCAGGAGAGGAGGGGACCCGTACCCCAGTGAGAGTCAGCACCTTCAGGACAGGAGAGGACCCGTACCCCAGTGAGAGTCAGCACCTTCAGAAGAGGAGGGGACCCGTACCCCAGTGAGAGTCAGTACCTTCAGGAGAGGAGAGGGTCCCGTGTCCCAGTGAGAGTCAGCGCCTTCAGGAGAGGAGAGGGTCCCGTGTCCCAGTGAGAGTCAGCACCTTCAGGAGAGGAGGGGTCCCGTACCCCAGTGAGAGTCAGTATCTTCAGGAGAGGAGGGGACCCGTACCCCAGTGAGAGTCAGCACCTTCAGGAGAGGAGGGGACCCGTACCCCAGCGAGAGTCAGCACCTTCAGGAGAGGAGGGGACCCGTACCCCAGTGAGAGTCAGCACCTTCAGGAGAGGAGGGGACCCATACCCCAGTGAGAGTCAGCGCCTTCAGGAGAGGAGGGGACCTGTACCCCAGTGAGAGTCAGCACCTTCAGGAGAGGAGGGGACCCGTACCCCAGCGAGAGTCAGCACCTTCAGGAGAGGAGGGGACCCGTACCCCAGTGAGAGTCAGCGCCTTCAGGAGAGGAGAGGGTCCCGTGTCCCAGTGAGAGTCAGTCCCTTCAGGAGAGGAGGGGGCCCGTACCCCAGTGAGAGTCAGCACCTTCAGGAGAGGAGGGGACCCGTACCCCAGTGAGAGTCAGCGCCTTCAGGAGAGTAGGGGACCCGTACCCCAGTGAGAGTCAGCACCATCAGGAGAGGAGGGGACCCGTACCCCAGTGAGAGTCAGCACCTTCAGGAGAGGAGGGGACCCATACCCCAGTGAGAGTCAGCACCTTCAGGAGAGGAGGGGACCCGTACCCCAGTGAGAGTCAGCACCTTCAGGAGAGGAGGTGACACGTACCCCAGTGAGAGTCAGCACCTTCAGGAGAGGAGGGGACCTGTACCCCAGTGAGAGTCAGCACCTTCAGGAGAGGAGGGGACCTGTACCTCAGTGAGAGTCAGCAACTTCAGGAGAGGAGGGGACCCGTACCCCAGTGAGAGTCAGCACCTTCAGGAGAGGAGGGGACCTGTACCCCAGTGAGAGTCAGCACCTTCAGGAGAGGAGGGGACCCGTACCCCAGTGAGAGTCAGCACCTTCAGGAGAGGAGGGGACCTGTACCCCAGTGAGAGTCAGCACCTTCAGGAGAGGAGGGGACCCATACCTCAGTGAGAGTCAGCAACTTCAGGAGAGGAGGGGACCCATACCCCAGTGAGAGTCAGCACCTTCAGGAGAGGAGGTGACACGTACCCCAGTGAGAGTCAGCACCTTCAGGAGAGGAGGGGACCCGTACCCCAGTGAGAGTCAGCACCTTCAGGAGAGGAGGGGACCTGTGCCCCAGTGAGAGTCAGCACCTTCAGGAGAGGAGGGGACCCGTACCCCAGTGAGAGTCAGCACCTTCAGGAGAGGAGGGGACCCGTACCCCAGTGAGAGTCAGCACCTTCAGGAGAGGAGGGGACCTGTGCCCCAGTGAGAGTCAGCACCTTCAGGAGAGGAGGGGACTCGTACCCCAGTGAGAGTCAGCACCTTCAGGAGAGGAGGGGACCCGTACCCCAGTGAGAGTCAGCACCTTCAGGAGAGGAGGGGACCCGTACCCCAGTGAGAGTCAGCACCTTCAGGAGAGGAGGGGACCCGTACCCCAGTGAGAGTCCGCACCTTCAGGAGAGGGGGGGACCCGTACCCCAGTGACAGTCAGCACCTTCAGGAGAATAGGGGACCCGTACCCCAGTGAGAGTCAGCGCCTTCAGGAGAGGAGGGGACCCGTACCCCACTGAGAGTCAGCACCTTCAGGAGAGGAGGGGACCCGTACCCCAGTGAGAGTCAGCACCTTCAGGAGAGGAGGGGACCCGTACCCCAGTGAGAGTCAGCACCTTCAGGAGAGGAGGGGACCTGTACCCCAGTGAGAGTAAGCCCCTTCAGGAGAGGAGGTGACCCGTACCCCAGTGAGAGTCAGCACCTTCAGGAGAGGAGGGGACCCGTACCCCAGTGAGAGTCAGCACCTTCAGGAGAGGAGGGGACCTGTACCCCAGTGAGAGTCAGCACCTTTAGGAGAGGAGGTGACCCGTACTCCAGTGAGAGTCAGCACCTTCAGGAGAGGAGGGGACCCAAACTCCAGTGAGAGTCAGCACCTTCAGGAGAGGAGGGGACCCGTACCCCAGTGAGAGTCAGCACCTTTAGGAGAGGAGGTGACCCGTACCCCAGTGAGAGTCAGCACCTTCAGGAGAGGAGGGGACCCAAACTCCAGTGAGAGTCAGCACCTTCAGGAGAGGAGGGGACCCGCACCCCAGTGAGAGTCAGCACCTTCAGGAGAGGAGGGGACCCGTACCCCAGTGAGAGTCAGCACCTTCAGGAGAGGAGGGGACCCTTACCCCAGTGAGAGTCAGCACCTTCAGGAGAGGAGGGGACCCGTACCCCAGTGAGAGTCAGCACCTTCAGGAGAGGAGGGGACCCGTACCCCAGTGAGAGTCGGCACCTTCAGGAGAGGAGGGGACCCGTACCCCAGTGAGAGTCAGTACCTTCAGGAGAGGAGGGGACCCGTACCCCAGTGAGAGTCAGCACCTTCAGGAGAGGAGGGGACCCGTACCCCAGTGAGAGTCAGCACCTTCAGGAGAGGAGGGGACCCGTACCCCAGTGAGAGTCAGCACCTTCAGGAGAGGAGGGGACCCGTACCCCAGTGAGAGTCAGCACCTTCAGGAGAGGAGGGGACCCGTACCCCAGTGAGAGTCAGCACCTTCAGGAGAGGAGGGGACCCGTACCCCAGTGAGAGTCAGCACCTTCAGGAGAGGAGGGGCCCGTACCCCAGTGAGAGTCAGCACCTTCAGGAGAGGAGGGGACCCGTACCCCAGTGAGAGTCAGTACCTTCAGGAGAGGAGGGGATCCGTACCCCAGTGAGAGTCAGCACCTTCAGGAGAGGAGGGGACCCGTACCCCAGTGAGAGTCAGCACCTTCAGGAGAGGAGGGGACCCGTACACCAGTGAGTGTCAGCACCTTCAGGAGAGGAGGGGACCCGTACCCCAGTGAGAGTCAGCACCTTCAGGAGAGGAGGGGATCCGTACCCCAGTGAGAGTCAGCACCTTCAGGAGAGGAGGGGGACCCGTACCCCAGTGGGAGTCAGCACCTTCAGGAGAGGAGGGGACCCGTACCCCAGTGAGAGTCAGCACCTTCAGGAGAGGAGGGGACCCGTACCCCAGTGAGAGTCAGCACCTTCAGGAGAGGAGGGGACCCGTACACCAGTGAGTGTCAGCACCTTCAGGAGAGGAGGGGACCCGTACCCCAGTGAGAGTCAGCACCTTCAGGAGAGGAGGGGACCCGTACACCAGTGAGTGTCAGCACCTTCAGGAGAGGAGGGGGACCCGTACCCGAGTGAGAGTCAGCACCTTCAGGAGAGGAGGGGACCCGTACCCCAGTGAGAGTCCGCACCTTCAGGAGAGGAGGGGACCCGTACCCCAGTGAGAGTCAGCACCTTCAGGAGAGGAGGGGACCCGTACCCCAGTGAGAGTCAGCACCTTCAGGAGAGGAGGGGGACCCGTACCCCAGTGAGAGTCAGCACCTTCAGGAGAGATGGGGACCCGCACCCCAGTGAGAGTCAGCACCTTCAGGAGAGGAGGGGGACCCGTACCCCAGTGAGAGTCAGCACCTTCAGGAGAGGAGGGGACCCGTACCCCAGTGAGAGTCAGCACCTTCAGGAGAGATGGGGACCCGTACCCCAGTGAGAGTCAGCACCTTCAGGAGAGGAGGGGACCCGTACCCCATTGAGAGTCAGCACCTTCAGGAGAGGAGGGGACCCGTACCCCAGTGAGAGTCAGCACCTTCAGGAGAGGAGGGGACCCGTACCCCAGTGAGAGTCAGCACCTTCAGGAGAGGAGGGGACCCATACCCCATTGAGAGTCAACACCTTCAGGAGAGGAGGGGACCCGTACCCCAGTGAGAGTCAGCACCTTCAGGAGAGGAGGGGACCCGTACCCCAGTGAGAGTCAGCACCTTCAGGAGAGGAGGGGACCCGTACCCCAGTGAGAGTCAGCACCTTCAGGAGAGGAGGGGACCCGTACCCCAGTGAGAGTCAGCACCTTCAGGAGAGGAGGGGAGCCATACCCCAGTGAGAGTCAGCACCTTCAGGAGAGGAGGGGACCCGTACCCCAGTTAGAGTCAGCACCTTCAGGAGAGGAGGGGACCCGTACCCCCGTGAGAGTCAGCACCTTCAGGAGAGGAGTGGACCCGTACCCCAGTGAGAGTCAGCACCTTCAGGAGAGGAGGGGGCCTGTACCCCAGTGAGAGTCAGCACCTTCAGGAGAGGAGGGGACCCGTACCCCAGTGAGAGTCAGCACCTTCAGGAGAGGAGGGGACCCGTACCCCAGTGAGAGTCAGCACCTTCAGGAGAGGAGGGGACCCGTACCCCAGTGAGAGTCAGCACCTTCAGGAGAGGAGGGGGCCCGTACCCCAGTGAGAGTCAGCACCTTCAGGAGAGGAGGGGACCCATACCCCAGTGAGAGTCAGCACCTTCAGGAGAGATGGGGACCCGCACCCCAGTGAGAGTCAGCACCTTCAGGAGAGGAGGGGGACCCGTACCCCAGTGAGAGTCAGCACCTTCAGGAGAGGAGGGGACCCGTACCCCAGTGAGAGTCAGCACCTTCAGGAGAGATGGGGACCCGTACCCCAGTGAGAGTCAGCACCTTCAGGAGAGGAGGGGACCCGTACCCCAGTTAGAGTCAGCACCTTCAGGAGAGGAGGGGACCCGTACCCCCGTGAGAGTCAGCACCTTCAGGAGAGGAGTGGACCCGTACCCCAGTGAGAGTCAGCACCTTCAGGAGAGGAGGGGGCCTGTACCCCAGTGAGAGTCAGCACCTTCAGGAGAGGAGGGGACCCGTACCCCAGTGAGAGTCAGCACCTTCAGGAGAGGAGGGGACCCGTACCCCAGTGAGAGTCAGCACCTTCAGGAGAGGAGGGGACCCGTACCCCAGTGAGAGTCAGCACCTTCAGGAGAGGAGGGGGCCCGTACCCCAGTGAGAGTCAGCACCTTCAGGAGAGGAGGGGACCCATACCCCAGTGAGAGTCAGCACCTTCAGGAGAGATGGGGACCCGCACCCCAGTGAGAGTCAGCACCTTCAGGAGAGGAGGGGGACCCGTACCCCAGTGAGAGTCAGCACCTTCAGGAGAGGAGGGGACCCGTACCCCAGTGAGAGTCAGCACCTTCAGGAGAGATGGGGACCCGTACCCCAGTGAGAGTCAGCACCTTCAGGAGAGGAGGGGACCCGTACCCCATTGAGAGTCAGCACCTTCAGGAGAGGAGGGGACCCGTACCCCAGTGAGAGTCAGCACCTTCAGGAGAGGAGGGGACCCGTACCCCAGTGAGAGTCAGCACCTTCAGGAGAGGAGGGGACCCATACCCCATTGAGAGTCAACACCTTCAGGAGAGGAGGGGACCCGTACCCCAGTGAGAGTCAGCACCTTCAGGAGAGGAGGGGACCCGTACCCCAGTGAGAGTCAGCACCTTCAGGAGAGGAGGGGACCCGTACCCCAGTGAGAGTCAGCACCTTCAGGAGAGGAGGGGACCCGTACCCCAGTGAGAGTCAGCACCTTCAGGAGAGGAGGGGAGCCATACCCCAGTGAGAGTCAGCACCTTCAGGAGAGGAGGGGACCCGTACCCCAGTTAGAGTCAGCACCTTCAGGAGAGGAGGGGACCCGTACCCCCGTGAGAGTCAGCACCTTCAGGAGAGGAGTGGACCCGTACCCCAGTGAGAGTCAGCACCTTCAGGAGAGGAGGGGGCCTGTACCCCAGTGAGAGTCAGCACCTTCAGGAGAGGAGGGGACCCGTACCCCAGTGAGAGTCAGCACCTTCAGGAGAGGAGGGGACCCGTACCCCAGTGAGAGTCAGCACCTTCAGGAGAGGAGGGGACCCGTACCCCAGTGAGAGTCAGCACCTTCAGGAGAGGAGGGGGCCCGTACCCCAGTGAGAGTCAGCACCTTCAGGAGAGGAGGGGACCCATACCCCAGTGAGAGTCAGCACCTTCAGGAGAGGTGAGGACCCGTACCCCAGTGAGAGACAGCACCTTCAGGAGAGGAGGGGACCCGTACCCCAGTGAGAGTCAGCACCTTCAGGAGAGGAGGGGACCCGTACCCCAGTGAGAGTCAGTACCTTCGGGAGAGGAGGGGACCCGTACCCCAGTGAGAGTCAGCGCCTTCAGGAGAGGAGGGGACCCGTACCCCAGTGAGAGTCAGCACCTTCAGGAGAGGAGGGGACCCGTACCCCAGTGAGAGTCAGCACCTTCAGGAGATTTGGTGGTGTACATGGGAGGATTTGATGTGAAATTTCCATTTACAAATCGAACTCACTTTGAAAAGCTGAATAATGGGAATCTAATGCTGTTCTTTACAAAAATGGTGAAATTTTCTGCACCTTCCATTCGATCCCTGCCGAACAAAACATTAATAATATAAAATGATACTATTAATCATTTGCCTAACACACTTCGGCGCTCCCTCAGTACTGCCCCTCCGTCAGTGCAGCATTCCCTCAGTACTGCCCCTCCGCCAGTGCAGCATTCCCTCAGTACTGCCCCTCCGCCAGTGCTGCACTTCCTCAATACTGCCCCTCTGACAGTGCAGCGCTCCCTCAGTACTGCCCCTCCGCCAGTGCTGCACTCCCTCAATACTGCCCCTCCGCCAGTGCTGCACTCCCTCAGTACTACCCCTCCACCAGTGCTGCACTCCCTCAGTACTGCCCCTACGACAGTGCAGCGTTCCCTCAGTACTGTCCCACCGACAGTGCAGCTCTTCCTCAGTACTGACCCTCCGACAGTGCAGCGCTCCCTCAGTACTGCCCCTCCGACAGTGCAGCACTCCCTCAGTACTGCCCCTCCGACAGTGCAGCGCTCCCTCAGTACTGCCCCTCCGCCAGTGCTGCACTCCCTCAATACTGCCCCTCCGCCAGTGCTGCACTCCCTCAGTACTACCCCTCCACCAGTGCTGCACTCCCTCAGTACTGACCCTCCGACAGTGCAGCGTTCCCTCAGTACTGCCCCTCCGACAGTGCGGCGCTCTCTCCGTACTGCCCCTTCGACAGTGCGGCACTCCCTCAGTACTGCCCCTCCAACAGTGCAACTCTCCCTCAGTACTGCCCCTCCGACAGTGCAGCGCTCCCTCAGTACTGACCCTCCGACAGTGCGGCGCTCCCTCAGTACTG
This sequence comes from Somniosus microcephalus, assembly GCF_052327205.1. Classification (NCBI taxonomy): domain Eukaryota; kingdom Metazoa; phylum Chordata; class Chondrichthyes; order Squaliformes; family Somniosidae; genus Somniosus; species Somniosus microcephalus. Next base: position 20,400,536 of record NW_028225180.1, read on the forward strand.
CCCCTCCGACAGTGCAGCGCTCCCTCAGTACTGCCCCTCCGACAGTGCGGCGCTCCCTCAGTACTGCCCCTCCGACAGTGCAGCGCTCCCTCAGTACTGCCCCTCCGACAGTGCGGCTCGAGGGGCTGAATGGCCTCCTCCTGTTCCTGTGTAACAGGCTCGAGGGGCTGAATGGCCTCCTCCTGTTCCTGTGTAACAGGCTCGAGGGGCTGAATGGCCTCCTCTTGTTATGTGGTTTAAAATCGCTGTAATTCTGCGTAAGATTGGGACCTACTTGGGTGAATTGTCCAATTCAACTGGACACCATCCTCTGACCTCACACATCTTCAGTGTGTGATTGAAGTTCACACAGCGACCGGTTAGAATTCCTGATGGCGGCAAAAGCGGGTGGAGATTAATGACTGGAGATAGGGACAACTGCTGATCAACTGGAAATAGGCACATCTGGGGGAGAACTGGGAGTCAACTCGAGTTCGGGAGATCTGGAGGTTGGAAGATCTGGTGGTTGGGAAAACTGGTGGTTGGGACGAGATCTTGTGTTTGGGACATCTGGAAGTTGGGACATCTGGAAGTTGGGACATCTTGTGTTTGGGAGATCTTGTGTTTGGGAGATCTTGTGTTTGGGAGATCTGGAAGTTGGGAGATCTTGTGTTTGGGAGATCTTGTGTTTGGGAGATCTTGTGTTTGGGAGATCTGGAAGTTGGGACATCTTGTGTTTGGGAGATCTTGTGTTTGGGAGATCTGGAGACAGAGACATTTGGAGGTTGGGAGATCTTGTGTTTGGGAGATCTGGATGTTGGGACATCTTGGCCTAGAAATTCATTGACGCCACTTTTGGGGCGCTAAAGTGGGGCGTCCGCTAAAGTTTGCGGCCGCCGCCAAATCTAGGCCACTTCTCCGATATTCATTAGCTTCGCCCTACTAGTTCGGGCGAGCGCTAAAACTGCTGCTGGACGCCTCTCTTTGGGCGCTAAGCCGGAGGTGGTGATCGATAGCGCCGAGGCCGGGCGCAGCGCAGGTGCGGCCATCTCGTGATTGACAGCAGACACCCTGGCGCCGGCCAGCTCTTAAGGGGGAAGGGTCGACTGTGTCTGCTGCCACGCCCTGGATAGTGGAGCCCTCCAGCTAGGCCTGAACACTGCTGCTGGACCCAAATAGCGCCTGAAGACATGGAGAAGGCCCGTGAACGTGCGCAGCGCTTCTCAGAGCGTGATCTGAGTGTCCTGCTTGCTGCTGTGGAGAAGAGACGCCATGTTTTGTACCCGGACAATGGCAAGAAGGCGACGGTCCGTGTCTACAGGAGAGCCTGGAGGCATGTCGCCAGCAAGCTGTCAGCCAACAGCGACGTCCCCAGGACCGGTGCCCAATGCCGCAAAAAGTTAAATGACCTCACACGCGGATTGTCAGGGTGAGTACCCTATCCAATGACCTCCTCATCCTTGCATGTGCACCTCACATTATGGGCAAAGGGACCTGAAAGCCCTAATGGCCAGCCTTCATCCAGCAGCTATGGCACAGGCATGAGCATCAATTGCACATTCTGCACTGAACACACTGGCCAAGCTATTCCACCATGGGAGCCATTGCACACCAGATCATGGCGACACACTGGCCAGGCTATTCCACCATGGGAGGCAGTGCACACCAGATCATGGCGACACACTGGCCAGGCTATTCCACCATGGGAGGCATTGCACAGCAGATCATGGCGACACACTGGCCAGGCTATTCCACCATGGGAGGCATTGCACACCAGATCATGGCGACACACTGGCCAGGCTATTCCACCATGGGAGGCAGTGCACAGCAGATCATGGCGACACACTGGCCAGGCTATTCCACCATGGGAGGCAGTGCACACCAGATCACGGCGACACACTGTACTTAGAGGCCGTCCTTTCTCTTGCAGGCCAAGCTGGCGAATAATTGCAAGAGCCGGACTGCGACCGGGGGAGGACGACCCCATATCCAGCCACTCACCGACCTGCAACATCGCGTGGAGCGCCTCATGGGTGGCCGGGTGATTGGGCCTGTTGCATGTGGAGATGCCGACCCTGTTCTGGGCAGCAATGGTAAGGACATCACCTTTTGCACCTCTCTCGTCCCACTTGCGCATCAGATCTACATCCTTTGCCACTGTCCGACCAATGCGCTGAATGCCGCCACTGATGCATCCCGCACTGACGCCCTCTCCTCACTCTAAAGCTACTCTTGTGCCTTCCTGCTTTCAGATGGTCAAGAGAAGGTCCCTCAACTTGCCAGTGACAGACCCTCCGAGGAGGAGCAGGAGGAGGAGCAAGAGGAAGGCGGCCCATCAGGGGAACCCTCAGCCGCGGCCACCCAGGCCAATGTAGGGGACACGTCTTCCCTGGAGGGCAGCGTGGCGGAAGTGTCAAAGGGGAGGGGAGCTCCTGGGACCTGCGTGCTGCAGAAAGGCGGGAGGGGGGTGGAAGCTCGGCGACCTTCTCCCCAGAGGGGGGATGTGTCGGAGGGGAGTCCAATTGCTGGGCCCAGCGGCCTCCAGCAACGGAGGAAGGGTCGGCCAGCTCGGCGGCCTTCTCCCCAGAGGGAGAGTCTGGCCTCCAGTCAGGAGATGCTCTTCGCCGAGGAGATGGAACGCCTCGAAGACTTGTCCGCGGACTCGGAGCGCCGGCACATGGAGCTCATGGCGGCAGTGGCACGGTTGCCTGAGTCCATCGATTCGCTCTCTCGGAGTGTGGCCGAGTTCGGGCCCTTAGAGGCCACCAGTCGGGCGGAACACCGGGCAGATCTGTCAGCGACTGGCCAGGTGATTAGTGGTGCCGTCCAGTCACTGGCTGCTCTGCTGCGGTCAGTGAACAGGTCAACACGGGCACTCACTGCTGCCACACTCGCGGTGTCAGCCAGGCATCGCCAGGGCACCCGGCGCGCTGCAGCAGCACATCGGTCTGTCCCTCGGCAGATTGGTGCGAATGCTGCAGTGCTGGCCCAGGCGAGTGCCAGTGTCTCAGGCGACCAGCGAGCGCCTCCCATCCGCCAGCTTGCCGCCATTCCTCCAGCCGCCACTGCCACTCCTCCAGTGGAGCTGCCAGGAGCTGCTGCAGCGACTGATGCTGGCCAGCCACAGCTGCAGCAATCAACAGCCGGCCGCTCGACGCCCAGACCTCGACTAGGCCGACCCCCAAGGGCATCTGCCGTCACGACATGTGACCCTCAGGAGCCTGCCCCCAGCCTTGCAGCAGGCAATGGCCTTACTTTGAGGCGGAGCAGCAGGGCGGGCAGGGGCCACCTAAAGATGGCCAAGGCATCGCCCTAGCGGGCCAAATAGTCGAATGTGTGGCCATTTGTGTTTGTTTCTTGAGGCCGAGAATTGGATGTTTGTTTTTTGAAGGCCGATGATGTGATGTTTGTTTTGGACGAAGGCCGAGAATGACGGCCATTTTAGTTGCCCTATTTTGTTAATCCTCCCCAGGTTGTGGGAGCGAGTAATGTGTTTGTGTTTTTTGGGGGTTTCATCTGTTTTTGGTTTTCATGTGGGAAGGGCCCAGAGTTTGTACAATAAAGCATTTTATTTATTCACATTGTCCATGTTTGATCTTTGAAGTGTTTGTTGCCTTAACCGGCTGAGGGCTTGCGGAGCGGCTGCAATCATGTTCTATCATTGGCACAAGCCATTCCCTGACAGGGGGCCTAGAAGTGACGTTCAATAAGCCGACGACGGGCGGCCCTTGGACCTTGTGCGTCCCTCCTGGGCTGGTACTCCTCGTCCTCGTCGTCCTCATGCTCCTCCTGCTCCTCCTCCTGAGGTGGTCGTCCAACGTGAGGTGGCAGTGCCTGAGTCCTGTGGATAGCCAGGTTGTGCAGCATGCAGCAAACGACGACGAATTGGGAGACTCGATCCTGCGAATACTGGAGGGCTCCCCCGGAGCGGTCGAGACAGCGGAACCGTTGCTTGAGCACGCTGATTGTTTGTTCTATGAGGTTCCTCGTCGCTTGATGGCTCTCGTTGTATGCCTCTTCAGCAGGGGTCGTGGGCGCGCGGAGCGGGGTCATGAGCCAGGTACACAAAGGATAGCCTTTGTCCCCGATAAGCCATCCTCTTGGGGGAGGCTGTGCCTGGAACATGTCAGCCACAGTTGTCTGTCGCAGGATAAAGGCATCGTGGCTGCTGTCTGGAAAGCGGGCATTGACAGCTAGGATGCGCTGCCTGTGGTCACACACCAGCTGTACATTGAGGGAATGGTAGCCCTTCCGGTTGCAGTAATCCTCGGCATGCTCAAGAGGTGCCCGCAAAGCCACATGCGTGCAGTCAATGGCGCCCTGCACCATGGGGAAGCCCGCTATTCTTGCAAACCCCACTGCACGCTGCTGCTGCTTGTCCAGGGTCATGGGGAAGGAGATGAATTGATGTCTCCTTCTGAAAAGGGCTTCTGTCACCTGGCGGATGCAGCAATGCACGGCGAACTGGGAGATGTTAGCGATGTCCCCAGCAGCGGATTGGAAGGAGCCGGTGGCATAGAAGTTGAGAGCCACCGTCACCTTCACTGCCACCGACAGAGACGTCCTGCGCATCAGCTGTGGCTGCAGATCTCTCTGAAGCAGCCGGCAGATGTCTGCAACCACCTCCCTTCGGAATCGCAGCCTCCTAACACACATCGCGGCAGACATGGTCAGATAGGAGGACTGCTGGCGGTATACCCTGCGTGGGTAAGGCCTCAGTTGGCGACGCCTGTTGCCCCCTCTGCGTCTAGCCAGGGCTGCCACTCTCTCACGGCGTCTGTAAGCCCTTCTGGCATAAGGCTGAAACTCAGCGTTGGCACCCAATGCAGCCCCCATTATATGCTGGCAAACACTGAGCTCTGAATGAAGGCAAAGATAATTGGTAAGCTCTGGCCTGAGCCAAAAATACCTGTCCAAGTGTTGGTCCAAACCAGTAAACTCTCCTCCTTGGTCTCTGTCCAAAAAACCGTTGCACAAGAGTGGATGCTGCAAAATGGCTGGCCTTTATACTGCTGGGTAAGTGCCCTTTAATTAGCGCTCCCCCCGGCCCGGCTAGCCTGTGTACTGTTCCACTTCACAGTCGCTCGGGACGCCCGGCGCACAATGGGCCGGTGCGAGTGACGTTCCGGTTTGGGGCGCACAAAGGGCGTTGCACTATTAAATGACGTCATGATCTGCGCGCGCAGCAGGGCGCGCGCTAAGACTTTGCGCCGGCGCTAAATGTGTCCTGAAGTTGGGGAGAGGCGCAGATCGCGCTGCGCCCGGGCGATAAGCGCCTAGCGCTCGAGATCTACTCCCCCTAAGGCGCTAACGGCTGGCGCGCCCAACTGAATTTCTAGGCCCTTGTGTTTGGGAGATCTGGAGACAGAGACATTTGGAGGTTGGGAGATGTTGTGTTTGGGAGATCTGGAAGTTGGGACAACTGGAGGTCGAAACATCTGGAGGTTGGGACATTTGAGGTTTGGGAGAACTGGAGAAGCTGAAACTCACCATTGCCCACCTGGTGAGTGAACTGTACCTCACAGTCGGTATCATTCACACACTTCAACTTATCATTATCGGGATCCTGAATTTGGAATGAAAAAAAGCCAGTTAAACCAAAATAAACATTGTTCAATAAGAGGTGGAAATGGTCCGGTCTCGATTGGCGGTCAGTTTCTGTACTCTGAGGGTCTCCAGGAGCGGTCAGTGTCTGTGGTCTGAGGGTCTCCAGGAGCGGTCAGTGTCTGTGGTCTGAGGGTCACCAGGAGCGGTCAGTGTCTGTGGTCTGAGGGTCTCCAGGAGCGGTCAGTGTCTGTGGTCTGAGGGTCACCAGGAGCGGTCAGTGTCTGTGGTCTGAGGGTCTCCAGGAGGGGTCAGTGTCTGTGGTCTGAGGGTCTCCAGGAGCGGTCAGTGTCTGTGGTCTGAGGGTCACCAGGAGCGGTCAGTGTCTGCGGTCTGAGGGTCTCCAGGAGCGGTCAGTGTCTGTGGTCTGAGAGTCTCCAGGAGCGGTCAGTGTCTGTGGTCTGAGGGTCACCAGGAGCGGTCAGTGTCTGTGGTCTGAGGGTCTCCAGGAGGGGTCAGTGTCTGTGGTCTGAGGGTCACCAGGAGCGGTCAGTGTCTGTGGTCTGAGGGTCTCCAGGAGTGGTCAGTGTCTGTGGTCTGAGAGTCTCCAGGAGCGGTCAGTGTCTGTGGTCTGAGGGTCTCCAGGAGCGGTCAGTGTCTGTGGTCTGAGGGTCACCAGGAGCGGTCAGTGTCTGTGGTCTGAGGGTCTCCAGGAGCGGTCAGTGTCTGTGGTCTGAGGGTCACCAGGAGCGGTCAGTGTCTGTGGTCTGAGGGTCTCCAGGAGTGGTCAGTGTCTGTGGTCTGAGAGTCTCCAGGAGCGGTCAGTGTCTGTGGTCTGAGGGTCTACAGGAGCGGTCAGTGTCTGTGGTCTGAGAGTCTCCAGGGGCGGTCAGTGTCTGTGGTCTGAGGGTCTCCAGGAGCGGTCAGTGTCTGTGGTCTGAGAGTCTCCAGGAGCGGTCAGTGTCTGTGGTCTGAGGGTCTCCAGGAGTGGTCAGTGTCTGTGGTCTGAGGGTCTCCAGGAGGGGTCAGTGTCTGTGGTCTGAGGGTCACCAGGAGCGGTCAGTGTCTGTGGTCTGAGGGTCTCCAGGAGTGGTCAGTGTCTGTGGTCTGAGAGTCTCCAGGAGCGGTCAGTGTCTGTGGTCTGAGGGTCTACAGGAGCGGTCAGTGTCTGTGGCCTGAGAGTCTCCAGGGGCGGTCAGTGTCTGTGGTCTGAGGGTCTCCAGGAGCAGTCAGTGTCTGTGGTCTGAGAGTCTCCAGGAGCGGTCAGTGTCTGTGGTCTGAGGGTCTCCAGGAGCGGTCAGTGTCTGTGGTCTGAGGGTCTCCAGGAGCTGTCAGTGACTGTGGTCTGAGGGTCTCCAGGAGCGGTCAGTGTCTGTGGTCTGAGGGTCTCCAGGAGCGGTCAGTGTCTGTGGTCTGAGGGTCTCCAGGAGCGGTCAGTGTCTGTGGTCTGAGAGTCTCCAGGAGCGGTCAGTGTCTGTGGTCTGAGGGTCTCCAGGAGTGGTCAGTGTCTATGGTCTGAGGGTCTCCAGGAGCGGTCAGTGTCTGTGGTCTGAGGGTCTCCAGGAGCGGTCAGTGTCTGTGGTCTGAGAGTCTCCAGGAGTGGTCAGTGTCTATGGTCTGAGGGTCTCCAGGAGCGGTCAGTGTCTGTGGTCTGAGGGTCTCCAGGAGCGGTCAGTGTCTGTGGTCTGAGGGTCTCCAGGAGCGGTCAGTGTCTGTGGTCTGAGAGTCTCCAGGAGCGGTCAGTGTCTGAGGGTCTCCAGGAGCGGTCAGTGTCTGTGGTCTGAGGGTCTCCAGGAGCGGTCAGTGTCTGTGGTCTGAGGGTCTCCAGGAGCGGTCAGTGTCTGTGGTCTGAGAGTCTCCAGGAGCGGTCAGTGTCTGTGGTCTGAGGGTCTCCAGGAGCGGTCAGTGTCTGTGGTCTGAGGGTCTCCAGGAGCGGTCAGTGTCTGTGGTCTGAGAGTCTCCAGGAGCGGTCAGTGTCTGTGGTCTGAGGGTCTCCAGGAGCGGTCAGTGTCTGTGGTCTGAGGGTCTCCAGGAGCGGTCAGTGTCTGTGGTCTGAGGGTCTCCAGGAGCAGTCAGTGTCTGTGGTCTGAGAGTCTCCAGGAGCGGTCAGTGTCTGTGGTCTGAGGGTCTCCAGGAGCGGTCAGTGTCTGTGGTCTGAGGATCTCCAGGAGCGGTCAGTGTCTGTGGTCTGAGAGTCTCCAGGAGCGGTCAGTGTCTGTGGTCTGAGGGTCTCCAGGAGCGGTCAGTGTCTGTGGTCTGAGAGTCTGCAGGAGCGGTCAGTGTCTGTGGTCTGAGGGTCTCCAGGAGCGGTCAGTGTCTGTGGTCTGAGGGTCTCCATTGGCGGTCAGTGCCTGTGGTCTGAGGGTCTCCAGGAGCGGTCAGTGTCTGTGGTCAGAGGGTCTCCAGGAGCGGTCAGTGTCTGTGGTCAGAGGGTCTCCAGGAGCGGTCAGTGTCTGTGGTCTGAGAGTCTCCAGGAGTGGTCAGTGTCTATGGTCTGAGGGTCTCCAGGAGCGGTCAGTGTCTGTGGTCTGAGAGTCTCCAGGAGCGGTCAGTGTCTGTGGTCTGAGGGTCTCCAGGAGTGGTCAGCGTCTATGGTCTGAGGGTCTCCAGGAGCGGTCAGTGTCTGTGGTCTGAGGGTCTCCAGGAGTGGTCAGTGTCTGTGGTCTGAGAGTCTCCAGGAGTGGTCAGTGTCTATGGTCTGAGGGTCTCCAGGAGCGGTCAGTGTCTGTGGTCTGAGGGTCTCCAGGAGCGGTCAGTGTCTGTGGTCTGAGGGTCTCCAGGAGCGGTCAGTGTCTGTGGTCTGAGAGTCTCCAGGAGCGGTCAGTGTCTGTGGTCTGAGGGTCTCCAGGAGCGGTCAGTGTCTGTGGTCTGAGGGTCTCCAGGAGCGGTCAGTGTCTGTGGTCTGAGGGTCTCCAGGAGCGGTCAGTGTCTGTGGTCTGAGAGTCTCCAGGAGCGGTCAGTGTCTGTGGTCTGAGGGTCTCCAGGAGCGGTCAGTGTCTGTGGTCTGAGGGTCTCCAGGAGCGGTCAGTGTCTGTGGTCTGAGAGTCTCCAGGAGCGGTCAGTGTCTGTGGTCTGAGGGTCTCCAGGAGCGGTCAGTGTCTGTGGTCTGAGGGTCTCCAGGAGCGGTCAGTGTCTGTGGTCTGAGGGTCTCCAGGAGCAGTCAGTGTCTGTGGTCTGAGAGTCTCCAGGAGCGGTCAGTGTCTGTGGTCTGAGGGTCTCCAGGAGCGGTCAGTGTCTGTGGTCTGAGGGTCTCCAGGAGCGGTCAGTGTCTGTGGTCTGAGAGTCTCCAGGAGCGGTCAGTGTCTGTGGTCTGAGGGTCTCCAGGAGCGGTCAGTGTCTGTGGTCTGAGAGTCTCCAGGAGCGGTCAGTGTCTGTGGTCTGAGGGTCTCCAGGAGCGGTCAGTGTCTGTGGTCTGAGGGTCTCCATTGGCGGTCAGTGCCTGTGGTCTGAGGGTCTCCAGGAGCGGTCAGTGTCTGTGGTCAGAGGGTCTCCAGGAGCGGTCAGTGTCTGTGGTCTGAGGGTCTCCAGGAGCGGTCAGTGTCTGTGGTCTGAGGGTCTCCAGGAGCGGTCAGTGTCTGTGGTCTGAGGGTCTCCAGGAGCGGTCAGTGTCTGTGGTCTGAGGGTCTCCAGGAGCGGTCAGTGTCTGTGGTCTGAGAGTCTCCAGGAGCGGTCAGTGTCTGTGGTCTGAGGGTCTCCAGGAGCGGTCAGTGTCTGTGGTCTGAGGGTCTCCAGGAGCGGTCAGTGTCTGTGGTCTGAGGGTCTCCAGGAGCGGTCAGTGTCTGTGGTCTGAGGGGCTCCAGGAGCGGTCAGTGTCTGTGGTCTGAGAGTCTCCAGGAGCGGTCTGTGTCTGTGGTCTGAGAGTCTCCAGGAGCGGTCAGTGTCTGTGGTCTGAGGGTCTCCAGGAGCGGTCAGTGTCTGTGGTCTGAGGGTCTCCAGGAGCGGTCAGTGTCTGTGGTCTGAGAGTCTCCAGGAGCGGTCAGTGTCTGTGGTCTGAGGGTCTCCAGGAGCGGTCAGTGTCTGTGGTCTGAAAGTCTCCAGGAGCGGTCAGTGTCTGTGGTCTGAGGGTCTCCAGGAGCGGTCAGTGTCTGTGGTCTGAGGGTCTCCAGGAGCGGTCAGTGTCTGTGGTCCGAGAGTCTCCAGGAGCGGTCAGTGTCTGTGGCCTGAGGGTCTCCAGGAGCGGTCAGTGTCTGTGGTCTGAGGGTCTCCAGGAGCGGTCAGTGTCTGTGGTCTGAGGGTCTGCAGGAGCGGTCAGTGTCTGTGGTCTGAGAGTCTCCAGGAGCGGTCAGTGTCTGTGGTCTGAGGGTCTCCAGGAGCGGTCAGTGTCTGTGGTCTGAGAGTCTCCAGGAGCGGTCAGTGTCTGTGGTCTGAGAGTCTCCAGGAGTGGTCAGTGTCTGTGGTCTGAGAGTCTCCAGGAGCGGTCAGTGTCTGTGGTCTGAGGGTCTCCAGGAGCGGTCAGTGTCTGTGGTCTGAGGGTCTCCAGGAGCGGTCAGTGTCTGTGGTCTGAGAGTCTCCAGGAGCGGTCAGTGTCTGTGGTCTGAGGGTCTCCAGGAGCGGTCAGTGTCTGCGGTCTGAGGGTCTCCAGGAGCGGTCAGTATCTGTGGTCTGAGGGTCTCCAGGAGCGGTCAGTGTCTGTGGTCTGAGAGTCTCCAGGAGCGGACAGTATCTGTGGTCTGAGGGTCTCCAGGAGCGGTCAGTGTCTGTGGTCTGAGGGTCTCCAGGAGCGGTCAGTGTCTGTGGTCTGAGAGTCTCCAGGAGCGGTCAGTGTCTGTGGTCTGAGGGTCTCCAGGAGCGGTCAGTGTCTGTGGTCTGAGAGTCTCCAGAAGCGGTCAGTGTCTGTGGTCTGAGGGTCTCCAGGAGCGGTCAGTGTCTGTGGTCTGAGGGTCTCCATTGGCGGTCAGTGCCTGTGGTCTGAGGGTCTCCAGGAGCGGTCAGTGTCTGTGGTCAGAGGGTCTCCAGGAGCGGTCAGTGTCTGTGGTCAGAGGGTCTCCAGGAGCGGTCAGTGTCTGTGGTCTGAGAGTCTCCAGGAGTGGTCAGTGTCTGTGGTCTGAGGGTCTCCAGGAGCGGTCAGTGTCTGTGGTCAGAGGGTCTCCAGGAGCGGTCAGTGTCTGTGGTCTGAGGGTCTCCAGGAGCGGTCAGTGTCTGTGGTCAGAGGGTCTCCAGGAGCGGTCAGTGTCTGTGGTCAGAGGGTCTCCAGGAGCGGTCAGTGTCTGTGGTCTGAGAGTCTCCAGGAGCGGTCAGTGTCTGTGGTCTGAGGGTCTCCAGGAGCGGTCAGTGTCTGTGGTCAGAGGGTCTCCAGGAGCGGTCAGTGTCTGTGGTCAGAGGGTCTCCAGGAGCGGTCAGTGTCTGTGGTCTGAGAGTCTCCAGGGGCGGTCATTGTCTGTGGTCTGAGAGTCTCCAGGAGCGGTCAGTGTCTGTGGTCTGAGAGTCTCCAGGAGCGGTCAGTGTCTGTGGTCTGAGGGTCTCCAGGAGCGGTCAGTGTCTGTGGTCTGAGGGTCTCCAGGAGCGGTCAGTGTCTGTGGTCTGAGGGTCTCCAGGAGCGGTCAGTGTCTGTGGTCTGAGGGTCTCCAGGAGCGGTCAGTGTCTGTGGTCTGAGAGTCTCCAGGAGCGGTCAGTGTCTGTGGTCTGAGGGTCTCCAGGAGCGGTCAGTGTCTGTGGTCTGAGGGTCTCCAGGAGCGGTCAGTTTCTGTGGTCTGAGGGTCTCCAGGAGCGGTCAGTGTCTGTGGTATGAGGGGCTCCAGGAGCGGTCAGTGTCTGTGGTCTGAGAGTCTCCAGGAGCGGTCTGTGTCTGTGGTCTGAGAGTCTCCAGGAGCGGTCAGTGTCTGTGGTCTGAGGGTCTCCAGGAGCGGTCAGTGTCTGTGGTCTGAAAGTCTCCAGGAGCGGTCAGTGTCTCTGGTCTGAGGGTCTCCAGGAGCGGTCAGTGTCTGTGGTCTGAGGGTCTCCAGGAGCGGTCAGTGTCTGTGGTCTGAGGGTCTCCAGGAGCGGTCAGTGTCTGTGGTCTGAGGGTCTCCAGGAGCGGTCAGTGTCTGTGGTCTGAGGGTCTCCAGGAGTGGTCAGTGTCTGTGGTCTGAGAGTCTCCAGGAGCGGTCAGTGTCTGTGGTCTGAGGGTCTCCAGGAGCGGTCAGTGTCTGTGGTCTGAGAGTCTCCAGGAGCGGTCAGTGTCTGTGGTCTGAGGGTCTCCAGGAGTGGTCAGTGTCTGTGGTCTGAGAGTCTCCAGGAGCGGTCAGTGTCTGTGGTCTGAGAGTCTCCAGGAGCGGTCAGTGTCTGTGGTCTGAGAGTCTCCAGGAGCGGTCAGTGTCTGTGGTCTGAGAGTCTCCGGGAGCGGTCAGTGTCTGTGGTCTGAGAGTCTCCAGGAGCGGTCAGTGTCTGTGGTCCGAGAGTCTCCAGGAGCGGTCAGTGTCTGTGGCCTGAGGGTCTCCAGGAGCGGTCAGTGTCTGTGGTCTGAGGGTCTGCAGGAGCGGTCAGTGTCTGTGGTCTGAGGGTCTCCAGGAGCGGTCAGTGTCTGTGGTCTGAGAGTCTCCAGGAGCGGTCAGTGTCTGTGGTCTGAGAGTCTCCAGGAGCGGTCAGTGTCTGTGGTCTGAGGGTCTCCAGAAACGGTCAGTGTCTGTGGTCTGAGAGTCTCCAGGAGCGGTCAGTGTCTGTGGTCTGAGGGTCTCCAGGAGCGGTCAGTGTCTGTGGTCTGAGGGTCTCCAGGAGCGGTCAGTGTCTGTGGTCTGAGGGTCTCCAGGAGCGGTCAGTGTCTGTGGTCTGAGAGTCTCCAAGAGCGGTCAGTGTCTGTGGTCTGAGAGTCTCCAGGAGCCGTCAGTGTCTGTGGTCTGAGAGTCTCCAGGAGCGGTCAGTGTCTGTGGTCTGAGGGTCTCCAGGAGCGGTCTGTGTCTGTGGTCTGAGAGTCTCCAGGAGCGGTCAGTGTCTGTGGTCTGAGGGTCTCCAGGAGCGGTCAGTGTCTGTGGTCTGAGGGTCTCCAGGAGCGGTCAGTGTCTGTGGTCTGAGAGTCTCCAGGAGCGGTCAGTGTCTGTGGTCTGAGGGTCTCCAGGAGCGGTCAGTGTCTGTGGTCTGAAAGTCTCCAGGAGCGGTCAGTGTCTGTGGTCTGAGGGTCTCCAGGAGCGGTCAGTGTCTGTGGTCTGAGGGTCTCCAGGAGCGGTCAGTGTCTGTGGTCCGAGAGTCTCCAGGAGCGGTCAGTGTCTGTGGCCTGAGGGTCTCCAGGAGCGGTCAGTGTCTGTGGTCTGAGGGTCTCCAGGAGCGGTCAGTGTCTGTGGTCTGAGGGTCTCCAGGAGCGGTCAGTGTCTGTGGTCTGAGAGTCTCCAGGAGCGGTCAGTGTCTGTGGTCTGAGGGTCTCCAGGAGCGGTCAGTGTCTGTGGTCTGAGAGTCTCCAGGAGCGGTCAGTGTCTGTGGTCAGAGAGTCTCCAGGAGTGGTCAGTGTCTGTGGTCTGAGAGTCTCCAGGAGCGGTCAGTGTCTGTGGTCTGAGGGTCTCCAGGAGCGGTCAGTGTCTGTGGTCTGAGGGTCTCCAGGAGCGGTCAGTGTCTGTGGTCTGAGAGTCTCCAGGAGCGGTCAGTGTCTGTGGTCTGAGGGTCTCCAGGAGCGGTCAGTGTCTGCGGTCTGAGGGTCTCCAGGAGCGGTCAGTGTCTGTGGTCTGAGGGTCTCCAGGAGCGGTCAGTGTCTGTGGTCTGAGAGTCTCCAGGAGCGGACAGTGTCTGTGGTCTGAGGGTCTCCAGGAGCGGTCAGTGTCTGTGGTCTGAGGGTCTCCAGGAGCGGTCAGTGTCTGTGGTCTGAGAGTCTCCAGGAGCGGTCAGTGTCTGTGGTCTGAGGGTCTCCAGGAGCGGTCAGTGTCTGTGGTCTGAGAGTCTCCAGAAGCGGTCAGTGTCTGTGGTCTGAGGGTCTCCAGGAGCGGTCAGTGTCTGTGGTCTGAGGGTCTCCATTGGCGGTCAGTGCCTGTGGTCTGAGGGTCTCCAGGAGCGGTCAGTGTCTGTGGTCAGAGGGTCTCCAGGAGCGGTCAGTGTCTGTGGTCAGAGGGTCTCCAGGAGCGGTCAGTGTCTGTGGTCTGAGAGTCTCCAGGAGCAGTCAGTGTCTGTGGTTTGAGGGTCTCCAGGAGCGGTCAGTGTCTGTGGTCTGAGGGTCTCCAGGAGCGGTCAGTGTCTGTGGTCTGAGGGTCTCCAGGAGCGGTCAGTGTCTGTGGTCCGAGAGTCTCCAGGAGCGGTCAGTGTCTGTGGTCTGATGGTCTCCAGGAGCGGTCAGTGTCTGTGGTCTGAGGGTCTCCTGGAGCGGTCAGTGTCTGTGGTCTGAGGGTCTCCAGAAGCGGTCAGTGTCTGTGGTCCGAGAGTCTCCAGGAGGGGTCAGTGTCTGTGGTCTGAGGGTCTCCAGGAGCGGTCAGTGTCTGTGGTCTGAGAGTCTCCAGGAGCGGTCAGTGTCTGTGGTCTGAGAGTCTCCAGGAGCGGTCAGTGTCTGTGGTCTGAGGGTCTCCAGGAGCGGTCAGTGTCTGTGGTCTGAGAGTCTCCAGGAGCGGTCAGTGTCTGTGGTCTGAGGGTCTCCAGGAGCGGTCAGTGTCTGTGGTCTGAGGGTCTCCAGGAGCGGTCAGTGTCTGTGGTCTGAGGGTCTCCAGGAGCGGTCAGTGTCTGTGGTCTGAGAGTCTCCAGGAGCAGTCAGTGTCTGTGGTCTGAGGGTTTCCAGGAGCGGTCAGTGTCTGTGGTCTGAGAGTCTCCAGGAGCGGTCAGTGTCTGTGGTCTGAAAGTCTCCAGGGGCGGTCAGTGTCTGTGGTCTGAGAGTCTCCAGGAGCGGTCAGTGTCTGTGGTCTGAGAGTCTCCAGGAGCGGTCAGTGTCTGTGGTCTGAGAGTCTCCAGGAGCGGTCAGTGTCTGTGGTCTGGAAGTCTCCAGGAGCGGTCAGTGTCTGTGGTCTGAGAGTCTCCAGGAGCGGTCAGTGTCTGTGTTCTGAGGGTCTCCAGGAGCGGTCAGTGTCTGTGGTCTGAGAGTCTCCAGGAGCGGTCAGTGTCTGTGGTCTGAGAGTCTCCAGGAGCGGTCAGTGTCTGTGGTCTGAGGCTCTCCAGGAGCGGTCAGTGTCTGTGGTCTGAGAGTCTCCAGGAGCGGTCAGTGTCTGTGGTCTGAGAGTCTCCAGGAGCGGTCACTCTGGTCTGAGAGTCTCCAGGAGCGGTCAGTGTCTGTGGTCTGAGAGTCTCCAGGAGCGGTCAGTGTCTGTGGTCTGAGAGTCTCCAGGAGCGGTCAGTGTCCGTGGTCTGAGTGTCTCCATTGGCAGTCAGTGTCTGTGGTCTGAGAGTCTCCAGGAGCGGTCAGTGTCTGTGGTCTGAGGGTCTCCAGGAGCGGTCAGTGTCTGTGGTCTGAGGGTCTCCAGGAGCGGTCAGTGTCTGTGGTCTGAGAGTCTCCAGGAGCGGTCAGTTTCTGTGGTCTGAGGATCTCCAGGAGCGGTCAGTGTCTGTGGTCTGAGAGTCTCCGGGAGCGGTCAGTGTCTATGGTCTGAGAGTCTCCAGGAACGGTCAGTGGCTGTGGTCTGAGAGTCTCCAGGCGCTGTCAGTGTCTGTGGTCTGAGAGTCTCCGGGAGCGGTCAGTGTCTGTGGTCTGAGAGTCTCCAGGAGCGGTCAGTGTCTGTGGTCTGAGAGTCTCCAGGCGCGGTCAGTGTCTGTGGTCTGAGGGTCTCCAGGAGCGGTCAGTGTCTGTGGTCTGAGGGTATCCAGGAGCGGTCAGTGTCTGTGCTCTGAGGGTCTCCAGGAGCGGTCAGTGTCTGTGGCCTGAGTGTCTCCAGGAGCGACCGGTGTCTGTGGTCTGAGAGTCTCCAGGTGTGGTCCGTGTCTGTGGTCTGAGAGTCTCCAGGAGCGGTCAGTGTCTGTGGTCTGAGGGTCTCCAGGAGCGGTCAGTGTCTGTGGTCTGAGAGTCTCCAGGAGCGGTCAGTGTCTGTCGTCTGAGGATCTCCAGGAGAGGTCAGTGTCTGTGGTCTGAGAGTCTCCAGGAGCGGTCAGTGTCTGCGGTCTGAGAGTCTCGTGGAGCGGTCAGTGTCTGTGGTCTGAGTGTCTCCAGGAGCGGTCAGTGTCTATGTTCTGAGGGACTCCAGGAGCGGTCAGTGTCTGTGGTCTGGGAGTCTCCAGGAGCGGTCAGTGTCTGTGGTCTGAGAGTCTCCAGGAGCGGTCAGTGTCTGTGGTCTGAGGGTCTCCAGGAGCGGTCAGTGTCTGTGGTCTGAGAGTCTCCAGGAGCGGTCAGTGTCTGTGGTCTGAGGGTCTCCAGGAGCGGTCAGTGTCTATGGTCTGAGGGTCTCCAGGAGCGGTCAGTGTCTGTGGTCTGAGAGTCTCCAGGAGCGGTCAGTGTCTGTGGTCTGAGAGTCTCCAGGAGCGGTCAGTGTCTGTGGTCTGAGGGTCTCCAGGAGCGGTCAGTGTCTGTGGTCTGAGAGTCTCCAGGAGCAGTCAGTGTCTGTGGTCTGAGGGTCTTCAGGAGTGGTCAGTGTCTGTGGTCTGAGAGTCTCCAGGAGCGGTCAGTGTCTGTGGTCTGAGGGTCTCCAGGAGCGGTCAGTGTCTGTGGTCTGAGGGTCTCCAGGAGTGGTCAGCTTCTGTGGTCTGAGAGTCTCCAGGAGCGGTCAGTGACTGTGGTCTGAGGGTCTTCAGGAGTGGTCAGTGTCTGTGGTCTGAGAGTCTCCAGGAGCGGTCAGTGTCTGTGGTCTGAGGGTCTCCAGGAGCGGTCAGTGTCTGTGGTCTGAGGGTCTCCAGGAGCGGTCAGTGTCTGTGGTCTGAGAGTCTCCAGGAGCGGTCAGTGTCTGTGGTCTGAGGGTCTCCAGGAGCGGTCAGTGTCTGTGGTCTGAAAGTCTCCAGGAGCGGTCAGTGTCTGTGGTCTGAGGGTCTCCAGGAGCGGTCAGTGTCTGTGGTCTGAGGGTCTCCAGGAGCGGTCAGTGTCTGTGGTCCGAGAGTCTCCAGGAGCGGTCAGTGTCTGTGGCCTGAGGGTCTCCAGGAGCGGTCAGTGTCTGTGGTCTGAGGGTCTCCAGGAGCGGTCAGTGTCTGTGGTCTGAGGGTCTCCAGGAGCGGTCAGTGTCTGTGGTCTGAGAGTCTCCAGGAGCGGTCAGTGTCTGTGGTCTGAGGGTCTCCAGGAGCGGTCAGTGTCTGTGGTCTGAGAGTCTCCAGGAGCGGTCAGTGTCTGTGGTCAGAGAGTCTCCAGGAGTGGTCAGTGTCTGTGGTCTGAGAGTCTCCAGGAGCGGTCAGTGTCTGTGGTCTGAGGGTCTCCAGGAGCGGTCAGTGTCTGTGGTCTGAGGGTCTCCAGGAGCGGTCAGTGTCTGTGGTCTGAGAGTCTCCAGGAGCGGTCAGTGTCTGTGGTCTGAGGGTCTCCAGGAGCGGTCAGTGTCTGCGGTCTGAGGGTCTCCAGGAGCGGTCAGTGTCTGTGGTCTGAGGGTCTCCAGGAGCGGTCAGTGTCTGTGGTCTGAGAGTCTCCAGGAGCGGACAGTGTCTGTGGTCTGAGGGTCTCCAGGAGCGGTCAGTGTCTGTGGTCTGAGGGTCTCCAGGAGCGGTCAGTGTCTGTGGTCTGAGAGTCTCCACGAGCGGTCAGTGTCTGTGGTCTGAGGGTCTCCAGGAGCGGTCAGTGTCTGTGGTCTGAGAGTCTCCAGAAGCGGTCAGTGTCTGTGGTCTGAGGGTCTCCAGGAGCGGTCAGTGTCTGTGGTCTGAGGGTCTCCATTGGCGGTCAGTGCCTGTGGTCTGAGGGTCTCCAGGAGCGGTCAGTGTCTGTGGTCAGAGGGTCTCCAGGAGCGGTCAGTGTCTGTGGTCAGAGGGTCTCCAGGAGCGGTCAGTGTCTGTGGTCTGAGAGTCTCCAGGAGCAGTCAGTGTCTGTGGTTTGAGGGTCTCCAGGAGCGGTCAGTGTCTGTGGTCTGAGGGTCTCCAGGAGCGGTCAGTGTCTGTGGTCTGAGGGTCTCCAGGAGCGGTCAGTGTCTGTGGTCCGAGAGTCTCCAGGAGCGGTCAGTGTCTGTGGTCTGATGGTCTCCAGGAGCGGTCAGTGTCTGTGGTCTGAGGGTCTCCTGGAGCGGTCAGTGTCTGTGGTCTGAGGGTCTCCAGAAGCGGTCAGTGTCTGTGGTCCGAGAGTCTCCAGGAGGGGTCAGTGTCTGTGGTCTGAGGGTCTCCAGGAGCGGTCAGTGTCTGTGGTCTGAGAGTCTCCAGGAGTGGTCAGTGTCTGTGGTCTGAGAGTCTCCAGGAGCGGTCAGTGTCTGTGGTCTGAGGGTCTCCAGGAGCGGTCAGTGTCTGTGGTCTGAGGGTCTCCAGGAGCGGTCAGTGTCTGTGGTCTGAGGGTCTCCAGGAGCGGTCAGTGTCTGTGGTCTGAGGGTCTCCAGGAGCGGTCAGTGTCTGTGGTCTGAGAGTCTCCAGGAGCAGTCAGTGTCTGTGGTCTGAGGGTTTCCAGGAGCGGTCAGTGTCTGTGGTCTGAGAGTCTCCAGGAGCGGTCAGTGTCTGTGGTCTGAAAGTCTCCAGGGGCGGTCAGTGTCTGTGGTCTGAGAGTCTCCAGGAGCGGTCAGTGTCTGTGGTCTGAGAGTCTCCAGGAGCGGTCAGTGTCTGTGGTCTGAGAGTCTCCAGGAGCGGTCAGTGTCTGTGGTCTGGAAGTCTCCAGGAGCGGTCAGTGTCTGTGGTCTGAGAGTCTCCAGGAGCGGTCAGTGTCTGTGTTCTGAGGGTCTCCAGGAGCGGTCAGTGTCTGTGGTCTGAGAGTCTCCAGGAGCGGTCAGTGTCTGTGGTCTGAGAGTCTCCAGGAGCGGTCAGTGTCTGTGGTCTGAGGCTCTCCAGGAGCGGTCAGTGTCTGTGGTCTGAGAGTCTCCAGGAGCGGTCAGTGTCTGTGGTCTGAGAGTCTCCAGGAGCGGTCACTGTGGTCTGAGAGTCTCCAGGAGCGGTCAGTGTCTGTGGTCTGAGAGTCTCCAGGAGCGGTCAGTGTCTGTGGTCTGAGAGTCTCCAGGAGCGGTCAGTGTCCGTGGTCTGAGTGTCTCCATTGGCAGTCAGTGTCTGTGGTCTGAGAGTCTCCAGGAGCGGTCAGTGTCTGTGGTCTGAGGGTCTCCAGGAGCGGTCAGTGTCTGTGGTCTGAGGGTCTCCAGGAGCGGTCAGTGTCTGTGGTCTGAGAGTCTCCAGGAGCGGTCAGTTTCTGTGGTCTGAGGATCTCCAGGAGCGGTCAGTGTCTGTGGTCTGAGAGTCTCCGGGAGCGGTCAGTGTCTGTGGTCTGAGAGTCTCCAGGAACGGTCAGTGGCTGTGGTCTGAGAGTCTCCAGGCGCTGTCAGTGTCTGTGGTCTGAGAGTCTCCGGGAGCGGTCAGTGTCTGTGGTCTGAGAGTCTCCAGGAGCGGTCAGTGTCTGTGGTCTGAGAGTCTCCAGGCGCGGTCAGTGTCTGTGGTCTGAGGGTCTCCAGGAGCGGTCAGTGTCTGTGGTCTGAGGGTATCCAGGAGCGGTCAGTGTCTGTGCTCTGAGGGTCTCCAGGAGCGGTCAGTGTCTGTGGCCTGAGTGTCTCCAGGAGCGACCGGTGTCTGTGGTCTGAGAGTCTCCAGGTGTGGTCCGTGTCTGTGGTCTGAGAGTCTCCAGGAGCGGTCAGTGTCTGTGGTCTGAGGGTCTCCAGGAGCGGTCAGTGTCTGTGGTCTGAGAGTCTCCAGGAGCGGTCAGTGTCTGTCGTCTGAGGATCTCCAGGAGAGGTCAGTGTCTGTGGTCTGAGAGTCTCCAGGAGCGGTCAGTGTCTGCGGTCTGAGAGTCTCGTGGAGCGGTCAGTGTCTGTGGTCTGAGTGTCTCCAGGAGCGGTCAGTGTCTATGTTCTGAGGGACTCCAGGAGCGGTCAGTGTCTGTGGTCTGGGAGTCTCCAGGAGCGGTCAGTGTCTGTGGTCTGAGAGTCTCCAGGAGCGGTCAGTGTCTGTGGTCTGAGGGTCTCCAGGAGCGGTCAGTGTCTGTGGTCTGAGAGTCTCCAGGAGCGGTCAGTGTCTGTGGTCTGAGGGTCTCCAGGAGCGGTCAGTGTCTATGGTCTGAGGGTCTCCAGGAGCGGTCAGTGTCTGTGGTCTGAGAGTCTCCAGGAGCGGTCAGTGTCTGTGGTCTGAGAGTCTCCAGGAGCGGTCAGTGTCTGTGGTCTGAGGGTCTCCAGGAGCGGTCAGTGTCTGTGGTCTGAGAGTCTCCAGGAGCAGTCAGTGTCTGTGGTCTGAGGGTCTTCAGGAGTGGTCAGTGTCTGTGGTCTGAGAGTCTCCAGGAGCGGTCAGTGTCTGTGGTCTGAGGGTCTCCAGGAGCGGTCAGTGTCTGTGGTCTGAGGGTCTCCAGGAGCGGTCAGCTTCTGTGGTCTGAGAGTCTCCAGGAGCGGTCAGTGTCTGTCGTCTGAGGATCTCCAGGAGAGGTCAGTGTCTGTGGTCTGAGAGTCTCCAGGAGCGGTCAGTGTCTGCGCTCTGAGAGTCTCCAGGAGCGGTCAGTGTCTGTGGTCTGAGGGTCTCCAGGAGCGGTCAGTGTCTATGGTCTGAGGGTCTCCAGGAGCGGTCAGTGCCTGTGGTCTGAGGGTCTCCAGGAGTGGTCAGCTTCTGTGGTCTGAGAGTCTCCAGGAGCGGTCAGTGTCTATGGTCTGAGGGTCTCCAGGAGCGGTCAGTGCCTGTGGTCTGAGGGTCTCCAGGAGTGGTCAGCTTCTGTGGTCTGAGAGTCTCCAGGAGCGGTCAGTGCCTGTGGTCTGAGGGTCTCCAGGAGTGGTCAGCTTCTGTGGTCTGAGAGTCTCCAGGAGCGGTCAGTGTCTGTGGTCTGAGGGTCTCCAGGAGCGGTCAGTGTCTGTGGTCTGAGGGTCTCCAGGAGCGGTCAGTGTCTGTGGTCTGAGAGTCTCCAGGAGCGGTCATTGTCTGTGGTCTGAGGGTCTCCGGGAGCGGTCAGTGTCTCTGGTCTGAGGGTCTCCAGGAGCGGTCAGTGTCTGTGGTCTGAGGGTCTCCATGAGCGGTCAGTGTATGTGGTCTGAGAGTCTCCAGGAGCGGTCAGTGTCTGTGGTCTGAGAGTCTCCAGGAGCGGTCAGTTTCTGTGGTCTGAGAGTCTCCAGGAGCGGTCAGTGTCTGTGGTCTGAGAGTCTCCAGGAGCGGTCAGTGTCTGTGCTCTGAGGGACTCCAGGAGCGGTCAGTGTCTGTGGCCTGAGGGTCTTCAGGAGTGGTCAGTGTCTGTGGTCTGAGGGTCTCCAGAAGCGGTCAGTGTCTGTGGTCTGAGTGTCTCCAGGAGCGGTCACCGACTGTGGTCTGAGGGTGTCCAGGAGCGGCCAGTGTCTGTGGTCTGATAGTCTCCAGGAGCGGTCAGTGTCTGTGGTCTGAGGGTCTACAGGAGCGGTCAGTGTCTGTGGTCTGAGGGTCTCCAGGAGCGGTCAGTGTCTGTGGTCTGAGAGTCTCCAGGAGATGTCAGTGTCTGTGGTCTGAGGGTCTCCAGGAGCGGTCAGTGTCTGTGGTCTGAGAGTCTCCAGGAGCGGTCAGTGTCTGTGGCCTGAGGGTCTCCAGGAGCGGTCAGTGTCTGTGGTCTGAGGGTCTCCAGGAGCGGTCAGTGTCTGTGGTCTGAGAGTCTCCAGGAGCGGTCAGTGTCTGTGGTCTGAGGGTCTCCAGGAGCGGTCAGTGTCTGTGGTCTGAGGGTCTCCAGGAGCGGTCAGTGTCTGTGGTCTGAGGGTCTCCAGGACCGGTCAGTGTCTGTGGTCTGAGGGTCTCCCGGAGATGTCAGTGTCTGTGGTCTGAGGGTCTCCAGGAGCGGTCAGTGTCTGTGGTCTGAGGGTCTCCAGGAGCGGTCAGTGTCTGTGGCCTGAGGGTCTCCAGGAGTGGTCAGTGTCTGTGGTCTGAGGGTCGCCAGGAGCGGTCAGTGTCTGTGTCCTGAGAGTCTCCAGGAGCGGTCAGTGTCTGTGGTCTGAGGGTCTCCAGGAGCGGTCAGTGTCTGTGGTCTGAGAGTCTCCAGGAGCGGTCAGTGTC
The DNA here is from genome assembly GCF_052327205.1 of Somniosus microcephalus. Classification (NCBI taxonomy): domain Eukaryota; kingdom Metazoa; phylum Chordata; class Chondrichthyes; order Squaliformes; family Somniosidae; genus Somniosus; species Somniosus microcephalus. The sequence goes on from NW_028225180.1 coordinate 20,421,935, forward strand.
TGTGGTCTGAGGGTCTCCAGGAGCGGTCAGTTTCTGTGGTCTGAGGATCTCCAGGAGCGGTCAGTGTCTGTGGTCTGAGAGTCTCCAGGAGCGGTCAGTGTCTGTGGTCTGAGGGTATCCAGGAGCGGTCAGTGTCTGTGGTCTGAGAGTCTCCAGGAGCGGTCAGTGTCTGTGGTCTGAGGGTCTCCAGGAGTGGTCAGTTTCTGTGGTCTGAGAGCCTCCAGGAGCGGTCAGTGTCTGTGGTCTGAGGGTCCCCAGGAGCGGTCAGTGTCTGTGGTCTGATGGTCTCCAGGAGCGGTCAGTGTCTGTGGTCTGAGGGTCTCCAGGAGCGGTCAGTGTCTGTGGTCTGAGAGTCTCCAGGAGCGGTCAGTGTCTGTGGTCTGAGAGTCTCCAGGAGCGGTCAGTGTCTGTGGTCTGAGGGTCTCCAGGAGCGGTCAGTGTCTGTGGTCTGAGAGCCTCCAGGAGCGGTCAGTGTCTTTGGTCTGAGGGTCTCCAGGAGCGGTCAGTGTCTGTGGTCTGAGAGTCTCCAGGAGCGGTCAGTGTCTGTGGTCTGAGGGTCTCCAGGAGTGGTCAGTCTCTGTGGTCTGAGAGTCTCCAGGAGCGGTCAGTGTCTGTGGTCTGAGAGTCTCCAGGAGCGGTCAGTGTCTGTGGTCTGAGAGTCTCCAGGAGCGGTCAGTGTCTGTGGTCTGAGAGTCTCCAGGAGCGGTCAGTGTCTGTGGTCCGAGAGTCTCCAGGAGCGGTCAGTTTCTGTGCTCTGAGGGTCTCCAGGAGCGGTCAGTGTCTGTGGTCTGAGAGTCTCCAGGAGCTGTCAGTGTCTGTGGTCTGAGAGTCTCCAGGAGCGGTCAGTGTCTGTGGTCTGAGAGTCTCCAGGAGCTGTCAGTGTCTGTGATCTGAGGGTCTCCAGGAGCGGTCAGTGTCTGTGGTCTGAGAGTCTCCAGGGGCGGTCAGTGTCTGTGGCCTGAGGGTCTCCAGGAGCGGTCAGTGTCTGTGGTCTGAGAGTCTCCAGGAGCGGTCAGTGTCTGTGGTCTGAGGGTCTCCAGCAGCGGTCAGTGTCTGTGGTCTGAGAGTCTCCAGAAGCGGTCAGTGTCTGTGGTCTGAGGGTCTCCAGGAGCGGTCAGTGTCTGTGGTCTGAGGGTCTCCAGGAGCGGTCAGTGTCTGTGGTCTGAGGGTCTCCAGGAGCGGTCAGTGCCTGTGGTCTGAGGGTCTCCAGGAGCGGTCAATGTCTGTGGTCTGAGGGTCTCCAGGAGCGGTCAGTGTCTGTGGTCTGAGGGTCTCCAGGAGCGGTCAGTGTCTGTGGTCTGAGGGTCTCCAGGAGCGGTCAGTGTCTGTGGTCTGAGAGTCTCCAGGAGCGGTCAGTGTCTGTGGTCTGAGAGTCTCCAGGAGCGGTCAGTGTCTGTGGTCTGAGAGTCTCCAGGAGCGGTCAGTGTCTGTGGTCTAAGAGTCTCCAAGAGCGGTCAGTGTCTCTGGTCTGAGGGTCTCCAGGAGCGGTCAGTGTCTGTGGTCTGAGGGTCTCCAGGAGCGGTCAGTGTCTGTGGTCTGAGGATCTCCAGGAGCGGGCAGTTTCTGTGGTCTGAGGGTCTCCAGGAGCGGTCAGTGTCTGTGGTCTGAGGATCTCCAGGAGCGGTCAGCGTCTGTGGTCTGAGGAGCTCCAGGAGAGGTCAGTGTCTGTGGTCTGAGGGTCTCCAGGAGCGGTCAGTGTCTGTGGTCTGAGGATCTCCAGGAGAGGTCAGTGTCTGTGGTCTGAGAGTCTCCAGGAGCAGTCAGTGTCTGTGGTCTGAGAGTCTCCAGGAGTGGTCAGTGTCTGTGGTCTGAGGGTCTCCAGGAGCGGTCAGTGTCTGTGGTCTGAGAGTCTCCAGGAGCGGCCAGTGTCTGTGGTCTGAGGAGCTCCAGGAGAGGTCAGTGACTGTGGTCTGAGGGTATCCAGGAGCGGTCAGTGACTGTGGTCTGAGAGTCTCCAGGAGCGGTCAGTGTCTGTGGTCTGAGGGTCTCCAGGAGCGGTCAGTGTCTGTGGTCTGAGAGTCTCCAGGAGCGGTCAGTGTCTGTGGTCTGAGGGTCTCCAGGAGCGGTCAGTGTCTGTGGTCTGAGAGTCTCCAGGAGCAGTCAGTGTCTGTGGTCTGAGGGTCTCCAGGAGTGGTCAGTGTCTGTGGTCTGAGAGTCTCCAGGAGCGGTCAGTGTCTGTGGTCTGAGAGTCTCCAGGAGCGGTCAGTGTCTGTGGTCTGAGAGTCTCCAGGAGCGGTCAGTGTCTGTGGTCTGAGAGTCTCCAGGAGCGATCAGTGTCTGTGGTCCGAGAGTCTCCAGGAGCGGTCAGTTTCTGTGCTCTGAGGGTCTCCAGGAGCGGTCAGTGTCTGTGGTCTGAGAGTCTCCAGGAGCTGTCAGTGTCTGTGGTCTGAGAGTCTCCAGGAGCGGTCAGTGTCTGTGGTCTGAGAGTCTCCAGGAGCTGTCAGTGTCTGTGGTCTGAGGGTCTCCAGGAGCGGTCAGTGTCTGTGGTCTGAGAGTCTCCAGGGGCGGTCAGTGTCTGTGGCCTGAGGGTCTCCAGGAGCGGTCAGTGTCTGTGGTCTGAGAGTCTCCAGGAGCGGTCAGTGTCTGTGGTCTGAGGGTCTCCAGGAGCGGTCAGTGTCTGTGGTCTGAGAGTCTCCAGGAGCGGTCAATGTCTGTGGTCTGAGGGTCTCCAGGAGCGGTCAGTGTCTGTGGTCTGAGGGTCTCCAGGAGCGGTCAGTGTCTGTGGTCTGAGGGTCTCCAGGTGCGGTCAGTGCCTGTGGTCTGAGGGTCTCCAGGAGCGGTCAGTGTCTGTGGTCTGAGGGTCTCCAGGAGTGGTCAGTGTCTGTGGTCTGAGGGTCTCCAGGAGCGGTCAGTGTCTGTGGTCTGAGGGTCTCCAGGAGTGGTCAGTGTCTGTGGTCTGAGGGTCTCCAGGAGCGGTCAGTGTCTGTGGTATGAGAGTCTCCAGGAGTGGTCAGTGTCTGTGGTCTGAGAGTCTCCAGGAGTGGTCAGTGTCTGTGGTCTGAGAGTCTCCAGGAGCGGTCAGTGTCTGTGGTCTGAGAGTCTCCAGGAGTGGTCAGTGTCTGTGGTCTGAGAGTCTCCAGGAGCGGTCAGTGTCTGTGGTCTGAGGGTCTCCAGGAGCGGTCAGTGTCTGTGGTCTGAGGGTCTCCAGGAGTGGTCAGTGTCTGTGGTCTGAGGGTCTCCAGGAGCGGTCAGTGTCTGTGGTCTGAGGGTCTCCAGGAGCGGTCAGTGTCTGTGCTCTGAGAGTCTCCAGGAGCGGTCAGTGTCTGTGGTCTGAGAGTCTCCAGGAGCGGTCAGTGTCTGTGGTCTGAGAGTCTCCAGGAGCGGTCAGTGTCTGTGGTCTGAGAGTCTCCAAGAGCGGTCAGTGTCTCTGGTCTGAGGGTCTCCAGGAGCGGTCAGTGTCTGTGGTCTGAGGGTCTCCAGGAGCGGTCAGTGTCTGTGGTCTGAGGATCTCCAGGAGCGGTCAGTGTCTGTGGTCTGAGGGTCTCCAGGAGCGGTCAGTGTCTGTGGTCTGAGGATCTCCAGGAGCGGTCAGTGTCTGTGGTCTGAGAGTCTCCAGGAGCGGTCAGTGTCTGCGGTCTGAGAGTCTCCAGGAGCGGTCTGTGTCTGTGTTCTGAGGGTCTCCAGGAGCGGTCTGTGTCTATGGTCTGAGGGTCTCCAGGAGCGGTCAGTGTCTGTGGTCTGAGGGTCTCCAGGAGCGGTCAGTGTCTGTGGTCTGAGAGTCTCCAGGAGCGGTCAGTGTCTGTGGTCTGAGGGTCTCCAGGAGCGGTCAGTGTCTCTGGTCTAAGGGTCTCCAGGAGCGGTCAGTGTCTGTGGTCTGAGGGTCTCCATGAGCGGTCAGTGTCTGTGGTCTGAGAGTCTCCAGGAGCGGTCAGTGTCTGTGGTCTGGGAGTCTCCAGGAGCGGTCAGTTTCTGTGGTCTGAGAGTCTCCAGGAGCGGTCAGTGTCTGTGGTCTGAGAGTCTCCAGGAGCGGTCAGTGTCTGTGCTCTGAGGGACTCCAGGAGCGGTCAGTGTCTGTGGCCTGATGGTCTTCAGGAGTGGTCAGTGTCTGTGGTCTGAGGGTCTCCAGAAGCGGTCAGTGTCTGTGGTCTGAGTGTCTCCAGGAGCGGTCAGCGTCTGTGGTCTGAGGGTGTCCAGGAGCGGCCAGTGTCTGTGGTCTGATAGTCTCCAGGAGCGGTCAGTGTCTGTGGTCTGAGTGTCTCCAGGAGCGGTCAGCGTCTGTGGTCTGAGAGTCTCCAGGAGCGGTCAGTGTCTGTGGTCTGATAGTCTCCAGGAGCGGTCAGTTTCTGTGGTCTGAGGGTCTACAGGAGCGGTCAGTGTCTGTGGTCTGAGGGTCTCCAGGAGCAGTCAGTGTCTGTGGTCTGAGAGTCTCCAGGAGATGTCAGTGTCTGTGGTCTGAGGGTCTCCAGGAGCGGTCAGTGTCTGTGGTCTGAGAGTCTCCAGGAGCGGTCAGTGTCTGTGGTCTGAGAGTCTCCAGGAGCGGTCAGTGTCTGTGGTCTGAGAGTCTCCAAGAGCGGTCAGTGTCTCTGGTCTGAGGGTCTCCAGGAGCGGTCAGTGTCTGTGGTCTGAGGGTCTCCAGGAGCGGTCAGTGTCTGTGGTCTGAGGATCTCCAGGAGCGGTCAGTGTCTGTGGTCTGAGGGTCTCCAGGAGCGGTCAGTGTCTGTGGTCTGAGGATCTCCAGGAGCGGTCAGTGTCTGTGGTCTGAGAGTCTCCAGGAGCGGTCAGTGTCTGCGGTCTGAGAGTCTCCAGGAGCGGTCTGTGTCTGTGTTCTGAGGGTCTCCAGGAGCGGTCTGTGTCTATGGTCTGAGGGTCTCCAGGAGCGGTCAGTGCCTGTGGTCTGAGGGTGTCCAGGAGTGGTCAGCTTCTGTGGTCTGAGAGTCTCCAGGAGCGGTCAGTGCCTGTGGTCTGAGGGTCTCCAGGAGTGGTCAGCTTCTGTGGTCTGAGAGTCTCCAGGAGCGGTCAGTGTCTGTGGTCTGAGGGTCTCCAGGAGCGGTCAGTGTCTGTGGTCTGAGGGTCTCCAGGAGCGGTCAGTGTCTGTGGTCTGAGAGTCTCCAGGAGCGGTCAGTGTCTGTGGTCTGAGGGTCTCCAGGAGCGGTCAGTGTCTCTGGTCTGAGGGTCTCCAGGAGCGGTCAGTGTCTGTGGTCTGAGGGTCTCCATGAGCGGTCAGTGTCTGTGGTCTGAGAGTCTCCAGGAGCGGTCAGTGTCTGTGGTCTGAGAGTCTCCAGGAGCGGTCAGTTTCTGTGGTCTGAGAGTCTCCAGGAGCGGTCAGTGTCTGTGGTCTGAGAGTCTCCAGGAGCGGTCAGTGTCTGTGCTCTGAGGGCCTCCAGGAGCGGTCAGTGTCTGTGGCCTGAGGGTCTTCAGGAGTGGTCAGTGTCTGTGGTCTGAGGGTCTCCAGAAGCGGTCAGTGTCTGTGGTCTGAGTGTCTCCAGGAGCGGTCAGCGTCTGTGGTCTGAGGGTGTCCAGGAGCGGCCAGTGTCTGTGGTCTGATAGTCTCCAGGAGCGGTCAGTGTCTGTGGTCTGAGTGTCTCCAGGAGCGGTCAGCGTCTGTGGTCTGAGGGTCTCCAGGAGCGGTCAGTGTCTGTGGTCTGATAGTCTCCAGGAGCGGTCAGTGTCTGTGGTCTGAGGGTCTACAGGAGCGGTCAGTGTCTGTGGTCTGAGGGTCTCCAGGAGCGGTCAGTGTCTGTGGTCTGAGAGTCTCCAGGAGATGTCAGTGTCTGTGGTCTGAGGGTCTCCAGGAGCGGTCAGTGTCTGTGGTCTGAGAGTCTCCAGGAGCGGTCAGTGTCTGTGGCCTGAGGGTCTCCAGGAGCGGTCAGTGTCTGTGGTCTGAGGGTCTTCAGGAGCGGTCAGTGTCTGTGGTCTGAGGGTCTCCAGGAGCGGTCAGTGTCTGTGGTCTGAGGGTCTCCAGGAGATGTCAGTGTCTGTGGTCTGAGGGTCTCCAGGAGCGGTCAGTGTCTGTGGTCTGAGGGTCTCCAGGAGCGGTCAGTGTCTGTGGCCTGAGGGTCTCCAGGAGCGGTCAGTGTCTGTGGTCTGAGGGTCGCCAGGAGCGGTCAGTGTCTGTGTCCTGAGAGTCTCCAGGAGCGGTCAGTGTCTGTGGTCTGAGGGTCTCCAGGAGCGGTCAGTGTCTGTGGTCTGAGAGTCTCCAGGAGCGGTCAGTGTCTGTGGACTGAGGGTCTCCAGGAGCGGTCAGTATCTGTGGTCTGAGGGTCTCCAGGAGCGGTCAGTGTCTGTGGTCTGAGAGTCTCCAGGAGCGGTCAGTGTCTGTGGTCTGAGGGTATCCAGGAGCGGTCAGTGTCTGTGGTCTGAGAGTCTCCAGGAGCGGTCAGTGTCTGTGGTCTGAGGGTCTCCAGGAGTGGTCAGTTTCTGTGGTCTGAGAGCCTCCAGGAGCGGTCAGTGTCTGTGGTCTGAGGGTCCCCAGGAGCGGTCAGTGTCTGTGGTCTGATGGTCTCCAGGAGCGGTCAGTGTCTGTGGTCTGAGGGTCTCCAGGAGCGGTCAGTGTCTGTGGTCTGAGAGTCTCCAGGAGCGGTCAGTGTCTGTGGTCTGAGAGTCTCCAGGAGCGGTCAGTGTCTGTGGTCTGAGGGTCTCCAGGAGCGGTCAGTGTCTGTGGTCTGAGAGTCTCCAGGAGCGGTCAGTGTCTGTGGTCTGAGGGTCTCCAGGAGCGGTCAGTGTCTGTGGTCTGAGAGTCTCCAGGAGCGGCCAGTGTCTGTGGTCTGAGGGTCTCCAGGAGTGGTCAGTCTCTGTGGTCTGAGAGTCTCCAGGAGCGGTCAGTGTCTGTGGTCTGAGAGTCTCCAGGAGCGGTCAGTGTCTGTGGTCTGAGAGTCTCCAGGAGCGGTCAGTGTCTGTGGTCTGAGAGTCTCCAGGAGCGGTCAGTGTCTGTGGTCCGAGAGTCTCCAGGAGCGGTCAGTTTCTGTGCTCTGAGGGTCTCCAGGAGCGGTCAGTGTCTGTGGTCTGAGAGTCTCCAGGAGCTGTCAGTGTCTGTGGTCTGAGAGTCTCCAGGAGCGGTCAGTGTCTGTGGTCTGAGAGTCTCCAGGAGCTGTCAGTGTCTGTGGTCTGAGGGTCTCCAGGAGCGGTCAGTGTCTGTGGTCTGAGAGTCTCCAGGGGCGGTCAGTGTCTGTGGCCTGAGGGTCTCCAGGAGCGGTCAGTGTCTGTGGTCTGAGAGTCTCCAGGAGCGGTCAGTGTCTGTGGTCTGAGGGTCTCCAGGAGCGGTCAGTGTCTGTGGTCTGAGAGTCTCCAGGAGCGGTCAGTGTCTGTGGTCTGAGGGTCTCCAGGAGCGGTCAGTGTCTGTGGTCTGAGGGTCTCCAGGAGCGGTCAGTGTCTGTGGTCTGAGGGTCTCCAGGAGCGGTCAGTGCCTGTGGTCTGAGGGTCTCCAGGAGCGGTCAGTGTCTGTGGTCTGAGGGTCTCCAGGAGTGGTCAGTGTCTGTGGTCTGAGGGTCTCCAGGAGCGGTCAGTGTCTGTGGTCTGAAGGTCTCCAGGAGCGGTCAGTGTCTGTGGTCTGAGAGTCTCCAGGAGCGGTCAGTGTCTGTGGTCTGAGAGTCTCCAGGAGCGGTCAGTGTCTGTGGTCTGAGAGTCTCCAGGAGCGGTCAGTGTCTGTGGTCTGAGAGTCTCCAAGAGCGGTCAGTGTCTCTGGTCTGAGGGTCTCCAGGAGCGGTCAGTGTCTGTGGTCTGAGGGTCTCCAGGAGCGGTCAGTGTCTGTGGTCTGAGGATCTCCAGGAGCGGGCAGTGTCTGTGGTCTGAGGGTCTCCAGGAGCGGTCAGTGTCTGTGGTCTGAGGATCTCCAGGAGCGGTCAGCGTCTGTGGTCTGAGGAGCTCCAGGAGAGGTCAGTGTCTGTGGTCTGAGGGTCTCCAGGAGCGGTCAGTGTCTGTGGTCTGAGGATCTCCAGGAGAGGTCAGTGTCTGTGGTCTGAGAGTCTCCAGGAGCGGTCAGTGTCTGCGGTCTGAGAGTCTCCAGGAGTGGTCAGTGTCTGTGGTCTGAGGGTCTCCAGGAGCGGTCAGTGTCTGTGGTCTGAGAGTCTCCAGGAGCGGCCAGTGTCTGTGGTCTGAGGAGCTCCAGGAGAGGTCAGTGACTGTGGTCTGAGGGTCTCCAGGAGCGGTCAGTGACTGTGGTCTGAGAGTCTCCAGGAGCGGTCAGTGTCTGTGGTCTGAGGGTCTCCAGGAGCGGTCAGTGTCTGTGGTCTGAGAGTCTCCAGGAGCGGTCTGTGTCTGTGGTCTGAGGGTCTCCAGGAGCGGTCAGTGTCTGTGGTCTGAGAGTCTCCAGGAGCGGTCAGTGTCTGTGGTCTGAGGGTCTCCAGGAGTGGTCAGTGTCTGTGGTCTGAGAGTCTCCAGGAGCGGTCAGTGTCTGTGGTCTGAGAGTCTCCAGGAGCGGTCAGTGTCTGTGGTCTGAGAGTCTCCAGGAGCGGTCAGTGTCTGTGGTCTGAGAGTCTCCAGGAGCGATCAGTGTCTGTGGTCTGAGAGTCTCCAGGAGCGGTCAGTTTCTGTGCTCTGAGGGTCTCCAGGAGCGGTCAGTGTCTGTGGTCTGAGAGTCTCCAGGAGCTGTCAGTGTCTGTGGTCTGAGAGTCTCCAGGAGCGGTCAGTGTCTGTGGTCTGAGAGTCTCCAGGAGCTGTCAGTGTCTGTGGTCTGAGAGTCTCCAGGAGCGGTCAGTGTCTGTGGTCTGAGAGTCTCCAGGAGCGGTCAGTGTCTGTGGTCTGAGAGTCTCCAGGAGCGATCAGTGTCTGTGGTCCGAGAGTCTCCAGGAGCGGTCAGTTTCTGTGCTCTGAGGGTCTCCAGGAGCGGTCAGTGTCTGTGGTCTGAGAGTCTCCAGGAGCTGTCAGTGTCTGTGGTCTGAGAGTCTCCAGGAGCGGTCAGTGTCTGTGGTCTGAGAGTCTCCAGGAGCTGTCAGTGTCTGTGGTCTGAGGGTCTCCAGGAGCGGTCAGTGTCTGTGGTCTGAGAGTCTCCAGGGGCGGTCAGTGTCTGTGGCCTGAGGGTCTCCAGGAGCGGTCAGTGTCTGTGGTCTGAGAGTCTCCAGGAGCGGTCAGTGTCTGTGGTCTGAGGGTCTCCAGGAGCGGTCAGTGTCTGTGGTCTGAGAGTCTCCAGGAGCGGTCAATGTCTGTGGTCTGAGGGTCTCCAGGAGCGGTCAGTGTCTGTGGTCTGAGGGTCTCCAGGAGCGGTCAGTGTCTGTGGTCTGAGGGTCTCCAGGAGCGGTCAGTGCCTGTGGTCTGAGGGTCTCCAGGAGCGGTCAGTGTCTGTGGTCTGAGGGTCTCCAGGAGTGGTCAGTGTCTGTGGTCTGAGGGTCTCCAGGAGCGGTCAGTGTCTGTGGTCTGAGAGTCTCCAGGAGCGGTCAGTGTCTGTGGTCTGAGAGTCTCCAGGAGCGGTCAGTGTCTGTGGTCTGAGAGTCTCCAGGAGCGGTCAGTGTCTGTGGTCTGAGAGTCTCCAAGAGCGGTCAGTGTCTCTGGTCTGAGGGTCTCCAGGAGCGGTCAGTGTCTGTGGTCTGAGGGTCTCCAGGAGCGGTCAGTGTCTGTGGTCTGAGGATCTCCAGGAGCGGTCAGTGTCTGTGGTCTGAGGGTCTCCAGGAGCGGTCAGTGTCTGTGGTCTGAGGATCTCCAGGAGCGGTCAGTGTCTGTGGTCTGAGGAGCTCCAGGAGAGGTCAGTGTCTGTGGTCTGAGGGTCTCCAGGAGCGGTCAGTGTCTGTGGTCTGAGGATCTCCAGGAGAGGTCAGTGTCTGTGGTCTGAGAGTCTCCAGGAGCGGTCAGTGTCTGTGGTCTGAGAGTCTCCAGGAGTGGTCAGTGTCTGTGGTCTGAGGGTCTCCAGGCGCGGTCAGTGTCTGTGGTCTGAGAGTCTCCAGGAGCGGCCAGTGTCTGTGGTCTGAGGAGCTCCAGGAGAGGTCAGTGACTGTGGTCTGATGGTCTCCAGGAGCGGTCAGTGACTGTGGTCTGAGGGTCTCCAGGAGCGGTCCCTGTGGTCTGAGGGTCTCCAGGAGCGGTCAGTGTCTGTGGTCTGAGGGTCTCCAGGAGCAGTCCGTGTCTGTGGTCTGAGGGTCTCCATTGGCGGTCAGTGTCTGTGGTCTGAGAGTCTCCAGGAGCGGTCAGTGTCTGTGGTCTGAGGGTCTCCAGGAGCGGTCACTGTGGTCTGAGGGTCTCCAGGAGCGGTCAGTGTCTGTGGTCTGAGAGTCTCCAGGAACGGTCAGTGTCTGTGGTCTGAGGGTCTCCAGGAGCGGTCAGTGTCTTTGGTCTGAGGGTCTCCAGGAGCGGTCAGTGTCTGTGGTCTGAGGGTCTCCAGGAGCGGTCAGTGTCTGTGGTCTGAGAGTCTCCAGGAGCGGTCAGTGTCTGTGGTCTGAGAGTCTCCAGGAGTGGTCAGTGTCTGTGGTCTGAGGGTCTCCAGGAGCGGTCAGTGTCTTTGGTCTGAGGGTCTCCAGGAGCAGTCAGTGTCTGTGGTCTGAGGGTCTCCAGGAGCGATCAGTGTCTGTGGTCTGAGAGTCTCCAGGAGTGGTCAGTGTCTGTGGTCTGAGGGTCTCCAGGAGCAGTCAGTGTCTGTGGTCTGAGAGTCTCCAGGAGCGGTCAGTGTCTGTGGTCTGAGAGTCTCCAGGAGCGGTCAGTGTCTGTGGTCTGAGAGTCTCCAGGAGCGGTCAGTGTCTGTGGTCTGAGAGTCTCCAGGAGCGGTCAGTGTCTGTGGTCTGAGAGTCTCCAGGAGCTGTCAGTGTCTGTGGTCTGAGGGTCTCCAGGAGCGGTCAGTGTCTGTGGTCTGAGAGTCTCCAGGGGCGGTCAGTGTCTGTGGCCTGAGGGTCTCCAGGAGCGGTCAGTGTCTGTGGTCTGAGGGTCTCCAGGAGCGGTCAGTGTCTGTGGTCTGAGGGTCTCCAGGAGCGGTCAGTGTCTGTGGTCTGAGAGTCTCCAGGAGCGGTCAATGTCTGTGGTCTGAGGGTCTCCAGGAGCGGTCACTGTCCAAACTGTTGGCTGCGATATTGTGCACAGCAAGATCGCACATGTTGATTGTTCTCACCTCTGGACAGATGCCCTGAACCTGGTTCTCTGTGATTCGGGTGGAGGTAACAATGCAGAATACAGCAGCTCCCTGTTAGACACAGAGAGAAAGTGAATGAGAGAGAGAGACACAGAGAGATACAGAGAGAGAGAGAACAACTCGCTGCATAAAATATATTTTTCTCATCCTCCCCTCTGGTTCTTTTGCCGATTATCTTCAATCTGTGTCCTCTGGTCACCGACCCTCCTGCCACTGGAAACAGTTTCTTCTTATTTACTCTATCAAAACCCTTCATAATTTTGAACACCTCGATTAAATCTCCCCTTCACCTTCTCTGCTCTAAGGAGAACAACCCCAGCTTCTCCAGTCTCTCCACGTAACTGAAGTCCCTCATCCCTGGTACCATTCTGGTCAATCTCCCCTTAACCTTCTCTGCTCTAAGGAGAACAACCCCAGCTTCTCCAGTCTCTCCACGTAACTGAAGTCCCTCATCCCTGGTACCATTCTGGTCAATCTCCCCTTAACCTTCTCTGCTCTAAGGAGAACAACCCCAGCTTCTCCAGTCTCTCCACATCACTGAAGTCCCTCATCCCTGGTACCATTCTGGTCAATCTCCCCTTAACCTTCTCTGCTCTAAGGAGAACAATCCCAGCTTCTCCAGTCTCTCCACATCACTGAAGTCCCTCATCCCTGGTACCATTCTCATCCTGGGATGAGAGGGCTGTCCTATGAGGAGAGATTGTGTAGAATGGGCCGATACTCTCTGGAGTTTAGAAGAATGAGAGGTGATCTCATTGAAACATACAAGATTCTGAGGGGGATTGACAGGGTAGATGCTGAGAGGCTGTTTCCCCCTTGGCTGGAGAGTCTAGAACCAGGGGTCACAGTCTCAGGATAAGGGGTCGGCCATTTAAGACCGAGATGAGGAGCAATTTCTTCACTCAGAGGGCGGTGAATCTTTGGAATTCTCTGCCCCAGAGGGCTGTGGATGTTGAGTCATTGAGTATATTCAAGGCTGCGATAGATAGATTTCTGGACTCTCGGGGAATCAAGTGATATGGAGATAAGGCAGGAAAGTGGAGTTGAGGCAGATGATCAGCCATGATCTTATTGAATGGCGGAGCAGGCTCGAGGGGCCGAATGGCCGACTCCTGCTCCTGATTCGTATGTTCTTATGCTGATTCGAGTAAATCCCCTCTGCACCCTCTCCCAAGTGTGGTGCCCAGAATTGGACACAATACTCCAGCTGAGGCTGAACCAGTTTACATAAGAACATAAGAAATAGTAGTCGGAGTCGGCCATTCGGCCCCTCAAGCCTGCTCCGCCATTCAATAAGATCACGACTGATCATCTGCCTCAACTCCACTTGCTGCCCGTTCCCGATAACCCTCGACTCCCTTATCGTTCAAAAATCTGTCTATCTCCACCTTAAATATATTCAATGACCCAGCCTCCACAACTCTGGGGAAAAAAATTCCAAAGATTCGCGACCTTCTGAGAAGGAATTCCTCCTCATCTCCGTTTTAAATGGGTGCCCCCTTATTCTGAATCTATGCCCCCTAGTTCTAGATTCCCCCACGAGGGGAAACATCCTCTCTGCATCTACCCTGTCGAGCCCCCTCAGAATCTTTTATGTTTCAATAAGATCCCCTCTCATTCTTCTAAACCCCAGTGAGTATAGGCCCAACCTGCTCAACCTTTCCTCATAAGACAACCCCTTCATCCCCGGAATCAACCTCGTGAACCTTCTCTGAACTGCCTCCAATGCAAGTATATCCTTCCTTAAATAAGGAGACCAGAACTGTCCGCAGTACTCCAGGTGTGGTCTCACCTACTGGGGCGCAGTGAGCCTCACAGACCATGAAGAGAAAAATAGGAGCAGGAGTCGGCCATTCGGCCCTTCGAGCCTGCTCCGCCATTCAATGTGATCCTGGCTGATCCTCTATCTCAATCCCATATTCCCGCTCTCTCCCCATACCCCTTGATGCCTTTTGTGTCTAGAAATCTGTCTATCTCCTTCTTAAATATATTCAGTGACTTGGCCTCCACAGCCTTCTGTGGTAGAGAATTCCACAGGTTCACCACCCTCTGAGTGAAGAATTTCTCCTCATCTCAGTCCTAAATGTCCTACCCCGTATCCTGAGACTGTGACCCCTCGTTCTAGACCCCCCAGCCAGGGGAAACATCCTCCCTGCATCCAGTCTGTCCAGCCCTGTCAGAATTTTATACGTTTCAATGAGATCCCCTCTCATTCTTCTAAACTCTAGTGAATACAGGCCTAGTCGACCCAATCTCTCCTCATACGACAGCCCTGCCATCCCAGGAATCAGTCTGGTGAACCTTCGCTGCACTCCCTCTATGGCCAGTATATCCTTTCTTAGGTAAGGAGACCAAAACTGCACACAGTACTCCAGGTGTGGTCTCACCAAGGCCCTGTATAACTGTAGTAAGACATCCTTGCTCCTGTACTCAAATCCTCTTGCAATGAAGGTCAACATACCATTTGCCTTCCTAACTGCTTGCTGCAGACAGCTGAAGTACCTGGGGCGGGATGACGTAATCTGCCACGTCCATCACGTTCACAGTTTTGTTGGGGAGCGAGGATGTGCCGAAACCTTTCACCTTGGTAATCACGGTGGATTCGATTGCCGTGTCCTTCGACTGGTACGCTTTCTGGTGAAGGAACACATACCTGGAAAACCAACCACACACCGGCCCAATCTTTAGAATGACGCGGCAGCATAGAGGGAGCTCTGCACTGTATCTAACCCGCACTGTACCTGTCCCGGGAGTGTTTGATGGGACAGTGTAGAGGGAGCTTTACACTGTATCTAACCCGTGCTGTACCTGCCCTGGGAGTGTTTGATGGGACAGTGTAGAGGGAACTTTACTCTGTATCTAACCCGTGCTGTACCTGCCCTGGGAGTGTTTGATGGGACAGTGTAGAGGGAACTTTACTCTGTATCTAACCCGTGCTGTACCTGCCCTGGGAGTGTTTGATGGGACAGTGTAGAGGGAACTTTACTCTGTATCTAACCCGTGCTGTACCTGCCCTGGGAGTGTTTGATGGGACAGTGTAGAGGGAACTTTACTCTGTATCTAACCCGTGCTGTACCTGTCCCGGGAGTGTTTGATGGGACAGTGTAGAGGGAGCTTTACTCTATATCTAACCCGTGCTGTACCTGCCCTGTGAGTGTCTGATGGGACAGTGTAGAGGGAGCTTTACTCTGTATCTAACCCGTGCTGTAGCTGCCCTGGGAGTGTTTGATGGGACAGTGTCGATGGAGCTTTAGTCTGTATCTAACCCGTGTTGTACCTGCCCTGGGAGTGTTTGATGGGACAGTGTAGAGGGAGCTTTACTCTGTATCTAACCCGTGCTGTACCTGCCCTGGGAGTGTTTGATGGGACAGTGTAGAGGGAGCTTTACTCTGTATCTAACCCCGTGCTGTACCTGCCCTGGGAGTGTTTGATGGGACAGTGTAGAGGGAGATTTACTTGGTATCTAACCCGTGCTGAACCTGCCCTGGGTGTGTTTGATGGGACAGTGTAGAGGGAGCTTTACTCTGTATCTAACCCGTGCTGTACCTGCCCTGGGAGTGTTTGATGGGACAGTGTAGAGGGAGCTTTACTCTGTATCTAACCCGTGCTGTACCTGCCCTGGGAGTGTTTGATGGGACAGTGTAGAGGGAGCTTTACTCTGTATCTAACCCGTGCTGTACCTGCCCTGGGAGTGTTGGATGGGACAGTGTAGAGGGACCTTTACTCTGTATCTAACCCATGCTGTACCTGCCCTGGGAGTGTTTGATGGGACAGTGTAGAGGGAGCTTTACTCTGTATCTAACCCGTGCTGTACCTGCCCTGGGAGTGTTTGATGGGACAGTGTAGAGGGAGCTGTACTCTGTAATTAACCCGTGCTGTACCTGCCCTGGGAGTATTTGATGGGTCAGTGTAGAGGGAGCTCTACTCTGTATCGAACCCGTGCTGCACCTGCCCTGCGAGAGTTTGATGGGACAGTGTAGTGGGAGCTGTACTCTATATCTAACCCCGTGCTGTACCTGGCCTGGGAGTGTTTGATGGGACAGTGTAGAGGGAGCTCTGCACTGTTACTAACCTGTGCTATACCTGCCCTGGGAGTGTTTGATGGGACAGTGCAGAGGGAGCTTTACTCTGTATCTAACCCATGCTGTACCTGCCCTGGGAGTGTTTGATGGGACAGTGTAGAGGGAGCTTTACTCTGTATCTAACCCGTGCTGTACCTGCCCTGGGAGTGTTTGATGAGACAGTGTAGAGGGAGCTTTACTCTGTGTCTAACCCGTGCTGTACCTGCCCTGGGAGTGTTTGATGGGACAGTGTAGAGGGAGCTTTACTCTGTATCTAACCCGTGCTGTACCTGCACTGGGAGTGTTTGATGGGACAGTGTAGAGGGAGCTTTACTCTGTATCTAACCCGTGCTGTACCTGCCCTGGGAGTGTTTGATGGGACAGTGGAGAGGGAGCTCTACACTGTATCTATCCCGTGCTGTACCTGCCCTGGGAGTGTTTGATGGGACAGCGTAGAGGGAGCTTTACTCTGTATCTAACCCGTGCTGTGCCTGCCCCGGGAGTGTTTGATGGGACAGTGTAGAGGGAGCTTTACTCTGTATCTAACCCGTGCTGTACCTGCCCTGGGAGTGTTTGATGGGACAGTGTAGAGGGAGCTTTACTCTGTATCTAACCCATGCTGTACCTGCCCTGGGAGTGTTTGATGGGACAGCGTAGAGGGAGCTTTACTCTGTATCTAACCCGTGCTGTACCTGCCCCGGGAGTATTTGATGGGACAGTGTAGAGGGAGCTTTACTCTGTATCTAACCCGTGCTGTACCTGCCCTGGGAGTGTTTGATGGGACAGCGTAGAGGGAGCTTTACTCTGTATCTAACCCGTGCTGTACCTGCCCCGGGAGTGTTTGATGGGACAGTGTAGAGGGAGCTTTACTCTGTATCTAACCCGTGCTGTACCTGCCCTGGGAGTGTTGATGGGACAGTGCAGAGGGAGCTTTACTCTGTATCTAACCTGTGCTGTACCTGCCCTGGGAGTGTTTGATGGGACAGTGTAGAGGGAGCTTTACTCTGTATCTAACCTGTGCTGTACCTGCCCTGGGAGTGTTTGATGGGACAGCGTAGAGGGAGCTTTACTCTGTATCTAACCCGTGCTGTACCTGCCCCGGGAGTGTTTGATGGGACAGTGTAGAGGGAGCTTTACTCTGTATCTAACCCGTGCTGTACCTGCCCTGGGAGTGTTTGATGGGACAGCGTAGAGGGAGCTTTACTCTGTATCTAACCCGTGCTGTACCTGCCCCGGGAGTGTTTGATGGGACAGTGTAGAGGGAGCTTTACTCTGTATCTAACCCGTGCTGTACCTGCCCTGGGAGTGTTGACGGGACAGTGTAGAGGGAGCTTTACTCTGTATCGAACCCATGCTGAACCTGCCCCGGGAGTGTTTGATGGGACAGTGTAGAGGGAGCTGTACTCTATATCTAACCCCGTGCTGTACCTGCCCTGGGAGTGTTTGATGGGACAGTGTAGAGGGAGCTTTACTCTGTATCTAACCTGTGCTGTACCTGCCCTGGGAGTGTTTGATGGGACAGTGTA
Organism: Somniosus microcephalus; assembly: GCF_052327205.1. Classification (NCBI taxonomy): domain Eukaryota; kingdom Metazoa; phylum Chordata; class Chondrichthyes; order Squaliformes; family Somniosidae; genus Somniosus; species Somniosus microcephalus. The sequence goes on from NW_028225180.1 coordinate 20,438,506, forward strand.
GAGGGAGCTGTACTCTGTAATTAACCCGTGCTGTACCTGCCCTGGGAGTATTTGATGGGTCAGTGTAGAGGGAGCTCTACTCTGTATCGAACCCGTGCTGCACCTGCCCTGCGAGAGTTTGATGGGACAGTGTAGTGGGAGCTGTACTCTGTATCTAACCCCGTGCTGTACCTGGCCTGGGAGTGTTTGATGGGACAGTGTAGAGGGAGCTCTGCACTGTATCTAACCTGTGCTATACCTGCCCTGGAAGTGTTTGATGGGACAGTGCAGAGGGAGCTTTACTCTGTATCTAACCCATGCTGTACCTGCCCTGGGAGTGTTTGATGGGACAGTGTAGAGGGAGCTTTACTCTGTATCTAACCCGTGCTGTACCTGCCCTGGGAGTGTTTGATGAGACAGTGTAGAGGGAGCTTTACTCTGTGTCTAACCCGTGCCGTACCTGCCCTGGGAGTGTTTGAAGGGGCAGTGTAGAGGGAGCTTTACTCTGCATCTAACCCGTGCTGTACCTGCACTGGGAGTGTTTGATGGACAGTGTAGAGGGAGCTTTACTCTGTATCTAACCCGTGCTGTACCTGCCCTGGGAGTGTTTGATGGGACAGTGTAGAGGGAGCTCTACACTGTATATAACCCGTGCTGTACCTGCCCTGGGAGTGTTTGATGGGACAGCGTAGAGGGAGCTTTACTCTGTATCTAACCCGTGCTGTACCTGCCCCGGGAGTGTTTGATGGGACAGTGTAGAGGGAGCTTTACTCTGTATCTAACCCGTGCTGTACCTGCCCTGGGAGTGTTTGATGGGACAGTGTAGAGGGAGCTTTACTCTGTATCTAACCCGTGCTGTACCTGCCCTGGGAGTGTTTGATGGGACAGCGTAGAGGGAGCTTTACTCTGTATCTAACCCGTGCTGTACCTGCCCCGGGAGTGTTTGATGGGACAGTGTAGAGGGAGCTTTACTCTGTATCTAACCCGTGCTGTACCTGCCCTGGGAGTGTTTCATGGGACAGCGTAGAGGGAGCTTTACTCTGTATCTAACCCGTGCTGTACCTGCCCCGGGAGTGTTTGATGGGACAGTGTAGAGGGAGCTTTACTCTGTATCTAACCCGTGCTGTACCTGCCCTGGGAGTGTTGACGGGACAGTGTAGAGGGAGCTTTACTCTGCATCTAACCTGTGCTGTACCTGCCCTGGGAGTGTTTGATGGGACAGCGTAGAGGGAGCTTTACTCTGTATCTAACCTGTGCTGTACCTGCCCTGGGAGTGTTTGATGGGACAGCGTAGAGGGAGCTTTACTTTGTATCTAACCCGTGCTGTACCTGCCCCGGGAGTGTTTGATGGGACAGTGTAGAGGGAGCTTTACTCTGTATCTAACCCGTGCTGTACCTGCCCTGGGAGTGTTTGATGGGACAGCGTAGAGGGAGCTTTACTCTGTATCTAACCCGTGCTGTACCTGCCCCGGGAGTGTTTGATGGGACAGTGTAGAGGGAGCTTTACTCTGTATCTAACCCGTGCTGTACCTGCCCTGGGAGTGTTGACGGGACAGTGTAGAGGGAGCTTTACTCTGTATCTAACCTGTGCTGTACCTGCCCCGGGAGTGTTTGATGGGACAGTGTGGAGGGAGCTCTGCACTGTATCTAACCCGTTGCTGTACCTGCCCTGGGAGTGTTTGATGGGACAGTGTAGAGGGAGCTCTACACTGTATCTAACCCATGCTGTACCTGCCCTGGGAGTGGTTGATGGGACAGTGTAGAGGGAGCTTTACTCTTTATCTAACCCGTGCTGTACCTGCCCTGGGAGTGTTTGATGGGACAGTGTAGAGGGAGCTTTACTCTGTATCTAACCCGTGCTGTACCTGCCCTGGGAGTGTTTGATGGGACAGTGTAGAGGGAGCTTT